>NC_080595.1:118041883-118341883 GCF_027887145.1 Ammospiza caudacuta | reverse complement strand
CAAAGTTCTGTATCCAGGGAGTCTGTCCCCGAGCTTGGTTCTGTGATTGGCCCTCAATTGTAAACAGGGAACATGATCCAATCACAGGAGCCCCTGCTACATTTCACAGCAGCCGATAACAATTGTTTACATTCTTCCTCTGGGGCCTTTGCTTCCCAGAAGATGCACAAATCCCAAAGAAAGGATTTCTGTGAAAAAATGTCTGCGACATCTCACCTTTCTAAATTGTATAAATGAAAAGAAAAATGCTGATGTGAAATGAACAGGAAATTTCTTCACCTGTAAAATATACAATACTAACAAATCACTAAAACAATCCTACAATCTAAGAAAATGCAAAAAACAACGCAAAGAAAGTTCAAGTCCAAGCCGCTGAGTTTCAGGAACAGTCCATGAGCTGAAGTTATTTCTCTTGGGATATCTGAGAATCCTTTTTGGTCCTGAAAACAGACTTCTGCAAAAGTCCCATCAATAGTTATCACAAACCATTGACAGTCTTACAACAATTTCAAACAATGTGAACAACTTTTAGAATGTCCTTTTCTGGCCCTTCAATGCTTCAGTGCTTCAGAGCTGCTACTTCAGTGCTTCAGAGCTGCTGCCTGCTATTTTCAATCATTTTTATTTAATTTTTTTTTGATTGAAAAGGAAAAGAGCAGTAGCCGAGCAGAGCAGTGCTAGAGAAGGTAAGGCCCTGGGGGGCCCTGGCCCGTGATGGACCAGGAACCCCAAAACTGGCCCACAAAGGGGGGCCAGGACCAGTAGGAGAAACCACAACTCCCAGAAACATCAAGAGGCCAAGCAGTGGGCCCGGCCCAGGAACTTCCTGAGCCCAACGGCCCAAGTCAAACCCATGAGGCAGGCTCTGCATTCCCACAGGCCTGCACCCTGCTGCCAGTGGAATGGCAGCACAGGTGGTGACACGCTTCCTTTTCCCAAAACCACTGAGGCATGCCAGCAGCAGGGAAATAGAAGCCTTCCCCAGAAATCCCATCTGGGGTCTGGAGATGTTTGTTTGCCACAGTAAACCAGCTATGGTCTCCTCATCTGTGCCCTCTTCCCCTGCAATGCAAATAATGCATCGGGTTTGTCTCTCATCCGCCACATGGCTTCATCCCCACCCTCTCCGGGCTGGGGATCAGAGGCAGAGCTCTCGGGATGCACCCACCCCCCGCCACTAGGGCGCAAGAGAGGTGGCGGAGATGGCAGCCTCCATGGGACAATCCCCGAAGAAACACACCCCAACCCGCCGAGAATGCTGATCTTGAAAGCAGGCAGCCAGACTGCCCCCACAGTCAGCTGGCAAGCAGCTCCCGCTCCACGGAAGGAGAGACCAGCCTCCGGGGCTGCTGCTACAGAGGCAACTGGACCGGTATGGTCCAAGCTCAAACAAGCCGCCAGTTCCAGGGCAGTCTCTGATGCCGACACGGAAGACAGAGTCTCCGACAGCGGCAGAACTGCTGGGGCAGCCTGTGAAGGCAGCGGGGGGCAAGCCAGAACCGGGGAGGGAATCACGCTAGATGTAGGAGCAGCCGCGGGCTGCTCCGAGGTTCCCACAGGTTCGGCGCCATCTTCAACACCATCCTGAACAGGGACCATCTCGGCTTGAGGCGGTGAGGAGGCCGATGGAAGCGGCAGGGGGGCCGAAGGGGCTGCAGAGAACTCCTCCGCTGAGCTGGAAGCTGGATACGCGTTGTCATCGCCTAGCAACTCAGGCACAGGAAGTGCTGCTCCTGCACTCGCAGACACAGGCGCTGGCAGGGGCGGGGAGGCCGGTGAAGCCGTGGGCGGGACCGCTTGGAGAGGCAGGGACGGGATCACGCAGAGAGGCGGCGCTGGCTCTAGAGAAAGAGTAAAAAAAAATTCTTTGCGCGGCAAAGTTTCACCCCCCCCGCCGAGAAGCAGAAGGGGCTGGGAAGCAGAATCTCATCCCCCACTGGGTCTTCTCCCACTGGGGATGGTGGAAACGGGGTCTGCCCATAGCAGTTAGAAATCCATGGAAAAACAGCTGCTCTCCTTTTCAAAACTGGGAAGAGCTTTATAAATGCTGGGTATACAGGAGGCAAAAGACGTCCCTGACTGTCGACGAAATAAAAGATGGAATTCATTCACTCCCAGACGAAAACATGCAAAGCGTATAGGACATCAGTAAAGAACCCAAAAAGCTCTGCCCATCGAAAGAACTCATAGAGATCTATTTCTGACAGAAAAAATCATCTTCTCTACACCATTCTTGCCAGAGGGCAATAAGGTTCTCCTCTGAAGGAGAAAAACGAACCTCTTCCTGCAAGGCATGTGTCTGCCATACGAACAGCCACAAACTACGAAGGGCTGAATCCTCAGGGATAGAAAAACGAACAGTACCTTTTGAAAGAGTCCAGCTTGCTCTGGCCAGCTCCGCGGGTATGCTGCTCTTGTCTACCATGTTTCCTGAAGGTTTTCCCGAAGAAGGTTCACTTGTGGTCAGCCTTGGCTGTGAACTCTGTCCAAATCAGGATCTTCAGTTCTTCAGCTCCTGGCTTGAATCCACTTCTGTGGTCACTTCAAAGCAACCATCAAATGCTACACATACAGGATTTTACCCAGTGCAGCAATTTGCTCCGCTGGTCTTATCAAATTAATTTTTGCTCTGACACGAGGGGTCACCAACTATTACAGTGATCTGAGGAGGTCACTGGGGTGAGAGAGAAGGACGAGAATCTTGTTTGATGATCAGAAGGCTGGATTTATTGATATATGCTATATAATACATTATTACTATACTAATAGGAATAAAGAGAGAAGTTGCAGAGGCTTGCTAAGCTAAGAATAGAATAGAAAGGATCTATAACAAAGTTCTGTGTCCCGGGACTCCGTCCCCAGCTTGCTCCTGTGATTAGCCCTCAACTATAAACATGGAACATGAACCAATCACAGGTGCATCCTATTGCATGCCACAGCAGCCGATAACAACTGTTTACATTCTTCTTCTGGGGCCCTTGCTTCCCAGAAGATGCACAAATCCCAAAGGAAAGAATTTCTATGAAAAAATGTCTGCGACAGGCTGCAACCTCCAACAACTTAAGAGACCCCATGGGAAATGCCTATGTGCGGTAATCTGTGGCTCTCTGGGCTTTCTATGGGTTCTTTCCAGCTAGCTCGAACCCAAGCCCACACGGCCTTGCATGGACAGAAAGTAAGAGACAACAAGCGCTCTTCTTCATGTGGGGACAGGAGTCCTGTTTATTGGCTTGGGATGGGACGCTCCGCATCCGGAACCACCCAGGTAGAAAACAGAGCTAACAATGCCTGCAGTGGGGTTTTATAACCGAGGATGGGGGTGGGGAAAGAGGACCCAGCCAATGGGATAACACTGGGGAGGGTGAAGGGAGGGGTATCCATGGGACAAACCACCAGGTGTGTAGAAAGGGGTGCATGTGGGAGAGACCATGTGATGAGAAAGGGAGAATAATCTACATGACATACCATACTCAGTACAAACTTCCCATCACCCAGTGCAAAACAACTACTAAATAAACTGTTTAGTGCAATACAACACCTATGACCTTTCTCTTTATTCAAATAAAGCAGCTGGACTCCTCTGTCTCCTTTTTGGACATGAACCTCTGGTGTTTGTGGATTAATTTTCGTGACAGTTGGGATCCAGTCTTGGATCACCAGGTGGAAAACATTGATCTGCTTTTCCTGGTTGCACATTTTGAGCATAAACTCATTCTACCTCTTCCTTTGACTTTGCTACCACCACTGTCTTCTCATCTATGTTCAGCAGTGTATCTAAAACCACCTGAATATCATTCCAATCGGGACCCTGGTTCCTTAAAATGGTCTCAAATGCCTTACTTGCCTTCTGAGGATTTTCCCAGCAAGTCCCTACCAAGTCCTTCCGGGACCTCAACTTGGTTCTGAAAAAGGCATCGTTACCAGGACCAGTCCATCTGTACCTGCCTGAGAGGGGCTTGAATTTCCCCCTTTCCTCATTTTTTCTCTCTCCTCCTGAGCATATTGTCCCTGCCACTGGCCTAAATTCCTCTAAATCTGTGTAAATTTTTGTGTAACTGACAGTCTGTTGAACCACCAAGAAGCTGGACATACCTATGTGAAACACACATGTTAAAGATGAAAAAACTTGGGAACTGTCTCAGGTGGCCATTTGAAGAGCACAGGTGTGATGTTGACCCTTTCAGTGCTTCAATCCTCCCTCAAGTGAAAGAAAAGAACAAGATGCAAGCATGTGAAGGAACAGCATGAAGACATCGAGGTCAGTGAAGAAGAAGTTAAGTCCCAGATGGAAGGGGTGAGGAGATGCCTTGTTTTTGGAGCTGAAATTCTCTTGTAAACTGTGGAGAAAAGACTCTTTTTTTTTATAATGTATGAAACTATGGGGAGATGAAAGTGTTCAAATTGATATCGAGCAAAGGCCTCCATCCTAAGATAAGCAGATGGTGAAATAGCAGTGATCCCATGAGAAGTTTAAATGGAGAGAGAAGTGTAGTCCTGTGCTTCCTGGAGATTTCTGTTTCCAAGGATGGAGATTATTTTAGAGATAGATAATGAGAACTTTTTCCTTTGAACAGCTCATCTTTAAAACAATACTCCATAAGTTGACATGGCCCATCAACAAGCTATGGGGAGGCTTGTGAAAATGGGAAGGATTTCCTGATGGCAGGGTTTCCTAGGCGGCTGTTGTTTGTGATGAAATTGAGAACCACGAGAGAACTGTTTTTTCCTCTTGTGGAGAAGTCTCCATAACCTTAACAAGAGAGACTTCTATCCCTAAATGAACTGAAAAAAGACTATTTTCAAGGTGGTAAACTGACTGGAAATTTTAAGTTTTGTTTCTTTACATTATCAGTGAAAAATAAGAGGTTGTCGGGGGAGGAGAAGTGTTCTGAAGGGTTTGTTTTGATTCTCACTACTTTTTTTTTCTTTTAGTTACTATTAATAAAATTTTCTATTTACCCTTTTAAAGTTTGGAGCCTATTTTGCCTTTTTTTTCCTACTACTGTCTCACAGCAGGAAATGAGTGCACTGGTGATTAACCAGTACTGAAGCCCACCACACTCATGGACTCATTAGTTAGGAAATCTCAAAATTGGGGAAATCTGACATTAGCGAATCAAAACCACTATGCAAAATTACTGTTTCTGTCTGGTTTTGAACTGAAACCACCACAGGAGGGTCCAGACATGGTTACACCTGTTGACTCAGGGGGAAGGGAGGAGCCGAGCGCCATGGAGAGGAATGGAAAAGGCATAAGAGGGGCCATTTTGACACACGAGGGCGGGAAAACTTGGAAGAGAAGAAGACAAGATGGTGAGGTTGGCCGTGTTGCCAGCACCATTTTGTGGGATAACAGCAGAAGGGGGAGATGGAGCAAGGTACATGGGCATAGGGACAAGGTTGAGAGGAAGGTCCAAGATGGCATGGCCAGTGTCGTCCTGGCAATGGGATAGAGGGGATGGGGGAGCATCAGGGAGACAGTAGCAAGCCTGTGCAGAGTAGCAACACCCTCCAGCTGATTACCCCTCTTGAGGGCAAGGGAGTTTGGGGGCTTGGGAAGAGGATGGAGGGGAAGGAATTTTGAACGAGAGACCTGAAACTTTTCCCAAATCATTCCCTGAATCATTCCCCATTTTTACCATTGACTTAACAATAATGTGAAACAAAGAGTAAAACTTCCCCAAACAAATTAGAAAGAAGACACTTATGGTTAAGGATATAAACCTCTTAGGATTCCCCTTAGAAAACTTGAATTTCCCTGCTACAAGAGCACTCACAACTTGGAGATGAATGTCCCTTCAAGGAAGACTAAGTTTAGGACAGGTAAGTTGGTTTCACATACTCAGGCTTCTCTCCCACAACCAGAAGTAAAAGGGGAGAAAGAAAAATTGAAAAAGGTGACCCCAATATATATATATATATATATATATATATATATATATATATATATATGTGTGTGTGTGTGTGTGTGTGTGTGTGTGTATATATGTATGTATATGTATGAAACTCACTGTCTTTCTTCAGGTCAAACTAAACCCACTGGGTGGGTGGTCACTTGTTGACCAGCTTTCAGGATTTTCCTAGCTTCTTTGGAGGGTCCTGGTCACCCTTCGGATAACACTCCTTAGAACATAAGTGGTTCGTCTCAAGGAAGTGGCTGTTCTGAAAGCAGCTTGTGTCCAGCAGCACAAGGCTGGTGGAGATGCTTCTCCAGGGATCCCCTAAACAGGGTCCCTGTTCGGGCGCCACTTGTCACGGCAGCTGCAAACGGTAGAGAAGCATGTTTAAAAAAGATGCCCTAGGTGCACAGACACATCTTGCTCTTGCTGAGTGATTTCAGCTCTTGGGTGATTTCAGCCAGAGCGGCACAGAAGGAAGGGACGGAGTCTTCATATGGGGTTCCACAGAGTGTCTTTAAGGAGCTCCTACAGCAAAGGGGTCCTGATTAAGAACTCTCCAGGCAGAGAGAGCAGGGATTTATATAGGGATAGCAAGCAGGGGACAGAACATCAGAATGGATGAGATGAGGGCACAGGGGTGGAACAAAGGGGAAGGACCAATAGGATAAATCGAACCAACATACAGTAATGATGCATTCTGGGGGAAGCTTTTTGTCCTCACCATGACTAGAGAGGTTGTTGCTTAAGGGTTGTCCCTCAAGGGGAGTGTGGTAAGATTCTCCTCAGCCAATTTACCAGCCTCTGCATTTCCCCCTCCTCTGCTCAACTACAGCAGAAGAGCATGAGTGCAGTTTTCTTCGTGGGTATCCTGGTTTTTGGCCAGTGTCAAACCATGGCAGGGGGTTGCAAGAAAGCCAGGGTTTTGGTTCGAGGCTCCAGTGAGACATTGGGGTTTCAGGGTATGGAGAGTTCTGCTGTGAGACCCCAGATTAGGGGTGGTATCAGGAAAACACAGGGTTTAGGAGGATAGCGGCAGTGAGACCCGAGGTTTGTGGGTTGGGGGGACTGCAGAGAGAACCAGGATTTTGTGGCAAAGGCTTGAATTGAAACCTGGGATTGGGAGGGCTGTGGGTGCAGCAAGGACCAGTGTGGTAATGGTGGGACCATGTGAAACATGGAACACTACCCTTTCTTATGGGGCCACAGTGTCACTGGGAGCTTCTCCTCCTCCTGGGCTGGGATCCAGGGAGGCAGTGGTCACTTGTTGATGCATCCAGTGAGCTCTGGGGATGTCCCTCAAATGAAAGTACTGCAGAGGGAGCTCTGGGTTTCCTGGGGGCAGGGCCAGCCCAGGAACTGCCGCCATGGACCTCAGGACTGCCATTCTCCTGCCCCATGGCTGCTCCATACAGTCATATCCATGGGACCCACATCATTCCTGTCTCCTTGTGCCAAACCAGATCTTGTTCGGGCAATTTTAGCCTTGGGAAAGTGGCTGATCCAGCACAAATCTTGGTACTGAGTCAGATATTCCAGCCTTGATTTAGGCATTGAGGCTTGATGTGTGCACCCTTTCAAGCTTCCAAAGCTGGGTTACCTTGTCAGACTCACAAATGGGGCTGGAAGAGACCTTAAAGCTCATCCAGTGCCATGCCTTGCCATGGGCAGGGACACCTTCTACTGTCCCAGGTTGCTCCAAGCCCAGTGCAGCCTGGTCTGGAACACTTCCAGGGTTCCAGGGGCAGCCACAGCTTCTCTGGGCAGCCAGTGCCAGTCCCTGGCTGTGCTCCAGCCTGTAAGATATGCCTGGAAAAAGCTCTCTGGCCACACACCATGGATTTGGAGAAGAGACAATGGATTTGGGGGGGCAGTGGAGGAGGCAACATGTCCCCAGAAGGGAAGGAGTCTGTCCTTGGAGAGGAGCTGGTGTCCCTGGAGCTGACAGAGCAGGAGCAGAGGAGCTTCATGCAGGATGATCCCCAGCCCTCTCCAGCCCTGGCTGGGTCACTGCTGCCATGGAGTCAGGAGTGCAGATGGTTTCAGTTTGCAGTGTGCAGGTTCCTGCTGGCTGGGGTGAGGCAGGAGTGTGCTCCTGCTGTGCCAGGCTGGCAGGGGCAGAGAGGGAATGGTTCTCTGGCTGCTCCTGAAGGGACACTGAGGAGCTCCTGACCCTGAGGAAGCCGTCCAGCACAAGGTGCAGTGCTGGCAGAGAGGGGGTCATGGTTTAATGGCGCTGGGTAAGATTTCCTGGGGGTGCTGGTGCCAGTGGTGGACATGAGCACAGGTGTGCCAGGTGTGCCAGTGGCCAAAAGCCCTCTGGGCTGTTCCAGGTCTGGGGTGGCAGCAGGGCCAGGGCAGTGCCCGTCCCCTGTGCTGGCACTGCTGGGGCACCTCCAGTGCTGGAGGCAGCTCTGGGCCCCTTCTGACAGGAGAGACCTGCAGGGGCTGGAGCGTGTCCAGAGAAGGGAATGGAGCTGGGAAAGGAATGGAGCCCCAGGAGGGGCTGAGGGAGCTGCGATGGGGCTCAGCCTGGAGAAAAGGAGGCTCGGGGGGACCTTGTGGCTCTGCACAAGTCCCTGAAAGGAGGGCACAGCCGGGAGGATCAGGCTCTGCTGCCAGGGAACAGGGACAGGACAAGGGGAAATGGCCTCAGGCTGGGCCAGGGCAGGCTCAGGGTGGACATCAGGAGGAACTTCTGCATGGAAAGGGTGCTCAGGCCTTGGCAGGGGCTGCCCAGGGACATGGTGGAATCTCATACCCAGAGGTGTCTAAGGAATGCTTAGACACAGCACTCGGTGCTCTGGGCTGGGGACAAGGTGGGGATCAGGCACAGGTTGATCAGGATCAGGCACACGTGGGTCTGGGAGGTCTTTTCCAACCTCAGTGATCCTGGGGTTCTGTGCCTGTAACCCTCCTGCAGCAGGGAATTCTTTGGCTGGAGGAAATATCCCTCTGGAGACAGGCTCAGCTGAGCTGGGAACAGAGGGACCAAATCCATGCTCTGTAGGTGATGTGTCCCAGCCCTGCCTGGCAGCTGCTGAGGCTTCCCCTGAGGCCGGACAAATGCCAGCAGTGTCTGCTCCAGCGCTTGTGACTTGTCAGCCTGGCCCAGGTGATGGCTGCTCCTGGCAGGCTGGAGGTCTCAGTATCCAAGCTGCAGTGGTTGTTTTGCGGCTGTGGAGCAGGATTTGTGTGTCCACATGCCCAGGAAAAAGCAATCCAGGCCCCCTGCTCTGCTTGGGTGTTGAATGTCCTCTGCCAAACCCCAGCACTGTTATTGTCAGGTGTGGGGTGTCGCCTGCCAAGAAAGCTGCAACCGGGCCCTGTTCCTGCTTTGCTTCTTCTGCTGGAGATGTTTCCAAGAAGGCCAGGTTGGATGGTGCCTGGAGCAATCTGGGACAGTGGAAGGTGTCCCTGTCTTGGAATCGGGCCACCACTGCTTATCTGGGAATAGCATCCCAGCCCCTCGCAACTCTCCCAGGGTAGAATTCCTTTCAAATGTCTCATCTATCCCTGCCCTGTGGCAGTGGAAAGACATTCCCCCTTTTCCCATCCTTTCAGGTCTTTCTACAAAGTCCCTCTCGTCCTTTTTTCACATGTGTGAATATCCAACTCTCACAGTTTACAATATTATTACCAGCAGTCAGCACAGGAGTTAAGGGTCAGTGATCTGCAACAGACGAATGTAGACTGTGAATTGGTGTGGAATTTTTAGCCTATATTAATTATCTGACTCCGAAAGGATGGTTTCACTTTCACTCTCTGCAGCAGTAAAAAGCCTGATTTCCAGGAATTACTCCACTGGTATGTAACAGAGGTGGGAACCCCACAGCCACCCGAGAGCCAGGGCTATAAAAGCAGGGCCTGGGAGCTACGGGGCCGGCCCTTCTGCCAGCCTGGGAGCTACGGGGCCGGAGGGAGAAGGTAGGGCATGGGGATGGGGATGGGGATGAGCTGTGGGGCTGAGAGCCGGGGTCAGCCGGGAGCGGGATCTTGTTGCTCTCCTGCCTCCTGTTCCCTGTGCTTTGCCAGGGCTGGGGAGATGGCAGGGCAGGAGCAGAGGGGGCTGAGGGCAGCGGGCGGGCGCTGTGTGCTCCGAGCGTGGGCTGCAGGGAGCCGCCTTTGCTGGCACCGCTTTGGGGAGCTCGGGGGAGCCGTGTGCGCTGCGGGGGCTGAGCTGGGAGGGCCCCGGGCTCAGAGCGGTGGGAGCGGAGCGGCGGGGGAAGGAGGAGGGATGGATGCGGGGATGCAGGGGCACAGGGAAGGCTGCAGAGGCGCACAGGCTGTCCCGAGAGCCGGCAGCGGGGCTGGCCGGGCACAGTTGGCGAGCGGAGCCCCTTCCCTGCCGCCAGCCCGTGCCCGGCCGGGAAACGCTCCCCGCAGGCGGGGCCGACCCTGCCCGGCCCGGGCACCCCCAGCCCCGCGGCGGGGCCGGATGGCTGCGCTCCCCTGAGGGCAGGAGCCGGGGGGATCATTCCTTTTCCTGCCCCTGCAGGGAGGGTGGGATTCTCCTCTCTTGCAGTCTAAGCATCACCACCCCGAGCGCTCTGGTCCCTGGGACAGCCCCTCAAAGGCAGCAGTGTTCCCAGAGCCCCTTTCCCTGGGCCAGGGCTGCGGAAAACACTCTCGGGGGGCTGTTCCTGTGAAACGGGGTGCAGGCATTCCCATGGCAGGTCCTGGTACCAGCCTTGCCGCTTCCCTCCTGTGCTTCCAAGGAGGAACTCGGTCCCGAGTTATGCCCTGAATATGCTCAGTGTCTCTCTGCGAGCACTGACACAGTCGCGTGGGGCTTTTCCCCTATTCCTGCAGCACTGGGAAGCCGTGCAGGGAGTGCCAAGGGTGCCTGGGGGCAGGTTCGGGGTGTGGCTGGGCTGGAGTTGATGCTGTCCAGGGCAGCCTCTGGCTCCTGAGCCTGAACCAGCGCTGGCAGTGCTCCAGTGGGAGAGAATGTGGGAGAGGAGAGGGCTGGGACAAATGGCTCAAGAGGACAAGCTCCAGCTGTGACCCTGAGCCAGCGGAGCTGTCCTGCACTGAGGCTCTCCTGCCCAGGGAGCAGCTGGACATGTGCCCACAGAAATCAATTGGTGTCTGAAATTCTCCTGTGCTCTGCAAGCACACCCAGCTTTCCTCTGCTGCTGAACTGCCCTTATCTCGAGCCAGAGGCTTTTCCTGTTTGTGCTGTCCCCATCCTGTCCCCATCATGCTGGTGGGAGCACAGGAGCTGCTGGGGGGGCTCAGTGCCTGCTGGGATCCAAGCCCAGTGCTGCTTCTCCCCCCTCTGTGGGGCCCTGAGCTTCCCCCCAGCAGCAGTTGCGTGATGTGGGCAGGGGTGGGACAGGGCCCTGCTGCCCCACTGGCAGTGCTGTTCCCCTGGCTCTGCCCCCTCCTCACCTTGTCTGCTGCCCCCAGAGCACAGATGTTCCCACACAGCCTCTCACCCATCATCACCCTCACGCCCTTCTCCTCAGGGCTGCTCTCAATTCAGTCTCTTCCCAGCTTGTGTCTGGGCCTGGAATTGCCCAGACCCAGGGGCAGCACCTGCACTTGGCCTTGGTGACCTTCAGGGGCTTTGCTCTGTCCCACCTCTCCAGCATGTCCAGCTTCCTTCTGGTGGGGGAACATGGATGTAGGTTGCAGGTGAAACCCTGCTCTGGTCACCTCCCCAGAAGAGCCCTGAGGAGTCTTTGCTGCCTGGGGAGTTGATAGGGGAGGAGAAATATAGGGCATACCTCAGCTGGGTTTCAGGGTATCCCCGGCTGGCTGCCTCTAGTCCAAAAGTGCTGTCCTGTGTAGTAAACCCCTCAGGTTTAGCCAGCGCCCCTTGGAGAATAGAATGCTGACACAGCGGCAAAGAAGTTTCCTGTCTCCAGGGACATCCGCCTTGTACCTTATCCCTATAGCCATGTAAGGCAATATGTTGTTAACCCTACTATTGGTCACTTATGATCACTCTAACACCTTTGCCATTGGTCAGGATTGGATCCGGGCCAAGGGTATAAAAGTAGCATACTGTATCCCTACTAACTTGGAAGAAGAAGAGCTGAGACCCTTCACAGACCCTCCAATAAAGCCAAACTCGTGGAACAGCTGGCGTCTTCTGCTTCTCCTCTCTCTACTGTCTGCTGGAGCCTTAGGCTAAGGGAAAAGCTACCTAGCAAGCAAAGCTGAAATCATAAGAGCTGCCTAATCACTAAGAGCTGAATATTCCCTGCTTGCTAGGGCTGTCCCGCGGCCTTGGTCTGAGAGCGAGCTGGCTTCTGGCACCCAGTCCCCTTGGGGACTGAGCTCTGGAGCTGTAACACCTTGCATAGGATAAGACCAAGCAAGGCTCATTTAGTCCTGTTCAGCACAGCCTGATTGAGCTCCCAGGCAGCTCCCAGCCGCAGGCAACCTTAGGAAGCAGTTCACCTCTTTAGTGAATTGTAGCTCTTTGCTTGCTAAATTCCTTTGGCAGACGCAGGGAGAGGAGGAGGTTGTATGAGGTTCCACAGAGATGTCCTTTATTGTTGTCTTCTGCAAAGGTTCTTGGTGACAATACTTCTGTCAAACTGGGCAAAAGTAGGTCTTTATATAGAGTACAGGAGTTTTATAAATTGTCCAGTTGTAAGGGTCAAAGGTCAAGTAACCCATAAACTTACAGAGAGACAAGTAAGCGTCCGGAGGCAGAAGAGGGGCTTCTAAGGTCCAGTCATCATGACTCGGCATTTCTTAGGCTGCTGAACGCCATGGAGGCATTGCAGTCCCTGTGCCTGCTACAGAGAAGGGTTGGCTTCCAGTGCTCCCTGGAATGAATCCTCCGTGGGTTGCTTTCTCCTGACTGTCTGCTCTATTCCTTTAGGACTTTGGGCTTGTCATTCCTGGTGTTCTTTCTCCTGCGTTCTCAAGGGCTTCTCATCTTCTCCACACCCACCGTGTACCCCAGGCCTGCCCCTGGTGCTGTGCTGTGCCCCCTGAGCTGGGGCCCTCAGCTGCCGGTGTCTGCTGGGAAGCCAAGGCTGGGAGCAACAGGAGCATCTGCTGTGAGGTGAGTGAGGGGAACCAGAGCCCACAGCCCTTGCATGCATTGCCCAAATCTGCACTGTAATAGACAGGGCCAGGATACCAGCTCCTTTAAAAAGGCCTTTATTAAAAACAGCCCTGTATGGGGAACCTGAGCGGTTGTGCACACCACACCACACCACTGAGGAGGAGGAGTGCAGCTTTGTCTATTGGCAGAGCTGGAGCTTCCGTACTCATAGGAGTCCTTCGGAAGACAAAGTTGGCTCGTAGGTTAGGGGTGTCATCTAGTCATCTAAACTGAGTGCTATTAAACTTATGGTGATAGGATGTAATCCAGCTCTGGTCAATGCTGGGTGATTTCTGTGGTTCTTTCGGGTTAAAATCATAATTTATGTGCTGGTTTGATGTTTTTGAGAGGGTCCATATAGTACCAGCAGCCCCTCATTAAATTCAGTCCGGGTGTGAGTCCTTCTGGGAGCAGCTGAAGGGCTTCCCTATGGAAAGGGATACAAATACAGGGTAAGATAGTAACACTTAACAGTGGCAACCAAAGGCAAATCCCAGAACTCTAACATTCAATATTCAACAACAGACCAACACTTCAAATTAAGACCCTATCAACTTCATCAACATCAACTAGCAGTTTCCACTCTGAAAAAGAGCTCCCATTGTCAGGGTTTCATTTCTCACATGCATGGACTTCCTAGGGAAAGTGACGCAACCACTGGAGTCTTTAGCTAGCTCTTTTAGAACACCAGCAGCCATGCCAAGGTGTCTGGAACAACTCACCGGATGAATTCACCAGGAGCTGAACTTTAGAGCTGTGGCTCTACAGAGGGATTAGCTGTTCCAGTGTCAGGGAGAAAAGTAAAGGAGTTGACAGATGCTCTCTGCTTGATAGTGCAGAAAGTCTTTAATCCAGAGATTCAGAAGTAAAAGAGAACGAGCAAAGATCTGCAGTGGTTTATATACAGGCCAAAACTGGTGGGCAGATACAAACAGCCAGCCAGTGGGATAACCATAGAGGAGGAGTAAGTGGAGTGGTTTATAGAGGCAGTTCCAATGAGAGCAAAGGGGAGGAGAAAAGGGTGTGGTTTACATCGGGGTAGATACAATTTCGGGAGATACCAACTTGGAACAACATAGGGATGGCTTTGGAAGCAACCATTATCATAGAATCCTGATTACAAAAATGAAAATTGGGTTAACTCAAACACTAACTGCAGCAGAAAAGCTGCCCCTGAAGGCTCTGGAAGGGTGCAGGAGTCCAGTCCAAGCCCCTGGGTCAGTCCCTGTACTGGTGACAGTTTTGTGACCTTTGTGGGACTGTGACACGTGCTGTTTGTGTGTCTGAGATGTGACACATGACAGACCTCCATTGTTCATCAGCCAAACAGCCTGTTTTATTGTTCAGGGCTGGCTTTTATAAGAAGTTCAAAGCTCCCTGCTTGAAACAGCCCTTGGTCTAATCTCCATGCCACCTAGACTCTGAACCAGTCAAATGGTGGTACTTGAGGAGACTTGTTATTTGTTGAAACCTCTGTCAGTCAGTCTGGAGGCTGGTTTATGGAACTGGGCTGGGTTTCTTATTTAAAACTTGATTAAAATGCCATACAAATCAACTTGTACTGCAACAGGACAGAAGCTGAATGCTCAGAAGAATTTTTTGCAGGGAATAAATCTCTCATCCAGTACATCCAAGTGAACTGAGACTGGGACAATCTTCAGAGTTGTGTGACAGTGCCCGTAATACCCCCAAAGGTTTAAGGGCAGGTGCCCAGCTGAAGGTTCGCAGGCACTTTTCCTCCTGTCACCAGAGATTTTGAACTTGGTGGCTCTGTGGTGGCTGAAGCCAAGACTGCCACCAATGGGCACCTGCCTGATGAGACCCTCTGTGCTAACGAGCAGAAGATCACAGAGGGCACCTCTCTGAGTTGGCTCGCAGCATCTCCAGTCTCCCCTGAAGGGCCACCAGGATGTCCCAGGCACAGCTGTGGGCAGGGACAAGGTGGATTTTCCCCCTGCACTGGGGTGGGCCCCTGAGTGTGCCAGGAAGCAGCTCCTGGGAAGAGGCCAGAGAGGGGCGAGGGAGGGGCTGCACTAACAGCTGGAGCAGGAGCAAAGCTCAGAGCCCGTGGGGGGAGTGTGTCTGGGGAGTGTGGTGTGCCTTTGGGGGGGGAGTGTGTTGATCTGTGGAAACAAACAACTCCACAACTTTTGTGGAAGTTGTGAAGCTGGTAGGTTCATTACAGGGCTGGACGCATGTGGGAATCATTCCCCTAAAATGACATGAGTACCTCTGGGAACTCCAGATCCCCTTTTATCTCCCTTTCAAATACATACGAATGCAATTTCGCAATAGGTTCATACATATTCATTCCACTGATTTCACATGGTACTTGCCTCGAATTCTTTGGCTAAAGCAGTTCCTCCAAACACAGGCTCTTTAAGAGAACAGGCAGTCAGACTAAACTGCAAGCTACAGACTTGACTTAAAGATGTACATTTCACCTAAATCAAAATGGATTTCTACTCTGGAAAATTTCCGCTCTTCCTCATTTCCCTCTTTCCTACAAGGAAAAAGTAAATTCTTTTACTTCATGCAAATTCCTATGACAATAAGTGGGCCTTAGTGCTTTACCTTGTACATTTGATAAGGAGATGTCACGATCCATCCTTACAGATGGGTTGCATGATGGTTCGTGGATTAGATCTCAGGGTGCAAAAAATCAACACGGCACAAGAGGGTTTGCAGTGATAATCAAAACAAATGCATCTTTATTGAATAACCACCGCAAATTAGGGAGGAATTGGGGAAAAAAGGAAAAATAAGGAAAAGAGGGAGGAAGAGAAAAAGGAAGGTATATCGTTACCAAATATAGAACGGCGAAGCCCTTCGATGTCCAACTGATGTAGTTCAGCAGGTCATGTCCAGGGAGATCTCAGGAGTGCAGTTCATCTGAAATCTTATTATACTCTTTTTTGGTGGGGGAAAGGGATGAATCTTGAAAGCAAATCAAAGGTAGTCTATTGTATCTTTGGGGGGAAAGAATGGTGTTTAAGAAGGGTACACACAGTCCATGTTCTCAGCAGTGGGCAAGAACCATTGTCTTCTTGGTCCACTGCTCACACCTGCAACATCCATCTTGCTTTGGTCAGCTTGGCTCGCCCCACACACCTCCCGTGGGTTGGGGGTTTCAGTCCCAGTCCTTGGAAAGAGTAGGGGGAGACCTTTTCACATAGGGATTTCATGTCTTGGTTTTTGATGGAGAGTCTTCTTACATTTCAGTCTGTCTGTCATGGTGGTTGCAAACGAGTGAGAGGGGTCTTCTGTGGGGGACCACCCAAAACTCAGGAGAGGTTCAGCCAGGCTGTGAGGTGGGACAACTTCCAAGGCTATTGTAGCAAAAAGGGCAAGGTGGCCCCTTCTCCTTTTCATTGGGTTCAGTGTAGCCTACAGCAAACACACCTGTGAACAATAGCTTAGCAATGTGCTCAGGTCTTGGGGCCTTTGGCATGTAACTTTCTTCAACAGGGCTAAAGATTTCTATCCGGTTAAAGGGTAGATATAGGTCCAATTGTGTCAGGAACCCATGCATAACCGAGGAAACCATGGACCGCTGTAACAACGTCCAGATATGGACAACATTGGAACCAGACCAGTGAAGAGATTTTTGCTTTTATTTCCAGCACATCAGTCTCAAGAAATACAATGGAGACATGATGTTAACGGCTCACTGATCCACACAAAATGTCCCCCAAGGGTGGGGTGATACAGAAAGACATAAAATCATCTCAGTCTAGATTTCAGCCAATCATACATAGAAAAACACATATTGACAAGCATTCTATCTAATCTTATAAAACACACGTAATGGTAGTTAAAACAAAGACTGGTTCATAAGAGACAAAGAACAGAGCTCTATTCATGCTAACCTTCTAAAGATATACATTAAATAACCTTGTTGCCATCCTAAAGCCAATTCTACAGAGGCCTATTGTTATTTGTCACGTATGCTCTACTGCTTGGGAAACTTTTCTGCTTGCTTGGGAAACTTTTCTGCTGTATCTGCAATGCTAACAGAACTTCAGTCTGAGGCCTACATACTTTTTTTAACCATTTCCTAAAAATCCTCTAACTTTATGGATTCCAACCATTTCAGATTGGGGTCTTTTTCTTCAGTGGTCCCCAATGACGATCAAGAGGCAGATGAGAAGAACTTCAAACAGTCTCACAGGAGGTTAACACAGCTACTCGCTGTAGTATTTTCCAATTCCAAATTAACAATATAAAGGATAACCCTAAACTTACTCCAACTAATATTAAAAAAACTACAATGGGATGACACAACTTATTAAAGTTTCCATTTGCAGTTGGTGACCACCCAAAGATTACATCCAACCAGTGATGATCTGCACTTTGTTTTATTCTTTGCAGAATTCTGGTTATTTCTTTTGTATCATGTTGGACAGTAATTAGGATTTTCTCTCCGCTTTTTTGGATTTTCTTCAAGATTTCCAGTAGGCCTTGGTGTTTAATTAATTGTTTTAGCAATGTGAGGTCCATTCCAATAGGAGTAGGTGATAGTCTGTGATACATTGTATAACTGGTTTTAATCAACTGGTGAGATGTCACTGGGGCCATGTACGAATAATCACACTTGATAATCTTAACAAAATTACAAATACAAAAATTAGAATGATTTCTACTAGACAAAATAACATCGTTGTTATAAATTTTTACAGCAGCACAAGCAGTTCTCAAGCACACACAGCCTTTTCCAGTGTATATGAGCACAGTTTTCTGGTCAGTGACTGGATGAACTTGGAAGTGGCAAATACTCTGTTCACCATCGAAACACACATCCTGAGCATTAATAGTATTGCTTTCACAAATGAATCCCATCTGTTCTCTAGTAATGCAGGATTCTTAGTTACTGTTTGCCACTTTTCATTCACCTTTTGTGCCCACGCTCTATGTTCTGAAGGGTAGAGCACTGTTTTTTCATGGTTTAATCCTAGTGCAATGATGGAGTGGATAACGTAAACACTGGCATTAGGTATGGTAAGCACAAAGACAGTGGCCACATTAGAAGCAGAATCATAGGTGAAATTTACCATAGTCCACCAGGATTGAAACTTCCTTTTAAAATCAATCACATTATCCCAGACAATTTTCTTAATTTCATTTGGAAAATTACCTTCACCCCCTTCCCATATGATCAGAGCTGCTGTTGCTTGCATCCATAACTGTGCTTGTATACAACTGAAAACTAAAGACACGTTATCTTGAACTGCAGTAAGTGCTTCTTCTATTAACTTGTGGTCTTGGTCCCTGGCCTTTTCCCACTTTGGCAGTACTTTTGTAATCTGCCGCTGGCTAGTTCCTAATGCCAATAGAGATGACTGTAAAGGCTGATTCAATTTTGGTAGGCCACCTGTTGAAGTGGCCAGCTTATTCATCAATATTTTTGAATCATTTCCATTTAAAACTCTCAATCGTGTCCCTAATATCCCAGTTAGATCCTTTCTTATTCTGCTCCTGAGGTATACTTGTCTTTGTAACCATGTTGTCCAGTTCTCAAAGGATGTTGTTAGGAAAGAGGAGCAGGCTGGTTGGATTTCTGACATGTTAATTTGCATTAGCAACTCAACAAGTTTGAGAGACCATTCTCGATTGAACAACATTTGTTGTTCACCCATATTCCTTACTACGTATGGGCCTATTTCATACACTTCAGGTTCAAGTTTGGGTTGGGTCTGAACTGCTTGAGTACTGGTGTGAGTTGTATAAGCTGTATATTATGTAAAAAGTATAGTATCTATTTTAAATTTAAATGAAAACCCGATAGCATCATAAGCCCAAAGGCAAGTCACTTCTACAGGCTGTATTAAGGTGAAATTACACCAACAGTCTGATTCGCTTGGGCTATCACAAACTTCCTGGTGCTTGTAGACAGGTTGAGACACTAAACAGCATCTGATCTCTCATGAGCCTTCTCATTGACTACCCAGCACACTACCTTGATTTCTTCTCCTCTGATCCCTTGAAGTGTCCACAGTTCCCATTCCAGCCAGACCTGGTCCTCATATACCTGATCCCCATGAATTTCTACAGTGGATAGGTTTAAATCTTTTATCTCAGAAAGTTCTCCCATGGATCCAGTATACTGATAAAAAGCCTGGGACCAAAGCTATTCAGCACTGCTTTGGATAGAGGTACTCTCTAATTCTAAGACTCCAGTTATAATTATATACAAAACAATTCTGTAAATGAAATTACAAACTACTCCCAGCTGCAATATACTCATTTTGCCTGAGTAAGTTTTAGTCTCAGTTCATTGTCTCCTGATGTCACTCTCTAAGGGGCTTCTCGGGCCTTCTTCACTCGAGAGTGATGAATCCAGGCATTCTGCTCCTTGATCTTGATTGCGGTGAAGGTGGTGAGGGGCACCTGGAATGGTCCATCCCACTGTGGTTCCAAAATTTTTCTGTAAGAGACTTAGCATATACATAATCCCCAGGCTGTATGTTATGTACTGGTCCATCTAGCTCCCTTCTCCGAGTTCCAGTCACATGTTTTCCATTTTCTCTGTGCTGTCTACTTAAAGCCACCATATAGGTATTGTGGCTGGAACTCTGAAAGCAGTATTGTTTACTCTGGTCACTTCTCAAGCCTTGGCAGTTCTGGAGGGGAACACTTCTGGCCACCCTTAAAATGTATTTGTCAATACTCATAAATACTGACAACCCCCCTTTCCATGGGAATTCTGAAAAGTCAATTTGCCACTGCTGTCCGGTTCCATGACCCTTCCCAATCTGACCTAGTTTTGGTCTGAGGGTATTTTTGGGGTTAGTCTGGAGGCAAGGATCTCACTGTCAGTTTATCTGAGTAATAGTGGCATATAAATTCCTGTCAATGATTCTTTCAATCAGATATGTGTTCTAGAAAGCCTGTGGAAACTACTGCTTAAAAGTCAACACTTCATTTCAATGCACTCTGTAACACTGGCAGTCTTGGTCATTCTGGGAAAGGAGCCACACTTTATAAAAGCTTTTAAGTAGTTAGGCCCCAGTGTGTTTTCTGGTGCTCCTCCTTACTAGTGACCATGCAAATGGAAAGGGATTACCAGCTCCCTTTCAATGGTACGTGGTTGTATGTCCCTTTTGATTAGTATTATTATATTCTGGCTTACCTTCAAGGGAAATCCGCCCATAATTACCTCACCTTTTGCTGCTTTCTTTGCCTTTCCATCCGCCAGCTCATTTCCTTCCTCCAATTCTGAGCTCACTCTGTGGTGTGCCTTAATATGCATAATCGCTACCTTTTCAGGCAGCTGAACTGCTTCCAGCAGCCGGATTATCTCTTGTACAGGTTTGATGTTCTTTCTCTGTGAGGTTAGCAGTCCCCTCTCTTTCCAGATGGCTCCATGTGCATGTACGACTCCGAATGCATACCTCGAGTCTATGTAGATGTTTATTCTGTTTCCTTTTGCCATTTCCAAGGCACAGGTGAGGGCAATTATCTCAGACTTCTGCACAGATGTACCTGTTGGTAAGGGTCTAGAATCGATTACCTCTCTGCAGGTGGTTACTGCATACCCAGCATGTCGCTTTCTGTTGGCAACGTAGCTCCTTCCATCAGTGAACCAGGTCTCTGCATCATGCAAAGGAGTGTCCTTTTAGTCTGGGCGGCTGGAGTAGGTAGCTTCAATGGTCTCTAGGCAATCGTGGTGTACCGCTTCTCCTTGATTTCCAATGAGAAAAGAAGTTGGGTTGACAATATTAGTCACCACTATCTCTACATCATCTTGCTCTACCACGATGGCCTGGTATTTCAGAAACTTCTGTGGTAAAAGTCAGTGGCCACCCTTTACTTCCAGTACTGCGGACACTGTGTGGGATACCAGTACAGTCATTTTCTGTCTGAGGGTAAACTTGCGTGCCTCTTGAATATTCAGCACAACTGCTGCTACCGCTCTGAGGCAACCTGGCCATCCTTTGGCTGTTGCATCTAGTTGCTCGGAGAAGTAAGCAACTGCCCTCCCATATGGACCCAAGTCCTGAGCCAGTATTCCCAGGGCAATTCCCTGTCTTTCATGGGAAAATAGAAAGAATGGTTTACTTACATCTGGAAGTCCCAAAGCTGGAGTTGACATGAGAGCACTCTTTAGCTGGTGAAAGGCCCCTGTGGCTTCTTTTGCCCACTGGAGATCTCTGTTTCCATCAGCAATAAGAGCATAGAGGGGTCTGACAAGCAGTCCATAATTATAAACCCACAGCCGGCACCAGCCTGCCATGCCTAAGAAGGTTTGGAGTTCCTTTATTGTCTGGGGTTTTGGAGTTTGGCATATGGCTTCCTTGCGAGCCTGCCCTAAAGTCCATTGCCTAGCACTCACCTGGTACCCCAGGTAGATTACTTTCTCTTTCACTGCCTGTGCCTTTTCTTTGATACTCTGTGTCCTTGGAGTCCTAGGAAATTCAAAAGGCTTACTGTCCAGGCCACACATGCTTCTCTCATCGAGTGGCCACTAGAAGATCATCCACATACTGCAAAAGCCTTCCTTCCTCCTGTGGAGCTTCCCAGGACTCCAGATCTTTTGCAAGTTGTTCCCCAAACAGAGTGGGGGAATTTTTGAAGACTTGGGGCAATCTCGACCATGTGAGCTGGGTTTTGCACCCACTTTTAGGGCTTTCCCATTCAAATGCAAAAATTTTCTGGCTGGCTTCATGGATGGGGAGGCAAAAGAAGGCATCTTTTAGGTCTAAATCAGTAAACCAGGTTAGTGCAGGTGTTAGACAAGTTTATAAAGTATATGGATTGGCTACCACCGGATACAAATCTTCTGTTACTTTATTGACAGCCCTCAAATTCTGTACTATCCGGTATGACCCATCAGATTTCTGAACAGGTAAAATGGGAGTAATGAAATCAGATTGGCATTCTTTCAGTAACCCTAACCGCAGAAAATTTTCAATTATTGGGCTGATTCCTTCCCTGTCTTCTTTCTTTAGGGGGTACTGCTTAATTCCCACTGGTTGTGTCCCTTCCTTGAGTTTAATTACTGTAGGGGAGGTGTTTTTTGCCGTCCCTGGTACATCAGAGATCCACAACCTGGGAAATACTTGACTTAGTATCTCTTCATCAATTTCCTCCTCGATTTCAGTAGCTGTTAAGGTTAAACTTAATACCTCTATGCACTTTTTGTCATTCACCTCCAGAGTAACCTCTCCGTTTTTGAATGTAATGGCTGCTTGTAACTGTTCCAATAAATCTCTGCCTGAAAGTGCCTTTGGTGAATTGGGCATGTACAAGAATTTATGAATACCCCATTTTTTTCCCAAATTATACCTCAAAGGTTTGCAAAAATATGCCCTTTCAGACTGGCCAGTTGCCCCCTGCACTACAACATAATCATTTTCCACAGGTACTAAGCTTTATTTAAAAGTGAATATGTAGCCCCTGTATTACCAAAAATCCCCCCCTTTTCCCTTCTTCCCCCAGCCTCATTGTTATAACCAGTGGATCCGCTGGGGCAGAATCCCCCGGTCCTCCTCAGTTGTTTTGTATGTGTGCAGCCATTTGTTGGTCATCCCTTCTCCGTTCTAGGCATTGATCTTTCCAGTGACCAATTCTTTTGCAGATTGCACACTGCTTCCTGCCAAGCCGAGGTGGTCCTTGTCTGGGTGGTCCCTGGTTGCGTTTTCTTTGCCTTTTCTCCTGTACCACTGCCACCAACTTTTTCATTCCTTGTTTATATCCTTCTTCCTGGTTACTGAATGCCCTCCAGGCCTCCTCTACCAAGACTTTGAGATTTCCCCCTTCTGGTCCCCGGATTTTCTGAAGTTTACGTCAAATATCTCCAGCAGACTGCCCCAAAAATGAATTAACTAGTTGATTCATCCCTATCTCAGACCCCGGATCTAATGATGTATGATGATGCATAGCATTCCTTAAACGCTCTAGAAACTCAGATGGAGTCTCAGAAGGCCCCTGCTTAAGTGAATCTAAGGCAGACCAATTTATGGTTTTTGGAACATCTCTTTCCACCCCTGTTTCTATCCACTCTTGATACTCTGCTATTTCTTTACCCCTGCTGATACATTAGGATCCCATTCTGGGTCTTGTAGGGGGAAATATTCTTTTACATCTAGCTGCTTGCTCTTGCAGTAATCCTCTGCCAAAGTCCCTGCTGTCTTTAAGATCAGCTGTTTTTCCGTTTCAGTGAAAGCATCCAGTAGTAACTGGATGCCAGCCCAATCTGAACTGTGTTGCTTGATAACATATCGTAGATATTTGGCAGTAACTATCGGATCGATACGATAATTCCTAGCAATCCTTTCCCATGCCTCTAAATCAAGAGTGGTAAATGGCACTTTAATCATTAATCTCCCTCCTTCTGGTCCCATTGCCTCTCGTAGAGGGGCCTGTAACACTGCTTGCCTCCCAGTTCTAGATGCAACTGGACTGTCGGGGGGCGGGTAGATTCTAGTGGATGTGCCTTCCCAGCCTGAGTCCTCCTCCTTTTTGGGGAAGTCCCTTTCCTCTTCATCCTAATCCTCAACGTCCCTCCTCCTAGGAGGAGCTTTCATCCACTCAAATGTCTCTTGTTCTTGCTCCTCAGAATAATAAACCTTGTCTGATCTCATACACTGTTGTCCTATACTGCATGCTGAATAGCAGCAGTTGATTTGCCCTCTCTTTGCCTTGTTTTCCTTTTCAAGGGCTAAGACCAGTGGATCTGAAGGTGGTCTGAGCTCACAGTCCTTTTGCCATTCTTGGTTATTTCTTAAAACAAAAAACATATCAGCATACGAAGCCTCATCCCATTTACCTTCCCATCTTAAAAACAGCATTAACTGCAGTAAAGTATTATAATCTTAAATTCCAGTGGGCGGCCACTTCTCTCCGTCCTCTAACCTGTACAATGTCCACCAGCATGTGCAATATGGGATTAGATCCTTTTTATTCTCAGAGGCCCCCTACTGGTGACTTCTTTCCAGTGGGCCAAGATGCACCCCAAGGGGCTAGCCCGAGGAACTTCCTTGCTCTGGTTAGTTCCCATTATCTCCTTCTCCTTGCGCTATCTCACTTCCACCCAAACCTCTCTTCACAGAACTTCACAGTCGTTTCCGAATCTTCCTCCCACACACAGCTCCAGGTGGCAGGTATCAGATGTGATTTCTCACAGACAAGCTTTAAGATCTTAGGTTCTGAATCATCTTGATCAGGAAACTTTAATTTACACTCGGGACATGTGCCCTGTCACTTATTAGAACAGCAATACCAGCGTCTCTCACAAACTCCACACTGCAATAATACCCATGCAGCGTGCCAGCCTCTTGATGCACCAAAGGCTCTCAGGATTTGCCTGCAAAGGCAGGCTATTCCATTTATTACAGGGAACTCTAAATCCTCTATGGCAGGTTTTTCCCAGTCCAGACTTACTGTTGTACCAGCTGAAGTCCAGTAAAGCCCCTCTAAATGAACTCGTTCGTCTCCTCTATCTATCCAATAATTCACAGGACTCACAAACTCCCAGGGGTCGAGTCCAAACCACCGGGGCAAAGGAACCCCTTGGGTTCATCTAGCCACAGTAGGAGTGTGCACAGTCCACACCACAATTCACCACCTTTACTCAATGAACGTCCTCACCCACGCTCCTCCACTAATTGCTCTACTCTGCCAGGCGCTCCCTGCGCCCACAGCCTGCCCCACCAGCGCCTCAGGCCTCACTTGGCCCCTTCAGTTGCGGGTAGAAACCACCCCGCACTGTAGATATACTCTCTTTTGTACACCATGCACTTGCACAATTACAAATGCATTAACCATACAATGATACAGTGTCCGGACACCACCACCGGACACACATACACACACACATGTTAACTTGATCCACCCCCAGAGTCACTAGTGGTCCACTCTACCAGACAGTGAACCCCTGTCTCCAGTTTAACTGCTCTATTGGCTGCAACCACGGGCCAAGCACTCAGATGTCTCTGAGTGACTTACTCAGCCATCCTATCTCTCTTTTCCCCCGGGGGTCCCTCAATACATACCGTATCCTCCGCATGCCAGCAGGTCCTTGTCTGTCTCTGCAGGAGGCAAGCTGAGACGAGCGGAGCTCTCCAGGAAAATCCCGGGGCGTGCCTAGGAGTCCATCTGTTCTCCCCTGCCTCTGCAGAGACAGAGACAGTTCCTTCTGGCTGGCTTCGCCAGAATGTTTTGCGGAGATAGCCAAAACCTCCACAACTTTGTGAAAGTTGTAAAGCCGGTATGTTTATTACAGCGCCAGGCACATGTGGAGATTACTCTCCTTAAAAGACATGCGTACCTCTGGGAACTTCAGGTTCCTTTTTATCCCCCTCTCAAATACATATACATAGAATTTCACAATAGGTTCATATATATTCATTTTTACAAATTTCACATGACATTTTCTTTATCAGAAAGAACTCCTAGGTCAGGTTGACCTGCTTTCACAGCAGTCTCTCTGTCTCTCTTTATCACCCTCTGTCTCTCCCCCCCTTATCTCTGTCCTTCACTGAATCAGTTTCCCTGAGCCTAGGCTTTGCAGTCAGGCTACATAGCTATGTTTTCTAACCACAGACTCAAAGATGTACATTTCACCTAAATCAAAATGGATTTCTACTCTGGAGAATTTCTACTCTGTCTCAACGATCCTCTCTATGAATGAGAGTCATGATGGATCGTTTTGCTGATGTCAGAGTGCAAAAAACCAACACGGAAAGGGGATTGCAGTATCAGTCAAAACAAATGCACCTTTATTGAATGACCACAGCTAATGTGTTGCAGGAATTGGGTGAAAAGGAAAAGAACAGGGAAAGAAAGGGAGAAAAAGAAAGTGAGTGAAGCTACCAAACATTGAAAAACAAAGTCCTCAAAGTCCAGTTGATGGAGTTTGCCTAGTCACGTAGGGGGAGATCTTGAAGTCCTGGTCAACTCAAGGTTTTATTATGGTCCATTACTGAGGGCAGAACAAGTCTTGAAGTCACTGAGGGAGAACAGATACAGTAAAGAATATGTCTATTGAAATTACTGAGGGGAAAGAAGGCATTGGAGATAGGTACAGACATTCCATGTTCTCAGCAGGATAAATCAATATCAGCAGTGAGCGGGACCCATTGTTTCAGGACTGGTTTCTAGGGGAAACCAGTCTGGGCCCAGTGAACACACCCACAGGCAAACATCTCACTTTTTTCAGGTTGGCTCCCCCACATACCTCCCCCATGGGGTTTCAGTCTCAGTCCTTGGGAGGGGGGAGCTTTTCCATATAGGGGTTTCATGTCTCAGTCCTTGAGAGAGAGGCTTCTCCCACCTCAGTCCATCCATCACAGTGGCTGTGAAGCAGATGAAGGGTCTTCCTTGGGGACCACCAATGGTGACCCCAGAAAAGTCCAACCAGTCCAAGAGGTGGGGGAATTCCTGGGCTATTGTTGTGAAGCAGGTGCAAGCACGTAGGGCGAGCTACCCCTCCTCTTTTCACCAGGCTCAGTGTTCCACAGCAGCAAACACACCCGCAAACAAGAGCTTGGCAAACCAGCAGGGTTGTCAGGATGGTGAGCAACCATCTCAAACAAGTCCAGAATTCCGACTAGGGTCTTTTCGGTGGTCCCAGTTTCTGTCCTTTCATGACGATCCTGAGGCTGATGAGAGAAACTTTGGACAGAGACTTACAAGTCCATAGTGACTGTGACCCATGACTGTCTTGTGCTTCAGGGATTTTTCAATAAAAGTTGACCAGGAGAGATGGACCTGTACTGGTTTAAAAGACAGGTGTCTGTCAAGGAAGGTGGGAACATTCCTGGAATAGAGAATATGACTGCCTTCTCTCCATTTTATTGTAACTTTGAAATTATGGGGCTTTTAGGCAAAGATACAGGGAAAGGAATAACAGGTATTTACTAGAGTATGTGTGTGTATATATATACATATATATATATATATATATATATATATATATATATATATATATATATATATATACTAAGAGAAACAAAGAGCAGCAGCAATAAACAAACAACCAAAAGCAGAAACCCAATCCCAGCCTTGTCTCACCTGTCAGGCACCGCCCCTGCAGTGCAGTTCCGGGCACAGCCAGCAGGGGCATTGCTGGCTACCGGCCGGGCCGTGTGGGTGCGATGATTACCCCGTGGCTGCAGGGGGCACTATGGCACAAGCTAGGCCGCCTTTCTGCTGGCAATGGCGGCTCTGGCGACAGGGGACAGGAGAGTTGGCTTCCCCTGGAGAGCCCACAGGGAGCAGCTGCTCTCAATGGCACTGCACACCTGGGGTGGCGAATCGAAGTGTAGCAAAAAACCCCAAAGCAGTAGGGGCTGGCTGGTGATCCCTCCTTTGCACAGCCTAACAGTGATGGCTGGGCCTAAGGTTGGGCTTGTTGGGGCTGGGGGTGCTCCCAGGTCCCAAGCAGCAGAGGAGCAGAGAAGCAAGCTGGCAAGCCCTGGTCGCAGTGTTGAAACAAGATAAAAGGAAGAGGGGAAAGAAAGGAAAAAAACATAGGGCAACTAGATCTCAAGTCAGACCCACTGTATTGCATAGCCCCTGTGTTGATCACCCCTGCTGGAAGGAAGAGCAGCCCCTGGTCTCCAACCCCACACAGAAACCTGGGCCACCCTTCATGCATTGTGATACTCCTGAATCAGAGGGGGGACAGTAAAATCTCCAGACACAAACCAAATTAAAAACCAAACTGGCTATGGGATAAGAACAAACCCCCAGACAGGACCCGAGCACCTTCCAGAGCCGTTTCCCTGGGGCCCTCTGTAACTTGCCCCGGAGCAGCCTGAAGTCTGCTCCCCTCAAGGCCAGGATTGAAGGTTTGCTGGCACTTTTCCTCCTGCAACTAGAGATTTTAAGCTCAGTGGCTCTGTGGTGGCTGAAGCCAAGACTAAATCAAATGAGCACTTGGCTGACAAGATCATCTGTGCTAATGAGCAGCAGATCACAGAGGGCACCTCTCTGAGTCTGCTCCCAGCATCTCCAATCTCTCCTGAAGGGCCACCAGGATGTCCCAGCCACAGCTGTGAGCGGGGACAAGGTGGATTTTCCCCCTGCACTGGGGTGGGCCCCTGAGGGTGCCAGGAAGCAGCTCCTGGGAAGAGGCCAGAGAGGGGTGAGGGAGGGGCTGCGCTGGCAGCTGGAGCAGGAGCACAGCTCAGAGCCCCTGGGGGGCATGGGGGGAGTGTGTCTGGGGAGTGTGGGGTGCCCATGGGGGGAGTGTGTGAGCGCTGCCTCCGGGTGCTGGGAGCAGCAGGCTGGGCCAGGCAGTGAGCAGGGCAGCCGTGGGCTGGGCAGAGGGTGCGGGATGCAGGCAGGGCTGTTGGATGGGCAGAAGGGCTGTGCCAGTGCTCCAGGGAGCCAGGAATGGCCCCGGCTGTCTGCACTTGTGGATGGAGGAGTTGTGCTGGGAGGATGTGGGTGATGGTGAAGGCAGCACCTTGTCCAGGGCAGGTTGTGTGGCTGGGTGAGTCTGTGTGCGTCTGTGTTTGTGTCTCTGTGTGTCATTGCTGTCTCTGGGATACACACTCAGCTTCAGGGTTGATCCTGCAAACAGGAAAGCAACAGGCACATCCAGGGTGCTGGGAAGGAGACCCTGGCTCTTGTGCCACCCGAGGCAGGGATGCAGCAGCCAGGTGGGAGCAATCCCCAGGGCTGCTGCTGCTGCACAGCCTCTGCCAGGAGCCTGGGGCCTCTGACAACACCTTAGGGAATGTCTCTTTTCTTCCTCCACAGCCATGGCTTTGCAGGAGGACACACAGGAGGAGGATGCAAAGACACAGCTCTTGGCAGAGGCATTTGAGAAGGAAGGACTGGATGCTGGATACTGGCTGCCCAAAGCTTCACAGATCCTGGGAATCAAGTGCCGAGAAGCCCTGCAACATCTGGAATATAAAGATTACCTCAGGCTGGAGTGTGAGGTACAGCACCCCTGGGAGAAAAAGGCACTCCAGAAACTCCTGAACATAAGAGATGACAAAACGTGCGAGGAGATGCAAAAGCATAACTCAGAGAAGACAAAGCAGAGACAAGATGAGGCCAAACAAGCTCTTAAAGATCTGACAGAAATGCTCAACAGCCACAGCCAGGATGCTCTGAGGGAGAAAGCAGAGACTCTGTGGCGAGCCATGGAGATTCCCAAAGAGTTCTGGCCACCATCAGAGAAACCCTTGGCAGATGTGCTGGAGAGCATCCAGAAGCAGCTGGAGCAGCAGGAGCTGTCAGCAGGCAGTGGGAAGAACATCCCTGACACGGAGGTGCTGAGGCGGGCATCAGGGGGACTGGCCCTGCAGGGCATCTACAGAACCAGCAGACCTGAAGATGTGCTGGCAAAGCGAGAGCAGCTCCTCAGGGTTCCTGACGGATTCCAGCTCGCCGGTCCAATGCAAGGATCGCTGCTTGAGACAAAGGAGTTCTCCTCCTCTGCAGCAGAATCCACTTTCACCAAGTCCATGGAGCAGCTGGGCTTCAGCATGAGCGTTTCTGCCAAATCCTCATTCTGGGGGATTAATCTGGGAGGGAGTGTAGATCAGAGCAGCTCCTCGCAGTCACAGGACACCCACCAGTCCCGCTCTGAGCAGAGCTACTTTTGCATCACCAAGTACCAGTACATCCCTCTGGCCTCCTGCTACTTCCAAAGGCATCAGCTTCGCCTCTCGGATGCAGCTCTGCGGGAGCTGCAAGGCATGGAGCAGCTTTTGAGCTTCAGTCAGGAAGAAGACAACTCCACCTTTGTGAAGATGTGTGAGAGCTTCTTCAGCAGGTTTGGGTCCCACATAAACCAAGGTCCCCTCCACTTTGGGGGCATATTCTGGTGGAAGGCATCTACAGAAGGATTCCGAGCTGAGCAGCGGGAAGAGGTGAAGCGAGAAACATCTGAAGCACTGAACAGCTTTGTTGGGGCCAGCTGGGGTGGCTTCAGGGCCAATGTAGAAGGGACCCTGGATGTTTCCAAATCCAGCTCACAGGCTTCTGTTCTGGGGAGAGCTGGAGAGAGTTCTCATACAGTGACTCAGCTCTACGTGGTCAACACAGGGGGCCCAGCAGACACATCTTCCCTTCCTCTGTGGAAAACGGGGCTCGTGTCTGATAACACAACGTGGTGCGTTATCGACCGTGGTTTTGAGCTGATCCCAGTGTGGGACGTCATCCTGTACAATCACTGTGGGGATTTTAAGTCTGTTGGTCAGATGAGCACAGCCCTCAGGGCTGGGTACAAAGAGCTGACAAATCAGAGCTTTGGCACCATTTTTGGAGAGGAACTGGGCAGTGCAGTGCAAGAGGCCAAAAGTTTCATGGGGACTGTGAAGACCTGGGAGGTGACAGTGGATGAAAAGCTGCTCATGCTGATGGAGCTAAAAGAGGATCTGAGAGCAAAAACCAGGAACCCGAGTGTGTGGATCAATGTGTGCCTGTCAGACAAAGCCCTGCAGGACTTCCTGGTGAACACTGTGCGGGGCTGCCAGGAGTCACCTCCAGAAAACACCACCACTATCAAGGCAATGTTGAGGAGTCTCCTGAATCCTCATATCTACTCTGTCAAGGACTTCCCTGAGGCTTCATTTATTATGCAATGGGTCTTCCAGACTGAGCACCCACTTCCCAGATCTCCCAAAGTCTCTGAGCTTCAAGAGCTCATCAAAACACTGCAGCAAATGAAGGAGCACATCCATGCTGTCACCTACGCACCAAGAAGCTCTGCTTCTGATGTTCATGAAGCAAAGATAAAAGCCACCCAGACCACCAGCCTGGCAATTTATTCCTTACTCCAGTCTCTCCAGGAACAGGCTCAGAAGGACATGGAGCTGTTGGTGCTCTTGATTGTGACCAGCACAGGATACCAGGTGGAAAGCAGCACTTTTCAGCACCTCCTTGGACACCCAGAAATTCAGTACATGGCCAAGGAAATGGAAGCGGCATGTGAGCAGTACGTGAACCTGAAGGAGCAAGATGCCAACAGAGCTGAGGCCTCCCTCCTGCTGAAAGGTCTGACTGTGACACCTGTAAGTCAAGAGCTGTCCCTTGAGCAGAAGAGGGAGCGTTTAGTTTTCATGGAAGATCACATGAAAGGCTTGTGGTCCACACGGATAAACAATCTCCTCCAAAAGCACAGTGGAGACGAAGACTGGGAGAGGCTGGAACAGGACTTGGACTCCCTGATCAGTGGTTGCTTGGATGACAAATGGGATGAACAGAGGACGCAGAACATACTCAGAGACCTGGATGACACTCTTCCAACTCCTGAGTTCTCCAGTCAGTCCCAGTCCAAGTCAGACAGCAACAAATCCAGAGAAAATGAAACCATTTCAAACCAGGATTTCCTCCAGTTGCTCAAGCGCCTTGGACTGGAAAGTCACTATCCAAGGAAAATGGGGATGGGAGATTTCCACACCATCTGCAAGAGATGTCTGCAGGACAGCCAGCCCAGCCAGGACAAGGAACTGCCCCTATACTTCTTGCAGAAGCTGTTAACTGTGGATTCTACACTTAGGTACCTGACTTGCTGGGATGACAGCAACCCAGGCCTTGCACATGTGTCACAAACCACAGTTAAAGAGCACCAACACTCAGATGCCTTTGAACAGTTTTTTGACAAGCTGACAGAACCAGGCCCTAAACACGCAAGCACGGACAGCCATGTGCACCCTATGGACCTGCAGATGGCCATTTTCCATTGTGCCGATGACTTCCTGAGACAGACCCTGGCAACCAAGCTGGCATTCTGCCAACTGGCGCTGCCTCTGCTGGTGCCCAACCCAAGCACTTCACACATTGAGTTCCCACTCTACGCCCTCAGCCAAATCCAAAGGAGCTGGAAAGAGGTGGAGAAGGAGGGAAAGGAGGCCCAAACAAAGAGTTGCAATAACAAACTCATCTTTCAGGCACAGACACCCATCGTGTCCTTCATCCGCATTGGCAGCTCGGCCTCCTCTTCCAAGTCCCAGCTCCTCAACGCTGTGCTCAGCAAACGCAAACACGACACTTTCTTCCACCGCCACTGCAGAGGCAGCACCAGAGAGCGTTTGCTGATGGAAGGACTGGTGGAGATCGCCTGGTACTGCCCCCGTGGAAGCCCCAATGACACCTTTGAGCGCTGCGTGGCTTTCTGTAACCTGCATGGAGATGCCAGGGATCATGGAGCACAACTGCAGTTCCTGCAGGAGATATCTGCCGTCAACGTGGCTCTCATATCTGAGTTGGAGCACATGGACAACAGAGGGAAAAAGCTTCTGCAGGGCCTGTGGCAGTCACAAAGGCCTTTGGTTTGTCTTCTCACGGAAAATGACAATGCTGCATCTGGACAAGCAAGCAAAACCATAACAATAGGGATCAAGAACAGAAACGAAGCAGAACTGATGCACGAGCTGACCAACACAATTAGAAATCTCCTGGAAGGTTCTAATCCACGTTTCAGTCTGGAGGCCTGCATGGACAAAGCTCGTCAGCATGGATTCGTAGTGGATGCAGATCGAGATGCGTGTGTGACAGCCAAAGCAAAGGCAAAGGAGCTGGTGGAGCTTCTGAAGAAAGAGAAGCTGTCTGAGATCAAATCCCAGCTGCTGCCGCTTCAAGGAAAACTGTGGTACCAGTGGTGCCAAAAGGACAAAGAACTCACTCGCTTGCAGGAGAAGAGGAACAAGAGCATTGAGCATCATCGCAGCCAAATTGAATATGAGAAGAAAGCAATAAGAAGAAAGCAACTTGAGCAAGCTTTCCCTCTCAACGCACTGATGAAATCATTCCTTGGCTTTCTCCAGGCCCAGCCAGCAGATACCAAGAAATACTTCCTGCAGTGGATGAAGGTCTTTATGGACGAGCTGTCTTGTGGTCGCCTTGAAGAACTGAGGAGAGACTATCACAAGTTATGGACTGAAATCCTGTCAAGAAAGAAAAGCAAGAAAGAACCCAGGGTGAATGCTGAGTCTCTGAGTCATTTGAATGCCCTCTCCGATGAAATCAATGATTCATCCATTGGCCTGGAGCACCTTCTGAGAGAGGTAGGGCAGATTTATGAAGCTCTGGAATTACTGAACTGCGAGAAAGACAATTTTTACAAACTGCCAGATATTGCAGCAGAGCTGATGGTCTCAGGGTACCCAGTGGAGCTGTTGGATGGGGATGCTTCTTACCTGCCCTTGCGCTGGGTGGGAGCAATCTTTGACAGCTTAATTGAGAGGCTGGGGGACAAACGAGTGTTTGTGCTCTCCGTGCTCGGCATCCAGAGCACAGGCAAGTCCACCCTGCTGAATGCCATGTTTGGTCTGCAGTTCAACGTCAGCGCAGGGAGATGCACCCGCGGAGCCTTCATGCAGCTCATCCCAGTGGCCGAGGAGCTGCAGCAAGACTTGGGATTTGATTTTGTGCTGGTGGTTGACACAGAGGGACTTCGTGCCATCGAGATGGCAAATAAACAGTCCCTGAACCATGACAACGAGCTGGCCACCTTTGTCATTGGTATTGGCAACTTGACTGTGATCAATATCTTTGGAGAAAATCCATCAGAAATGCAGGATGTTCTCCAGATCGCTGTGCAGGCTTTCCTGAGGATGAAGAAAGTCAATCTTTCCCCAAGCTGCCTCTTTGTCCACCAAAATGTGGGAGAAGCAAATGCCAAGGAGCAGAACATGGAAGGACGAAGGCGCTTGCAGGAAAATCTGGATGAAATTACCATGATCGCTGCTCAGCAGGAATTCTGTGATGTCTCCTCTTTCAGTGATGTCATTGGCTTTGATGTGAACACCCACATTCACTACTTTGCTCACCTGTGGGAAGGAGATCCCCCAATGGCACCACCCAACCCCACCTACAGCCAGAATGTGCAGCAACTCAAGAGCAAAATCCTCCAGTCTGCCAAGAAGCAGTCGCAGCGCAGCATTTTGAGGCTCTCAAGCCTGAAAGATCGTATTGGTGACCTTTGGAATGCTTTGCTAAATGAAAACTTTGTGTTCAGCTTCAAGAATTCCCTGGAGATTGCTGTGTACAGGAGACTGGAAAGTGCCTATAGTCAGTGGACCTGGAGGCTGAGGAGTCACATCTTAGATGTACAGATGAGACTGGACAACAAAATTCGGAATGGGGAGATGCAGAATGTCACCATAAAACACCTTGAAGGGCTGGTGCAAGAGACAAGTGATGCCATTGAGAAGGAAGTGGAAAAGTATTTCACGGAAGACACAGACTGTGAGACACTTGTCCAGTGGAAATCAAGCACAGAGCGGAAGCTGCAAGAACTAAAAGAGACTCTTCTTCAGGAAACAAAAAAGAAATGTGAGAATCTTATTGAGCTACAGAAGGAGCAGAGGAAACTGGATGCAAGGAAGTTGGACTATGAAGATGAGCTCCTGAGAAGGAGTCGGGAGCTGGCTGTGAGTCTGAAAGGGAAGAGCCTCAGTGAGAGAGAACTGAAAGACAACTTTACTCTTGTCTGGAACCAGTGGATTGCTGAAGTCTCCCGTGCTGCCCCTCCTCTGGAACGGGTGGATATTGATGCAGAAATTGAAGATGTCCTTCTAGAGCACTTTAAGGAGCCAGGTTTCCATGCACGGATGAGGTCATTTGCTAGAGGCAGAGGGTTTTCTTTTGATCCAAAAAAACACATCATGAAGAAAAGGTATTTTGGCATAACGGTAGTTTTCTGGAGCATTTTCAATGCTGATTTGATCAAATTTGAGCAAATGACAGACAACATCATAGCGTGTGTGAGAGCAAACATTGCTAAGAAGGAAGAGGAGAAACGTGATTACAGTAGAAATTTTATTCATGAAATACTCAATGAAGTGCAGGAAGCTGTCAACTCTGTCCCAAGCAATGCAAAATATACTCTTAACAAAGAGTACAGCATGGATTTGTCTCTGTATCTGTGCACAGTGGCAGCAGAAAGGTTTAAAACTATGCACGAAGCATTCCGAAAGGCAAATGACCCAGTTGTGTACCTGAACAGCAAGAGAGAAGATTTCTTCCAATGTTTCCAGATTTCCTGCCAAGGAGCCACTTCTGTCACAACATTTGCTGTTTTCCTTTGTGACAAGATTGAACCAGCTCTTCGCCAGGCAGTCTATGAGAGGACAGCTAAAGCCATCGCTGAGGACATGCAGAAATCCCCAGATTTCCAGGGCAGCAGAGCCAATCTGGAAGTTTGCATCCTGAGATACCTGGCAGAACAGGAAAATTTTGAGTATTTCAAGCAGTACCTTAGGTCTCCAAAAAAGTTTTTTGAGAATTATATTGAGACACTAGTTAGGAGTCACTCTTTAGATGGGAATCGGAGGCTGGGGATGTTTTTAGATTCCTCCCTTGATATTCTCTATAAAAACATCCTTTCAGCTGTTTCTTTATCAACCCAAACTGTCAAAGACAAAGAAGACAGAGAAGACAAAGTCTCTCTCTGGCTGGATGAATTTTGTAGGCAACTGACAGAGGTGATCAACTTGCCCAGAAGTGACCTGAAGGGCATTGAGCACCTGGAGGTCACAGACATTGAGTTCCTGAGCAGGGCCATGACAGAAGCTCTGAATGACCTGAGGAAGAGGCTCATGAAAGAATTGGCTGGTGCTGACCTGAGCTCGTTTCCAAGGCAGCCTCACACCATCCTGGCAGAGCACTTTGCAGGGTGCTGGGCACAGTGTCCCTTTTGTGGGGCTGTCTGCACAAACACAATGCAGAATCACGATGGAGACCATCAGGTGGTCTTCCATCGCCCACAAGCTTTGATGGGAATCAAATGGTATAGAACAGACCACCTGGTCATTGATATTTGTTCCAGCCTTGTTGCAAGTGACTGCTATTTAGTACTTTCTGACAGTAAACGAATCCCCTACAAGAGATACCGGGATGCTGGACCTCCTAAGTCCACTTGGAAAATTCTTCCTGATTCATCCTTGCAGGCGTACTGGAAATGGTTTGTGTCTCATTTCAGGACACAGCTGGAAGCTCAGTACAATGGGAAGTTTCAGGGTAGAGGAGCAATCCCTGAGGCGTGGCAGAGAATTACCAAGGAGGAAGCACTGTCTGAGCTGGAGAAGCGTTAGGCCATGTCCATGGGAAGGAAGAACCACAACAGCTTTGCAGTTTAGGAAAACTTTGTACCAGTCTTTTACAAAATGCATTTACAATGATGATGCTCTCAAGTCCAGGAAAGACAATGGTATCCAATTGCTCCCGAATTTGATGAAATAAGGTGCATTACTTCACCCATCACTTAGCAACTCCTTTGTTTCATGAGGAAGGCAGAATACTCTTGCCTGTTTACCATAAACATTTCCCTCAGCTTTGTCTTAGAGACAAACCAAATCCCCTCCTTTGGACAATTGGCCTTGTGGCCAAGGCTGAGCCAAGGGCCAGGGATAGGGCAAAGGGCAGCACTCAGAGCACCCCTTGAAACAACTTCTGTGAGACAAGAAGGGACAGTGCCCCAGAGGCAGTTTTCCTGCAGCAAGGAGCTGTCCTGCTTGGAGAAAGGCCTGCGGAACCTGATGCAAGCTCTACACTGGCTGCAAGCTGGGCTGCTTGGCTTTTGGGTGTCATCCTTCCCTCCTCATTGAAGCCTCCTGGATCAACTGAGGCTGTTCTCCCAGCAGGAGCTGCTGTGCCTGCAGGCTCAGGAAAGCAGTGACACGACCGCCCCAGGCTCAGGCAGTGCTGTCACTCCCTGTCTCAGGGGTGCTGTGTCTCCATCCAGGGCAGCCGCTCCTGCTCGGGTGCCTGGGGCTGCTGCCCTTCCCTCCCGCCCTCAGCCCCAGCAGGAGCTGCTCCTGCCCTTGGCCTCTCTGCTGAACAAAAACCTTTGGAGTGCCCCATGTGGAGAATCCTGTGTGCCAGCACCTTCAGCAGCAGCCCTCAGGGCAGTGCTGGTGCTGCCCAGGCAGGCTGGTGGCACCAGAGCCGTGCTCTGGAGAAGGTGGCACCAGCTGGCTCTGCCCCAGGGAGCTGTGGGGGCTTTTGCTGTGCAGGTGCTGCAACCCCGCTGGCAATGGGAGGGCCAAGGCCTTCCTGGAGAGCTGCTGAAGGGCTGCTTCAGCCTCATCCCCTGCAGGCTCTGTGTGAAAAATGCATAATATACGCTTGGCTCTTCACAAATATTAAAATGAACATTATATGTGTTATGTTTGAAAGTTATGTTGTATTAATCTCTTTTAAGTTGTGTGGTAAGTATAAATTTTAGGCTATAGCATAATACAAAATAGAAACTATGTGATGGAAGATACTTTTCTAACTAGCTCAAGGAATGGATAAGAGAATCAAGAAATTCTTCGCATAGAGATAACAGCAACAAGACACCAAAAACCCAACAGAAAAATTACTGCCTCCTTATCAGGAAGAACCAGACTTTGAGCGACCAAGACAATTGATTTACAAGATGAAGAGGAGAGTTGACAATAACCAGAAAAGACCCTTTGTTTGAAAATAATTTTTGCATCATGTATGAGATATATGAATATGCAATAAGCTATTGCTTTTAAGGATTAATCCTTTGGTAGCAAGGTGGGCTTTTGCTTGGCAGAAGGAGTAAAATGCACCAGACATCTGTAACTCTTTGCTTTTTATTGTCTTCTATTGTCCTACTCTGGTTGTCCAAATGCTTATAGCTCTAATTTGTTATTACTATTTTCACAGGTATTTTATTACTATTAAACTTTTAAAATTTTAAAACAAGTGATTGCCGTTTTTCACACTGTGCTAATAAAGGAGTTGATTTGGACTGCTCTGTGTCTCCTTTGTGTTCAGGGGAGCCACAGCTCTGTGTGCTGCAGACAGGCAGGGGACAGGGGGTGGCACTGGGGAAGGGGGTGTGACAGCAGAGGCTCTGCTCCATTCAGGGTCTCTGCTCCAGGAGCAGCTTCACTGTCTGCAGGGACAGTGAGAGGGCAGGAAGCCCCAAACCACAACATCCAGGGAAACCAATGTCGGTGGCAGGTGCCAAGGGAGGCAGGGCTGGGAACAAAGCCTGGCCTGTCACACACAGGGAGGGCTGAGAAGGTGGATCCCAGCGAGGTTCTGTGCTCTGGAGCTGCTCAGCTGGGAACCTGTGGGACAAACGGGGAACGGGACCAAACTCTGCCAAGCCCAGCCCTGGCCAAGCAGACCCAGAGCCAGTGACAGGAGCCAGAGCTGGGCCATGTGAGTGTGTGCTGCACAGGTGAGTGCCAGGGACTGGGGACACCTGGCCTTGCTGTGTTGCTGCCATGGTCTGTAAGAAATAACGATGTAGTCATTGCCCTTCACTGTCATATTGGCTTTTCCAAATTATTTTGGTATAGTACAGTTTGTAATCACTTTTTAACCGCTTTTTGTACAGTATAATTTGTCAGCCTTTTTACCATAATCCCGGTGTAGATTATATATTATTGTGTGATAAATATACTTTAGGCTCCTGCAAAAAACTAAAATAGAGACTATTTGCTGTTTATTATCACAATAACTGTTGCAGAAGTGTCACAGTGATCACAAGGGTTGCAGGATGAAGAGAGACGAGAATGTTGACCTCATGTTCAGAAGGCTTGATTTATTATTTTATGATCTATATTACATTATGACTATACTAAAAAGAATAGAGGGAAAAGTTCTCAGAAGGCTAGCTAAGCTAAGAATAGAAAATGAATCAAGAACAAAGGTCTGTGTCCCAGCAGAGAGTGAGACCCAGCTCATCCAAACATCCACCAGAGACCAATCACAGATCCACCTGTTGCATTCCACACCAACATATAAGCGTTGTTTACATTTTGTTGCTGAGGCCACAGCTTCTCAGAAGGGGGAAAAATCCCAAAGAAAGGATTTTTATGAAAAGATGTCGGTGACACTGAAGTAGCTACTGGTTTTTATTTTTTTTTTGTGTAACTAACTGACAGTGGTGAGTATAACTCAGATAACAGTGTGAAACAGATAATATTGATTTCATGTACTTGTGGAGTATCTTATCCATATGATAAGATACCACTGAAAAGAACCAGGCTATCAAGAACTGTCAAACCATGGAACAGGGTGTCTGGTGAGGAAATAAAATAAAAATTTCATCTGCAGAGTGGCACATACTTTAAGAAGACGTGTCAAGTGCTGAACCAAGCAAAAGAATTCCTGGAACATGTAAACTCAATGGAATGTTTGAATATGTATAATCTTCATGGAGATGCATTTGAGCAATATAATGAAAATGTATATATGAAAATTGTTTTCAGTTAACTGGTGTGCTTTTGGGATCCTATTACAGCGACCTGATGAGGTCTTCATGGTGAGAGAGAAGGACGAGGATATTAGTTCATGATCAGAAGGCTGGATTTATTGATATATGATATATAATACATTATTACTATACTAAAAAGAATAAGGAGAGAAGTTGCAGAGGCTGCTAAGCTAAGAATAGAATATTAAAGAATGAATAACAAAGTTCTGTATCCAGGGAGTCTGTCCCGAGCTTGGTTCTGTGATTGGCCCTCAATTGTAAACAGGGAACATGATCCAATCACAGGAGCCCCTGCTACATTTCACAGCAGCCGATAACAATTGTTTACATTCTTCCTCTGGGGCCTTTGCTTCCCAGAAGATGCACAAATCCCAAAGAAAGGATTTCTGTGAAAAAATGTCTGTGACATCTCACCTTTCTAAATTGTATAAATGAAAAGAAAAATGCTGATGTGAAATGAACAGGAAATTTCTTCACCTGTAAAATATACAATACTAACAAATCACTAAAACAATCCTACAATCTAAGAAAATGCAAAAAACAATGCAAAGAAAGTTCAAGTCCAAGCCGCTGAGTTTCAGGAACAGTCCATGAGCTGAAGTTATTTCTCTTGGGATATCTGAGAATCCTTTTTGGTCCTGAAAACAGACTTCTGCAAAAGTCCCATCAATAGTTATCACAAACCATTGACAGTCTTACAACAATTTCAAACAATGTGAACAACTTTTAGAATGTCCTTTTCTGGCCCTTCAATGCTTCAGTGCTTCAGAGCTGCTACTTCAGTGCTTCAGAGCTGCTGCCCGCTATTTTCAATCATTTTTATTTAATTTTTTTTTTTTTTTTTGATTGAAAAGGAAAAGAGCAGCACCGAGCAGAGCAGTGCTAGAGAAGGTACGGCCCTGGGGGGCCCTGGCCCATGATGGACCAGGAACCCCAAAACTGGCCCAAAAAGGGGGGCCAGGACCAGTAGGAGAAACCACAACTCCCAGAAACATCAAGAGGCCAAGCAGTGGGCCTGGCCCAGGAACTTCCTGAGCCCAACGGCCCAGGCCAAACCCATGAGGCAGGCTCTGCATTCCCACAGGCCTGCACCCTGCTGCCAGTGCAATGGCAGCACAGGTGGTGACACGCTTCCTTTTCCCAAAACCACTGAGGCATGCCAGCAGCAGGGAAATAGAAGCCTTCCCCAGAAATCCCATCTGGGGTCTGGAGATGTTTGTTTCCCACAGCAAACCAGCTATGGTCTCCTCCATCTGTGCCCTCTTCCCCTGCAATGCAAATAATGCATCGGGTTTGTCTCTCATCCGCCCCATGGCTTCATCCCACCCCCTCTAGGCTGGGGATCAGAGGCAGAGCTCTCGGGATGCACCCACCCCCCGCCACTAGGGCGCAAGAGAGGTGGCAGAGATGGCAGCCTCCATGGGACAATCCCCGAAAAAACACCCCCCAACCCGCCGAGAACGCTGATCTTGAAAGCAGGCAGCTGGACTGCCTCAACAGTCAGCTGTCGAGTACTCCCCACTCCACGGAAAGGGAGGCCAGCCTCCGGGGCCGCTGCTACAGAGGCAACTGGACCGGTATGACCTGAGCTCGAACAAGCCACCGGTTCCAGGGCAGTCTCTGATGCCGACACGGAGGACAGAGTCTCCGACAGCGGCAGAACTGCTGGGGCAGTCTGTGAAGGCAGCGGGGGGCAAGCCAGAACCGGGGAGGGAATCACGCTAGATGTAGGAGCAGCCGTGGGCTGCTCCAAGGTTCCCGCAGGTTCGGTGCCATCTTCAACACCATCCTGAACAGGGACCATCTTGGCTTGAGGCAGTGAGTAGTGTTGTGGTGTGTTTTTTAAGTTTTTCTGCTTGCTCCCCCAGTTGGTGTATCCCCCCCTATGTTCTTGTAAAAGTTCTTGTGAGGTTCTTCCCCTCACAGTTTTCCCGCCACTGTTCTCCTGCCAGTTTAGTTTCCATGGTTACCCCCTCCCCCTTAGCTGTGAAGCTCCTAGGTTATGTAATTTCTCCTCCCCCTTCCTGTCCTTATAAGTCAAGTTTTTCTCCTCCCTGTGCCCAGTCAATCACCCCTGCTCCTCCCTCAGTTCTAGAGGCTTCTTCTCTCCGGGGGTTGTGGTTGGCTGTGGTCCCAGGGCCCCTCCTATACTTTGTATTTATTGGTTGTTCTTGTATGTCCATTAAGTTCTGTACCTCCCACGTTTTTCTGTTATTGGCTAGCTGGGCGTCCCTCCTTTCCCCACCCCTCTTCTTTAAAACCTTGTTGCACCCCCTGTTCCTCGCCATTTGCTGGTCAGTGCCCTCCCTGTGGTTGGTTCCGTCCACCTTCAATAAACCTACGTTTTCACCCCAGCAAGTGGCCGCCTCCTTTCCTCGGCTCATAGGCGCGATTCCATCCACGTCCACAATACAGCCCAGCCCGAGGCCAGGACGCCGAGGGGGGCTGGACCTCAGATGCGCGGAGGCGTCGGCCGCCTTCACCCAAGCCAGCCGGACCTCAGGGCGACGTACGCCCTCACACAGAGTAGGCCGATGGAAGCGGCGGGGGGGGCTGAAGGGGCTGCAGAGAACTCCTCCGCTGAGTCGGAAGCTGGAGACGCGTTGTCGTCGTCTAGCAACTCAGGCACAGGAAGTGCTGCTCCTGCATTCTCAGACGCAGGTGCTGGCAGGGGCAGGTAGGCCTGTGAAGCCATGGGCTGGACTGCTTGGAGAGGCGGAGATGGGATCATGCAGAGAGGCGGCACTGGCAGGGGCGGGGGGGCCTTTGGGACCGGTACCACCCCCATCTCTGAGCGGGGCAGGGTCCAAGAAGCCGGCTGGGGGAGCACCGTCCACTCCCATCCCCCCTGCAGGGGAGAAGGGGGGGGAAGAGAAGGCTCCATCTGTGCAGGCTCTGGAGAAAGAGTAAAAAAAACTTCTTCGCGCGGCGAAGTTTCGTTCCCCCCCCCGCCGAGAAGCAGGGGGGGCTGGGAAGCAGAATCTCATCCCCCACCAGGTCTTCTCCCACTGGGGACGGTGGAAACGAGGTCTGCCCATAGCAGTTAGAAATCCATGGAAAAACAGCTGCTCTCCTTTTCAAAACTGGGAAGAGCTTTATAAATGCTGGGTATACAGGAGGCAAAAGACGTCCCTGACTGTCGACGAAATAAAAGATGGAATTCATGCACTCCCAGACGAAAACATCCAAAGCGTATAGGGCATCAGTAAAGAACCCAAAAAGCTCTGCCCATCGAAAGAACTCATAGAGATCTATTTCTGACAGAAAAAAATCATCTTCTCTACACCATTCTTGCCAGAGGGCAATAAGGTTCTCCTCTGAAAGAGAAAAACGAACCTCTTCCTGCAAGGCATGTGTCTGCCATACGAACAGCCACAAACTACGAAGGGCTGAATCCTCAGGGATAGAAAAACGAACAGTACCTTTTGAAAGAGTCCAGATTGCTCTGGTCAGCTCCGCGGGTATGCTGCTCTTGTCTACCATGTTTCCTGAAGGTTTTCCCGAAGAAGGTTCACTTGTGGTCAGCCTTGGCTGTGAACTCTGTCCAAATCAGGATCTTCAGTTCTTCAGCTCCTGGCTTGAATCCACTTCTGTGGTCACTTCAAAGCAACCATCAAATGCTACACATACAGGATTTTACCCAGTGCAGCAATTTGCTCCGCTGGTCTTATCAAATTAATTTTTGCTCTGACACGAGGGGTCACCAACTATTACAGTGATCTGAGGAGGTCACTGGGGTGAGAGAGAAGGACGAGAATCTTGTTTGATGATCAGAAGGCTGGATTTATTGATATATGCTATATAATACATTATTACTATACTAATAGGAGTAAAGAGAGAAGTTGAAGAGGCTTGCTAAGCTAAGAATAGAATAGAAAGAATCTATAACAAAGTTCTGTGTCAGGGGACTCCATCCCCAGCTTGCTCCTGTGATTAGCCCTCAACTATAAACACGGAACATGAACCAATCAAAGGTGCATCCTATTGCATGCCACAGCAGCCGATAACAATTGTTTACATTCCTCTTCTGGGGCCCTTGCTTCCCAGAAGATGCACAAATCCCAAAGGAAAGAATTTCTATGAAAAAATGTCTGCGACAGGCTGCAACCTCCAACAACTTGAGACACCCCATGGGAAATTCCTATGTGCAGTAATCTGTGGCTCTCTGGGCTTTCTATGGGTTCTTTCCAGCTAGCTCGAACCCAAGCCCACACGGCCTTGCATGGACAGAAAGTAAGAGACGAGAAGCGCTCTTCTTCACGTGGGGACAAGAGTCCTGTTTATTGGCTTGGGATGGGACGCTCCGCTTCCAGCAACCACCAGGTAGAAAAGAGAGCTAACAATGCCTGCAGTGGGGTTTTATAACCGAGGATGGGGGCGGGGAAAGAGGACCCAGCCAATGGGATAACACTGGGGAGGGTGAGGGGAGGGGTATCCATGGGACAAACCACCAGGTGTGTAGAAAGGGGTTCATGGGGAGAGACCACGTGATGAGAAAGGGGGAATAATCTACATGACATACCATACTCAGTACAAACTTCCCATCGCCCAGTGCAAAACAACTACTAAATAAACTGTTTAGTGCAATACAACACCTATGACCTTTCTCTTTATTCAAATAAAGCAGCTGGACTCCTCTGTCTCCTTTTTGGACATGAACCTCTGGTGTTTGTGGATTAATTTTCGTGACAGTTGGGATCCAGTCTTGGATCACCAGGTGGAAAACGTTGATCTGCTTTTCCTGGTTGCACATTTTGAGCATGAACTCATTCTACTTCTTCCTTTGACTTTGCTACCACCACTGTCTTCTCATCTATGTTCAGCAGTGTATCTAAAACCACCTGAATATCATTCCAATCGGGACCCTGGTTCCTTAAAATGGTCTCAAATGCCTTACTTGCCTTCTGAGGATTTTCCCTGCAAGTCCCTACCAAGTCCTTCCAGGACCTCAACTTGGTTCTGAAAAAGGCATCGTTACCAGGACCAGTCCATCTGTACCTGCCTGAGAGGGGCTTGAATTTCCCCCTTTCCTCATTTTTTCTCTCTTCTCCTGAGCATATTGTCCCTGCCACTGGCCTAAATTCCTCTAAATCTGTGTCTGCCCTCCTTCCTCTTCATCCACAGGATTGGGGAGCTACCAACATTTTGAAATCCTCTTCCTCTTCTGTTGTGGGTTTGGGTTTTTTCAGGGCATTTTCTCCCATTTGTTATGTGGAAGAAAGACACTGTGAGGGAAGGAGGTTATCCAGAAGACAAATTGGGGGCAATTAAAAAAGAAAAAAATGGCCAAGCACTCACATACCACTGTAGTGGCTTGGCCAGGCGAACAAGAGTTTGGGAGTCATGCCAGGGGAAGGGGGAGTAGGTTCTTCAGAAGTGGTGGCATAATACCATGAGTTGTACTGGGGTGGATTCCGGGACTCTGTCTGGGATGTGGGGGCTCGTTTATGGCCGCTTTTTTGGCTCAGTGGTTGAGGATAGTGGTCGTGTATGCTATTGACAGCATTTGGCTCCTGCAGGGACATTGCTACAATTAGCTTTCTGCCCTGGGTCTGCCCAACTCCACTGCTTCAGCCTACTGCTCCGGGGATCCTGCCACAGTTTAGCCCCTGTCCTGGTTTGAAATGGGAGGAAATTCAGGGAAGTGATGCAAAGATTTTTGTGTAACTGACAGTCTGTTGAACCACCAAGAAGCTGGACATGCCTCTGTGAAACACACATGTTAAAGATGAAAAAACTTGGGAACTGTCTCAGGTGGCCATTTGAAGAGCCCAGGTGTGATGTTAACCCTTTCAGTGTTTCAATCCTCCTTTGAGTGAGAGAAAAGAACAAGATGCAAGCATGTAAAGGAACAGCATGAATACATCGAGGTCAGTGAAGAAGAAGTTAAGTCCCAGATGGAAGGGGTGAGGAGATGCCTTGTTTTTGGAGCTGAAATTCTCTTGTAAACTATGGAGAAAAGACTCTTTTTTTTTTTTATAATGTATGAAACTATGGGGAGATGAAAGTGTTCAAATTGATATCAAGCAAAGGCCTCCATCCTAAGATAAGCAGATGTTGAAATAGCAGTGATCCCATGAGAAGTTTAAATGGAGAGAGAAGAGTAGACCTGTGCTTCCTGGAGATTTCTGTTCCCAAGGATGGAGATTATTTTAGAGATAGATAATGAGAACTTTTTCCTTTGAACAGCTCATCTTTAAAACAATACTCCATAAGCTGACATGGCCCATCAACAAGCTGTGGGGAGGCTTGTGAAAATGGGAAGGATTTCCTGATGGCAGGGTTTCCTAGGCGGCTGTTGTTTGGGATGAAATTGAGAACCACGAGAGAACTGTTTTTTCCTCTAGTGGAGAAGTCTCCATAACCTTAACAAGAGAGACTTCTATCCCTAAATGAACTGAAAAAAGACTATTTTCAAGGTGGTAAACTGACTGGAAATTTTAAGTTTTGTTTCTTTACATTATCAGTGAAAAATAAGAGGTTGTCGGGGGAGGAGAAATGTTCTGAAGGGTTTGTTTTGATTCTCACTACTTTTTTTTTCCTTTTAGTAACTATTAATAAAATTTTCTTTTTACCCTTTTAAAGTTTGGAGCCTACTTTGCCTTTTTTTCCCTAATACTGTCTCACACCAGGAAATAAGTGCACTGGTGATTAACCAGTACTGAAGCCCACCACACTCATGGACTCATTAGTTAGGAAATCTCAAAATTGGGGAAATCTGACATTAGCGAATCAAAACCACTATGCAAAATTACTGTTTCTGTCTGGTTTTGAACTGAAACCACCACAGGAGGGTCCTGACATGGTTACACCTGTTGACTCAGGGGGAAGGGAGGAGCCGAGTGCCATGGAGAGGAATGGAAAAGGCATAAGAGGGGCCATTTTGACACACGAGGGTGGGAAAACTTGGAAGAGAAGAAGACAAGATGGTGAGGTTGGCCATGTTCCCAGCACCATTTTGTGGGATAACAGCAGCATGGGGAGATGGAACAAGGTACATGGGCATAGGGACAAAGTTGAGGGGAAGATACAAGATGGCATGGCCAGTGTCGTCCTGGCAATGGGCTAGAGGGGATGGGGGAGCATCAGGGAGACAGTAGCAAGCCTGTGCAGAGTAGCAACACCCTCTAGCTGATTACCCCTCTTGAGGGCAAGGGGGTTTGGGGGCTTGGGAAGAGGATGGAGGGGAAGGAATTTTGAACTAGACCTGAAACTTTTCCCAAATCATTCCCTGAATCATTCCCCATTTTTACCATTGACTTAACAATAATGTGAAACAAAGAGTAAAACTTCCCCAAACAAATTAGAAAGAAGACACTTATGGTTAAGGATATAAATCTCTTAGGATTCCTCTTAGAAAACTTGAATTTCCCTGCTACAAGGGCACCCACAACTTGGAGATAAATGTCCCTTCAAGAAAGGGTAAGTTTAGGACAGGTAAGTTGGTTTCACATACTCACGCTTCTCTCCCACACCCAAAAGTAAAAGGGGAGAAAGAAAAATTGAAAAAGGTGACCCCAATATATATGTATATGAAACTCACTGTCTTTCTTCAGGTCAAACTAAACCCACTGGGTGGGTGGCCACTTGTTGACCAGCTTTCGGGATTTTCCTAGCTTCTTTGGAGGGTCTTGGTCATCCTTCGGATAACACTCCCTAGAACGTGAGTGGTTCTTTTCAAGGAAGTGACTTGTCCTGAAAGCAGCTTGTGTCCAGCAGTACAAGGCTGGTGGAGATGCTTCTCCAGAGACCCCCTATACAGGGTCCCTGTTCGGGCGCCACTTGTCACGGCAGGTGCAAATGGTAGAGAAGCTTGTTTAAAAAAGATGCCCTAGGTGCACAGACACATCTTGCTCTTGCTGAGTGATTTCAGCTCTTGGGTGATTTCAGCCACAGCAGCACAAAAGGAAGGGACGGAGTCTTCATATGGAGTTCCACAGAGGGTTTTTAAGGAGCTCCTACAGCAAAGGGGTCCAGACACAAAGAACTCTCCAGGCAGAGATATCAGGGATTTATATAGGGATAGCAAGCAGGGGACAGAACATCAGAATGGATGAGATGAGGGCACAGGGGTGGAACAAAGGGGAAGGGCCAATGGGATAAATAGAACCAACATACAGCAACGATGCATTCTGGGGGAAGCTTTTTGTCCTCACCATGACTAGGGAGGTTGTTGCTTAAGGGTTGTCCCTCAAGGGGAGTGTGGTAAGATTCTCCTCAGCCAATTGACCAGCCTCCGCATTTCCCCCTCCTCTGCTCAACCACAGCAGAAGAGCATGAGTGCATAGTTTTCTTCATGGGTATCCTGGTTTTTGGCCAGTGTCAAACCATGGCAGGGGGTTGCAAGAAAGCCAGGGTTTTGGTGCGAGATTCCAGTGAGACATTGGGGTTTCAGGGTATGGAGAGTTCTGCTGTGAGACCCCAGATTAGGGGTGGTATCAGGAAAACACAGGGTTTAGGAGGATAGCGGCAGTGAGACCCGAGGTTTGTGGGTTGGGGGGACTGCAGAGAGAACCAGGATTTTGTGGCAAAGGTTTGAATTGAAACCTGGGATTGGGAGGGCTGTGGGTGCAGCAAGGACCAGTGTGGTAATGGTGGGACCATGTGAAACATGGAACACTACCCTTTCTTATGGGGCCACAGTGTCACTGGGAGCTTCTCCTCCTCCTGGGCTGGGATCCAGGGAGGCAGTGGTCACTTGTTGATGCATCCAGTGAGCTCTGGGGATGTCCCTCAAATGAAAGTACTGCAGAGGGAGCTCTGGGTTTCCTGGGGGCAGGGCCAGCCCAGGAACTGCCGCCATGGACCTCAGGACTGCCATTCTCCTGCCCCATGGCTGCTCCATACAGTCATATCCATGGGACCCACATCATTCCTGTCTCCTTGTGCCAAACCAGATCTTGTTCGGGCAATTTTAGCCTTGGGAAAGTGGCTGATCCAGCACAAATCTTGGTACTGAGTCAGATATTCCAGCCTTGATTTAGGCATTGAGGCTTGATGTGTGCACCCTTTCAAGCTTCCAAAGCTGGGTTACCTTGTCAGACTCACAAATGGGGCTGGAAGAGACCTTAAAGCTCATCCAGTGCCATGCCTTGCCTTGGGCAGGGACACCTTCTACTGTCCCAGGTTGCTCCAAGCCCAGTGCAGCCTGGTCTGGAACACTTCCAGGGTTCCAGGGGCAGCCACAGCTTCTCTGGGCAGCCTGTGCCAGTCCCTGGCTGTGCTCCAGCCTGTAAGATATGCCTGGAAAAAGCTCTCTGGCCACACACCATGGATTTGGAGAAGAGACAATGGATTTGGGGGGGCAGTGGAGGAGGCAACATGTCCCCAGAAGGGAAGGAGTCTGTCCTTGGAGAGGAGCTGGTGTCCCTGGAGCTGACAGAGCAGGAGCAGAGGAGCTTCATGCAGGATGATCCCCAGCCCTCTCCAGCCCTGGCTGGGTCACTGCTGCCATGGAGTAGGAGTGCAGATGGTTTCAGTTTGCAGTGTGCAGGTTCCTGCTGGCTGGGGTGAGGCAGGAGTGTGCTCCTGCTGTGCCAGGCTGGCAGGGGCAGAGAGGGAATGGTTCTCTGGCTGCTCCTGAAGGGACACTGAGGAGCTCCTGACCCTGAGGAAGCCGTCCAGCACAAGGTGCAGTGCTGGCAAAGAGGGGGTCATGGTTTCATGGCGCTGGGTAAGATTTCCTGGGGGTGCTGGTGCCAGTGGTGGACATGAGCACAGGTGTGCCAGGTGTGCCAGTGGCCAAAAGCCCTCTGGGCTGTTCCAGGTCTGGGGTGGCAGCAGGGCCAGGGCAGTGCCCGTCCCCTGTGCTGGCACTGCTGGGGCACCTCCAGTGCTGGAGGCAGCTCTGGGCCCCTTCTGACAGGAGAGACCTGCAGGGGCTGGAGCATGTCCAGAGAAGGGAATGGAGCTGGGAAAGGAATGGAGCCCCAGGAGGGGCTGAGGGAGCTGGGAAAGGAATGGAGCCCCAGGAGGGGCTGAGGGAGCTGCGATGGGGCTCAGCCTGGAGAAAAGGAGGCTCGGGGGGACCTTGTGGCTCTGCACAAGTCCCTGAAAGGAGGGCACAGCCGGGAGGATCAGGCTCTGCTGCCAGAGAACAGGGACAGGACAAGGGGAAATGGCCTCAGGCTGGGCCAGGGCAGGCTCCGGGTGGACATCAGGAGGAACTTCTGCATGGAAAGGGTGCTCAGGCCTTGGCAGGGGCTGCCCAGGGACATGGTGGAATCTCATACCCAGAGGTGTCTAAGGAATGCTTAGACACAGCACTCGGTGCTCTGGGCTGGGGACAAGGTGGGGATCAGGCACAGGTTGATCAGGATCAGGCACACGTGGGTCTGGGAGGTCTTTTCCAACCTCAGTGATCCTGGGGTTCTGTGCCTGTAACCCTCCTGCAGCAGGGAATTCTTTGGCTGGAGGAAATATCCCTCTGGAGATAGGCTCAGCTAAATGGGGAACAGAGGGACCAAATCCATGCTCTGTAGGTGATGTGTCCCAGCCCTGCCTGGCAGCTGCTGAGGCTTCCCCTGAGGCCGGACAAATGCCAGCAGTGTCTGCTCCAGCACTTGTGACTTGTCAGCCTGGGGCAGGTGATGGCTGCTCCTGGCAGGCTGGAGGTCTCAGTATCCAAGCTGCAGTGGTTGTTTTGCGGCTGTGGAGCAGGATTTGTTTGTCCACATGCCCAGGAAAAAGCAATCCAGGCCCCCTGCTCCGCTTGGGTGTTGAATGTCCTCTGCCAAACCCCAGCACTGTTACTGTCAGGTGTGGGGTGTCGCCTGCCAAGAAAGCTGCAACCGGGCCCTGTTCCTGCTTTGCTTCCTCTGCTGGAGAGGTTTCCAAGAAGGCCAGGTTGGATGGTGCCTGGAGCAATCTGGGACAGTGGAAGGTGTTCCTGTCTTGGAATCGGGCCACCACTGCTTATCTGGGAATAGCATCCCAGCCCCTTGCAACTCTCCCAGGGTAGAATTCCTTTCAAATGTCTCATCTATCCCTGCCCTGTGGCAGTGGAAAGACATTCCCCCTTTTCCCATCCTTTCAGGTCTTTCTACAAAGTCCCTCTCGTCCTTTTTTCACATGTGTGAATATCCAACTCTCACAGTTTACAATATTATTACCAGCAGTCAGCACAGGAGTTAAGGGTCAGTGATCTGCAACAGACAAATGTAGACTGTGAATTGGTGTGGAATTTTTAGCCTATATTAATTATCTGACTCCGAAAGGATGGTTTCACTTTCACTCTCTGCAGCAGTAAAAAGCCTGATTTCCAGGAATTACTCCATTGGTATGTAACAGAGGTGGGAACCCCACACCCACCCGAGAGCCAGGGCTATAAAAGCAGGGCCTGGGAATGGGCTTCTGCCAGCCTGGGAGCTACGGGGCCGGAGGGAGAAGGTAGGGCATGGGCATGGGGATGGAGATGAGCTGTGGGGCTGGGAGCCGGGGGCAGGTGGGAGCGGGATCTTGTTGCTCTCCTGCCTCCTGTTCCCTGTGCTTTGCCAGGGCTGGGGAGATGGCAGGGCAGGAGCAGAGGGGGCTGAGGGCAGCGGGCGGGCGCTGTGCGCTCCGAGCGTGGGCTGCAGGGAGCCGCCTTTGCTGGCACCGCTTTGGGCAGCTCGGGGGAGCCGTGTGCGCTGCGGGGGCTGAGCTGGGAGGGCCCCGGGCTCAGAGCGGTGGGAGCGGAGCGGCGGGGGAAGGAGGAGGGATGCGGGGATGCAGGGGCACAGGGAAGGCTGCAGAGGCGCACAGGCTGTCCCGAGAGCCGGCAGCGGGGCTGGCCGGGCACAGATGGCGAGCGGAGCCCCTTCCCTGCCGCCAGCCCGTGCCCCGCCGGGAAACGCTCCCCGCAGGCGGGGCCGACCCTGCCCGGCCCGGGCACCCCCAGCCCCGCGGCGGGGCCGGATGGCTGCGCTCCCCTGAAGGCAGGAGCCGGGGGGATCATTCCTTTTCCTGCCCCTGCAGGGAGGGTGGGATTCTCCTTCTCACACTCTAAGCATCACCACCCCGAGCGCTCTGGTCCCTGAGACAGCCCCTCAAAGGCAGCAGTGTTCCCAGAGCCCCTTTCCCTGGGCCAGGGCTGCGGAAAACACTCTCGGGGGGCTGTTCCTGTGAAACGGGGTGCAGGCATTCCCATGGCAGGGCCTGCTGCCAGCCTTGCTGCTTCCCTCCTTTGCTTCCAAGGAGGAACTCGGTCCCGAGTTATGCTCTGAATGTGCTCAGAGCCTCTCTGCGGGCACTGACACAGTCACATGGGGCTTTTCCCTTATTCCTGCAGCACTGGGAAGCCGTGCAGGGAGTGCCAAGGCTGCCTGGGGGCAGGTTCAGGGTGCGACTGAGCGGGAGTTGATGTTGTCCAGGACAGCCTCTGCCTCCTGAAACTGAACCAGCACTGGCAGTGCTCCAGTGGGAGAGAATTTGGGAGAGGACAGGGCTGGGACAAGTGGCTCAAGTGGACGAGCTCCAGCAGTGACCCTGAGCCAGCTGTTCCCATCCTGAGAAGTCACTCTGCACTGAGGCTCTGCTGCCCAGGGAGCAGCTGGACATGTGCCCACAGAAAACAATTGGTGTCTGAAATCCCACCTGTGCTCTGCAAGCACACCCAGCTTTGCTGCTGAACTGCCCTTGTCTTGAGTCAGGGGCTTTTCCTGTTTCTGCTGTCCCCATCCTGTCCCCATCCTGTCCCCATCATGCTGGTGGGAGCACATGAGCTGCTGGGGGGGCTCAGTGCCTGCTGGGATCCAAGCCCAGTGCTGCTTCTCCCCCCTCTGTGGGGCCCTGAGCTTCCCCCCAGCAGCAGTTGCGTGATGTGGGCAGTGGTGGGACAGGGCCCTGCTGCCCCACTGGCAGTGCTGTTCCCCTGGCTCTGTTCCCTCCTCACCTTGTCTGCTGCACCCAGAGCACAGATGTTCCCTGCACAGCCTCTCACCCTACAGCAGCCCCAAGTCCTTCTCCTCAGGGCTGCTCTCAATCCATTCTCCTCCCAGCTTGGGTCTGGGCCTGGAATTGCCCCGACCCAGGGGCAGCACCTGCACTTGGCCTTGGTGACCTTCAGGGGCTTTGCTCTGTCCCACCTCTCCAGCATGTCCAGCTTCCTTCTGGTGGGGGAATGTGGATGTAGGTCCCAGGTGAAACCCTGCTCTGGTCACCTCCCCAGAAGAGCCCTGAGGAGTCTTTGCTGCCTGGGCATTTGTCAGTGGAGGTGAAGGGCTGGCCTCCAGTGTCCCTGGAATGAATCTGCCATACTCATGGGTCACCTTCTCCTGACTGTCTGTTCTTCTCCTTTAGGATTTCAGGCCTTTCCTTCCTGCTGCTCTTCCTCCTGAGTTCTCAAGGGGTTCTCATCTTCTTCTCCACACCCACCGTGTACTCCAGGCCTGCCCCTGCTGCTGTGCTGTGTCCCCTGAGCTGGGGCCCTCGACTGCCGGTGTCTGCTGGGAAGCCAAGGCTGGGAGCAACGGGAGCATCTGCTGTGAGGTGAGTGAGGGGAATCAGAGCCCACAGCCCTTGCTCGCATTGCCCACATCTGCAGTGATTCCCTGCACAGGGAAAACTGCCTCTGAAGGCTCTGGAAGGAGCTGGAGGATGCAGGAGCCCTTGGATGTATTGGACCTGAGTCTAATCCCCTTAGATCAGTTCCTGTGCTGGTGTCAATGTTGTGGCCTTGGTGGGACAGAAGCTGAATACTCAGACAGATTTTTTGCAAGGAATAAATCTCTCCAGTATCCAAATGAACTGAGATTGGGACAATTCTTGGAGTTGTGTGAAAGAGTCAAAACCCCCAAAAGTTAAAAGGGGGGTGCCCAGTTGAAGGTTTGCAGGCACATTTCCTCCTGTCACCAGACATTTTGAACTTGGTGGCTCTGTGGTGGCTGAAGCCAAGATTGTCACCAAAGGGCACCTGCCTGATGAGACCCTCTGTGCTAACGAGCAGCAGATCACAGAGGGCACCTCTCTGAGCTGGCTCCCAACATCTCCAGTCTCCCCTGAAGGGCCACCAGCATGTCCCAGACACAGCTGTGGGCAGGGACAAGGTGGATTTTCCCCCTGCACTGGGGTGGGCCCCTGAGGGTGCCAGGAAGCAGCTCCTGGGAAGAGGCCAGAGAGGGGCGAGGGAGGGGCTGCGCTGGCAGCTGGAGCAGGAGCACAGCTCAGAGCCCGTGGGGGGCATGGGGGGAGTGTGTCTGGGGAGTGTGGGGTGCCCATGGGGGGAGTGTGTGAGCGCTGCCTCCGGGTGCTGGGAGCAGCAGGCTGGGCCAGGCAGCGAGCAGGGCAGCCGTGGGCTGGGCAGAGGGTGCAGGATACAGGCAGGGCTGTTGGATGGGCAGAGGGGCTGTGCCAGTGCTCCAGGGAGCCAGGAATGGCCCCAGGCAGTCTGCACTTGTGGATGGAGGAGTTGTGCTGGGAGGATGTGGGTGATGGTGAAGGCAGCACCTTGTCCAGGGCAGGTTGTGTGGCTGAGTGAGTCTCTGTTTGTGCTTATGTTTTTGTCTGTGTGTGGGCCAATCTATGTGTGTCAGTGTGTCGGTGCAGTCTCTGCGATACACACTCAGCTTCAGGGTTGATCCTGCAAACAGGAAAGCAACAGGCACATCCAGGGTGATGGGAAGGAGACCCTGGCTCTTGTGCCATCCCAGGCTGGGCACCAGTAGCTGGGTGAGAGCATTCTCCAGGGCTGCAGGTGCTGCAGAGCCTCTGCCAGGAGCCCAGGACCTCTGACAACACCTTAGGGAAAGTCTCTGTTCTTCCTCCACAGCCATGGCTTCACAGGAGGACACACAGGAGAGAGATGAAAAGACACAGCTCCTGGCAGAGGCACTCCAGAAGGAAGGGCTGGATGCTCAATACTGGCTGCCCAAAGTGACCCAGATCCTGGGAATCAAGTGCAGAGAAGCCCTGCAACATGTGGAATACAAAGACTACCTCAAGCTGGAGTGCAAAGTTCAGCATCCCTGGGAGAAAAAGGCACTTCTTAAATTCTTGAAAATAACAAATGACAAAATAACCATTAAAGAGGTGCAGAAGGAGTACTTGGAGAAAAAAAAGCAAAGCCAAGAAGTTGCCAAACAAGCCCTGAATGATTTGACAGAAATGCTCAACAGCCGCAGGCACAGCCAGGATGCTCTGAGGGAGAAAGCAGAGACTCTGTGGCAAGCCATGGAGATTCCCAAAGAGTTCTGGCCAGCACCAAAGAAACCCTTGACAGATATGCTGGAGAGCATCCAGAAGCAGCTGGAGCAGCAGGAGCAGTCAGGAGGCAGGAGGGAGAACATCCCTGACACGGAGATGCTGAGGCGGGCATCGGGGGGACTGGCCCTGCAGGGCATCTACAGAACCAGCAGACCTGAAGATGTGCTGGCAATGCGAGAGCAGCTCCTCAGGGTTCCTGACGGATTCCAGCTCGCCGGTCCAATGCAAGGATCGCTGCTTGAGACAAAGGAGTTCTCCTCCTCTGCAGCAGAATCCACTTTCACCAAGTCCATGGAGCAGCTGGGCTTCAGCATGAGTATTTCTGCCAAAGCTCTCTTCTGGAGGCTCCTTCCAATAGGAAGTATAGATCACAGCAACTCCTCACAATCACAGGACACCCACCAGTCCCGCTCTGAGCAGAGCTACTTTTGCATCACCAAGTACCAGTACATCCCTCTGGCCTCCTGCTACTTCCAAAGGCATCAGCTTCGCCTCTCGGATGCGGCTCTGCAGGAGCTGCAAGACATGGACCAACAGCTTTTGAGCTTCAGCTGGGAAGAAGACAACCCCACCTTGGTGAAGATGTGTGAGAGCTTCTTCAGCAGGTTTGGGTCCCACATAAACCAGGGTCCCCTCCACTTTGGGGGCATATTCTGGTGGAAGGCATCTACAGAAGGATTCCGAGCCGAGCAGAGGGAAGAGGTAAAAAAACAAACCTCTAAAGCATTGAACAGCTTTGTCAGGAAGAGCTATGGTGACTTCCTGGTATGTGCTGCAGGGGCCCTGGATGTTTCCAAATCCAGCTCGGAAGCTTCTGTCAAAGGAAGAGCCAGAGAGAGTTCCCATTCAGAAATTCAGCTCTACGTGGCCAACACAGGGGGCCCAGCAGACACATCTTCCCTTCCTCAGTGGAAAACGGGGCTTGTGTGTGATAACACAACGTGGTGCGTTATCGACCGTGGCTTTCAGCTGATCCCAGTGTGGGATGTCATCCTGTGCAATCACTGCAAGGATTTTAAATCTGTAGATCAGATGAGCAGAGCACTCAGGGCTGCTTACAAAGTGCTCACAAATGAGAGCGTTGGCACCATTTTTAGAGATGAATTGAGCAGTGCAGTGCAAGAGGCCAGAGATTTCATGGCAACTGTGAAGGCCTGGGAGGTGACAAAAGTGGATGAAAGGAAGCTGCTCATGCTGATGGAGCTAAAGGATGATCTGAGTGCAAAAACCAGGAATTCCAGTGTGTGGATCAATGTGTGCCTGTCAGACAAAGCCCTGCAGGACTTCCTGGTGAACACCGTGCAGAGGTGCCAGGAATCACCTCTAGAAAACACCACCTTTATCAAGGTGCTGTTAGGGAATCTCCTGAATCCTCATATCCACTCTGTCAAGGACTTCCCTGAGGCTTCCTTCATTATGCAATGGGTCTTCCAGACTGAGCACCCACTTCCCAGATCTCCCAAAGTCTCTGAGCTTCAAGAGCTCATCAAAACACTGCAGCAAATGCAGGAGCATATCCATGCACCAGGAAGCTCTGCGTCTGATGTTCATGTAGCAAAGATAGAAGCCACCCTGACCATCAGCCTGGCCATTTATTCCTTACTCCAGTCTCTCCAGGAACAGGCTCAGAAGGACATGGAGCTGTTGGTGCTCTTGATTGTGACCAGCATAGGGTACCAGGTGGAAAGCAGCACTTTTCAGCACCTCCTTGGACACCCAGAAATTCAGTACATGGCCAAGGAAATGGAAGCGGCACATGCGGAGTACGTGAACCTGAAGGAGCAAGATGCTGACAGAGCTGAGGCCTCCCTCCTGCTGACGGGTCTGACTGTGACACCCGAAAGTCAAGAGCTGTCCCTTGAGCAGAAGAGGGAGCGTTTGGTTTTCATGGAAGATCACATGAAAGGCTTGTGGTCCACACAGATAAAGAATCTCCTCCAAAAGCACAGTGGAGACGAAGACTGGGAGAGGCTGGAACAGGACTTGAACTCCTTGATCAGTGGTTGCTTGGATGAAAAATGGGATGAACAGAGGATGCAGAACATACTCAGAAATGTGGAAGACACTTTTCCAACGTCTGGGGCCCCCAGTCAGTCCCAGTCCAAGTCAGACAGCAGCAAGTCCAAAGAAAATGAAGCCATTTCAAACCCAGAGTTCCTCCAGCTGCTCAAGCGCCTTGGACTGGAAAGTCACTATCCAAGGAAAATGGGGATGGGAGATTTCCTCACCATCTGCAAGACATCTCTGCAGGACAGCCAACACAGCCAGGACAAGGAACTGCCATTTTACTTCTTGCAAAAGCTGTTAACTGTGGATTACCAGGTGAGGTGCTTGACTTGCTGTGATGACAGCAACCCTTGCCTTGCAACCATGCCACAAAGCAGAGAGCAAGAGAACCGACAGTCATATTCCATTGAGCAGTTTTTAGGTGATTCGGATGGAGCCTCCCCTGAACCTGAAAGGAAGGACAGCCATGTGCACCCCATGGACCTGCAGATGGCCATTTTCCATTGTGCTGATGACTTCCTGAGACAGACCCTGGCAACCAAGCTGGCGTTCTGCCAACTGGCGCTGCCTCTGCTGGTGCCCAACCCGAGCACTTCAGGCATTGAGTTCCTGCTCTACGCCCTCAGCCAAATTCAAAGGAGCTGGAGAGAGGTAGACAAGTCAGGAAATCAGACCCACACAAAGAGTTACAACAACAAACTCATCTTTCAGGCACAGACACCCATTGTGTCCTTCATCCGCATTGGCAGCTCAGCCTCCTCTTCCAAGTCCCAGCTCCTGAACGGTCTGCTGAGCAAACACAAACACGACACTTTCTTCCACCGCCACTGCAGAGGCAGCACCAGAGAGCGTTTGCTGGTGGAAGGGCTGGTGGAGATCGCCTGGTACTGCCCCCGTGGAAGCCCGGATGACACCTTTGAGCGCTGCGTGGCTTTCTGTAACCTGCATGGAGATGCCAGGGATCACGGAGCACAGCTGCAGTTCCTGCAGGAGATATCTGCTGTCAATGTGGCTCTTGTGCCCAATTGGGAGCACATGGACAACAGGGGGAAAAAGCTTCTGCAGGACCTGTGGCAGTCACAAAGGCCTTTGGTTTTTCTTCTCACGGAAAAAGAGAACATTGCAGCTGGACAAGCCAGCAAAAACATAAAAATAGGGATCAAGAACAGAAACGAAGCTGAACTGATGGATCAACTGACCAAGACAATTGGAAATCTCCTGGAAGGTTCTAATCCATGTTTCAGCCTGGAGTTCTGCATGGACAAAGCTCGCCAGCTCGGATTCATAGTGGATGCAGATCGAGATGCGTGTGTGACAGGCAAAGCAAAGGCAAAGGAGCTGGTGGAACTTCTGAAGAAAGAGAAGCTGTCTGAGATCAAATCCCGGCTGCTGCCGCTTCAAGGAAAACTGTGGCACCAGTGGTGCCAAAAGGACAAAGAACTCACTCGCTTGCAGGAGAAGGGGAACAAGAGTGTTGAGCATCATCGGAGCCAAATTGAATATGAGAAGTCAGAACTAAGAAGGAAGCAACTTGAGCAAGCTTTCCCCCTCAACACACTGATGAATTTGTTCCTTGGCTTTATCCATGCTCAGCCAGCAGATACCAAGAAATACTTCCTGCACTGGATGAAGGTCTTTATGGATGAGCTGTCTTGTGGTCGCCTTGAAGAACTGAGGAGAGACTATCACAAGTTATGGTCTGAAAACCTGACCGAAAAAAAAAACCAGGAACAAACTTGTGTGAACAACAATTTGATGAATCAGCTGGATTCCATTTCTGATGTACTCAACAATTCATCCATCGGCCTGGAGCACCTTCTGAGGGAGGCAGGGCAGATTTATGAAGCTCTGCAATTAATAAAATCCAAGAAAGACAATTTTGTCAAACTGCCGGAAATTGCAGCAGAGCTGATGGTTTCAGGTTATCCCATGGAGCTGATGGACGGGGATGCTTCTTACCTGCCCTTGCACTGGGTGGGAGCAATCTTTGACAGCTTAATTGAGAGGCTGGGAGACAAACGAGTGTTTGTGCTCTCCGTGCTCGGCATCCAGAGCACAGGCAAGTCCACCCTGCTGAATGCCATGTTTGGTCTGCAGTTCAACGTCAGCGCAGGGAGATGCACCCGCGGAGCCTTCATGCAGCTCATCCCAGTGGGCGAGGAGCTGCAGCAAGACTTGGGCTTTGATTTTGTGCTGGTGGTTGACACAGAGGGACTTCGTGCCATCCAGATGGCAAATAAACACTCTCTGAACCATGACAATGAGCTGGCCACCTTTGTCATCGGTGTTGGCAACATGACTATGATCAATATCTTTGGAGAAAATCCATCAGAAATGCAGGATGTTCTCCAGATCGCTGTGCAGGCTTTCCTGAGGATGAAGCAAGTCAATCTTTCCCCAAGCTGCCTCTTTGTCCACCAAAACGTGGGAGAAGCAACTGCCAAGGAGCAGAACAAGGAAGCACAAAGGCATTTCCAGGAAAAGCTGGATGAAATGACTGTGGTCGCTGCTCAGCAGGAATTCTGTGACATCTCCTCCTTCAGCGATGTCATTGGATTTGATGTGAACACCCACATTCACTACTTTGCTCACCTGTGGGTAGGAGACCCCCCAATGGCACCACCCAACCCCACCTACAGCCAGAATGTCCAGCAACTCAAGAGCAAAATCCTCCAGTCTGCCAAGAAGCAGTCGCAGCGCAGCATTTTGAGGCTCTCAGGCCTGAAAGATCGTATTGGTGACCTCTGGAATGCTTTGCTGAATGAAAACTTTGTGTTCAGCTTCAAGAATTCCCTGGAGATTGCTGTGTACAGGAAACTGGAAAGTGCCTACAGTCAGTGGACATGGAAGCTTAGAAGTCACATCTTAGATGTACAGATGGGACTGTACAACAAAATTCGGAATGGGGACTGGCAAAATGTCACGAGACAGCACCTTGAAGGGGAAGTGCAAAAGACAAGTGATGCCATTGAGAAAGAAGTGGAAAAGTATTTCAGGGAAGACAAAGACCGTGAGACACTGGTCCAGTGGAAATCAAACACAGAGCTGAAGCTGAAAGAACTCAAAGAGACTCTTCTTCATGAAACAAAAAAGAAATGTGAGAATCTCATTGAGCTACAGAAGGAGCAGAGGAAACTGGATGCCAGGAAGTTGGAGTATGAAGATGAGCTCCTTAGAAGGAGTCGGGAGCTGGCTGTGACTCTGAAAGGGAAGAGCCTCAGTGAGAGAGAACTGAAGGACAACTTTACTCTTGTGTGGAACCAGTGGATTACCGAAGTCTCCCGTGCTGCTCGTCCTCTGGAACGGGTGAATATCGAGAAAGAAATTGAAGATGTCCTTCTAGAGCACTTTAAGGAACCGGGTATCCATGCACGGATCAGGTCATTTCCCAGAGGCAGAGGATTTTCTTTTGATCCAGAGAAACACATCATGAAGAAAAAGTATTTGGGCTATATCTCAGATCCCAGGAGCATTTCCAATGCTGATGTGATCAACTTTCAGCACATCACTGGCAACATCATAGCATGTGTGAAGGCAAACATTGCTAAGAAGGAAGAGGAGAAACGCGATTACAGTAGGAATTTTATTCATGAAATACTCAATGAAGTACAGAAAGGTGTCAACTCTGTCTCCAGCAATGCAACTCGTACTTTTAACAGAGATTATAGCATGGATTTGTCTCTGTATCTGTGTACAATGGCAGCAGAAAGGTTTAAAGCCATGCATGAAGCATTCCAAATGGCAAATGACCCAGCTGTGTACCTGAAGAGCAAGAGAGATGATTTCTTCCAATGTTTCCAGATTTCCTGCCAAGGAGCCACTTCTGTCACAACTTTTGCTGCCTCTCTTTGTGACAAGATTGAACCAGCTCTTAGCAGGGCAGTCTATGACAGGACAGCTAAAGACATCGCTGATGACATGAAGGGCAAATTCCCAGATTTCCAGGGCAGCAGAGCAAATCTGGAAGTTTGCATCCTGAGATACCTGGCAGAACAGGAAAATTTTGAGTTTTTCAAATGTTACCTTAAGTGCCCAGAGGATTTTTTTCAGAAATACATTGGAATACAAGTTCAGAGTTACTGTTTAGATGGGAGCAGAAGGCTGAGGAAGTTTTTAGAGGACTCCTTTAATAATCTCTATCGAAACATCCTGTCAGCTGTTTCTTCATCAACTCAAGCTGTCAAAGACAGAAAAGACAGAGAAGACAAAGTCTCTCTTTGGCTGGATGGATTTTGCAGGGAACTAACAGAGGTGATCAACTTGCCCAGAAGTGACCTGAAGGGCATCGAGCACCAGGAGGTCACAGACATTGAGTTCCTGAGCAGTGCCATGGCACAACGTCTGAATTACCTGAGGGACAGGCTCATGGAAGAGTTTGATGATGCTGACCTGAGCTCATTTTCATGGCAGCCTCACACCATCCTGGCAGAGCATTTTTCAGGGTGCTGGGCACAGTGTCCCTTTTGTGGGGCTGTCTGCACAAACACAATGCGGAATCACGATGGAGACCATCAGGTGGTCTTCCATCGCCCACGAGGTTTGATGGGAACCACGTGGCATGGCACAAATGACCTGGTCATTGATATTTGTTCCAGCCTTGTTACAAGTAATCTCAAATTCAGGTTTGATAATGGCAAATGGATCCCCTACAAGAGATACCGTAATGCTGGACCTCCTGTTTCCACTTGGAGCATTCTTCCTGATTCATCCATGCAGGCGTACTGGAAATGGTTTGTGTCTCATTTCAGGACACAGCTGGAAGCTTTGTACGGTCAGAAATTTCAGGGCAAAGGAGAAATCCCTGAGGCATGGGGGAGAATTACCAAGCAGGAAGCACTGTCTGAGCTGGAGAAGCGTTAGGCCACATCCCTGGCCAGGAAAAACCACAGAAGCTTTGCAATTTATGAGAAGTTTGTACCAGGCTCTCCAGAAAATGCAGTTACAATGATGATATTCTGAAGTCCAGCAAAGACAATGGTATCCAATTGCTTCCAAATTTGGTGAAATAAGGTGCATTATTGCATCCACCACTCAGCAACTCCCTTGCTTCATGAAAAAGCCAGAATCCTCTTGTCTGTTTGCCATAAGCATCTCCCTCGGCTTTGTCCTAGAGGCAAACCAAACTCAGTCCTTGGGACAATCACCTCGTGGCAATCCTGAGCCCAGGGGCAGGGATGGGGCAAAGGGCAGCACTCAAAGCACCTCTTGGATCAGCTGCTGTGAGACAAGAAGGGACAGTGCCCCTAAGGCAGTTTTCCTGCACCAAGGAGGTGTCCTGCTTGGAGAAAGGCCTGCAGGGTCTGAGGGGAGCTCCACGCTGGCTGCAAGCTGGGCTGCTTGGCTTTTGGGTGTCATCCTTCCCTCCCTCATTGCAGCCTCCTGGATCAACTGAGGCCATTCTCCCAGCAGGAGCTGCTGTGCCTGTAGGCTCAGGAAAGCAGTGACACGACCACCCCAGGCTCAGGCAGTGCTTTCACTCCCTGTCTCAGGGGTGCTGTGTCTCTGTCCAGGGCAGCCGCTCCTGCTCAGGTGCCTGGGGCTGCTGCCCTTCCCTCCCGCCCTCAGCCCCAGCAGGAGCTGCTCCTGCCCTTGGCCTCTCTGCTGAACAAAAACCTTTGGAGTGCCCCATGTGGAGAATCCTGTGTGCCAGCACCTTCAGCAGCAGCCCTCAGGGCAGTGCTGGTGCTGCCCAGGCAGGCTGGTGGCACCAGAGCCGTGCTCTGGAGAAGGTGGCACCAGCTGGCTCTGCCCCAGGGAGCTGTGGGGGCTTTTGCTGTGCAGGTGCTGCAACCCCGCTGGCAATGGGAGGGCCAAGGCCTTCCTGGAGAGCTGCTGAAGGGCTGCTTCAGCCTCATCCCCTGCAGGCTCTGTGTGAAAAATGCATAATATACGCTTGGCTCTTCACAAATATTAAAATGAACATTATATGTGTTATGTTTGAAAGTTATGTTGTATTAATCTCTTTTAAGTTGTGTGGTAAGTATAAATTTTAGGCTATAGCATAATACAAAATAGAAACTATGTGATGGATGATATTTTTCTAAGTAGCTCAAGGAATGGATAAGAGAATCAAGAAATTCTTCGCATAGAGATAACAGCAACAAGACACCAAAAACCCAATAGAAAAATTACTGCCTCCTTCTCGGGAAGAACCAGACTTTGACCGACCAAGACGATTGATTTACAAGATGTAGAGGAGTGTTGACAATAACCAGAAAAGACCCTGTGTTTCAAAATAATTTTTGCATCATGTATGAGATATATGAATATGCAATAAGCTATTGCTTTTAAGGATTAATCCTTTGGTAGCAAGGTGGCTTTTGCTTGGCAGAAGGAGTAAAATGCACCAGACATCTGTAACTCTTTGCTTTTTATTGTCTTCTATTGTCTAACTCTGATTGTCCAAATGCTTATTGCTCTATTTTTTTATTATAATTTTCATAGTAATTTTATTACTATTAAACTTTGAAAATTTTGAAACAAGTGATTGCCGTTTTTCACACTGTGCTAATAATGGAGTTGATTTGGACTGCTCTGTGTCTCCTTTGTGTTCAGGGGAGCCACAGCTCTGTGTGCTGCAGACAGGCAGGGGACAGGGGGTGGCACTGGGGAAGGGGGTGTGACAGCAGAGGCTCTGCTCCATTCAGGGTCTCTGCTCCAGGAGCAGCTTCACTGTCTGCAGGGACAGTGAGAGGGCAGGAACCCCCAAACCACAATGTCCAGGGAAACCAATGTCGGTGGCAGGTGCCAAGGGAGGCAGGGCTGGGAACAAAGCCTGGCCTGTCACACACAGGGAGGGCTGAGAAGGTGGATCCCAGCAAGGTTCTCTGCTCTGGAGCTGCTCAGCTGGGAACCTGCAGGACAAACGGGGAACGGGACCAAACTCTGCCAAGCCCAGCCCTGGCCAAGCAGACCCAGAGCCAGTGACAGGAGCCAGAGCTGGGCCATGTGAGTGTGTGCTGCACAGGTGAGTGCCAGGGACTGGGGACACCTGGCCTTGCTGTGTTGCTGCCATGGTCTGTAAGAAATAACGATGTAGTCATTGCCCTTCACTGTCATATTGGCTTTTCCAAATTATTTTGGTATAGTACAGTTTGTAATCACTTTTTAACCGCTTTTTGTACAGTATAATTTGTCAGCCTTTTTACCATAATCCCGGTGTAGATTATATATTTTTGTGTGATAAATATACTTTAGGCTCCTGCAAAACACTAAAATAGAGACTATTTTCTGTTTATTATCACAATAACTGTTGCAGAAGTGTCACAGTGGTCACAAGGGTTGCAGGATGAAGAGAGAGACGAGAATGTTGACCTAATGTTCAGAAGGCTTGATTTATTATTTTATGATCTATATTACATTATGACTATACTAAAAAGAATAGAGGGAAAAGTTCTCAGAAGGCTAGCTAAGCTAAGAATAGAAAATGAATCAAGAACAAAGGTCTGTGTCCCAGCAGAGAGTGAGACCCAGCTCTGCTGTGAGTGGCCAGTAAATCAAAACATCCACCAGAAACCAATCACGGATCCACCTGTTGCATTCCACACCAACATATAACCATTGTTTACATTTTGTCGCTGAGGGCACAGCTTCTCAGAAGGGGGAAAAATCCCAAAGAAAGGATTTTTATGAAAAGATGTCGGGGACACTGAAGTAGCGACTGGTTTTTATTTTTTTGGTGTAACTAACTGACAGCGGTGAGAATAACTCAGATAATTGTGTGAAACAGATAATACTGATTTCATGTACTTGTGGAGTATCTTATCCATATGATAAGATACCACTGAAAAGAACCAGGCTATCAAGAACTGTCAAACCATGGAACAGGGTGTCTGGTGAGGAAATAAAATAAAAATTTCATCTGCAGAGTGGCACATACTTTAAGAAGATGTGTCAAGTGTCAAACCAAGCAAAAGAATTCCTGGAATATGTAAACTCAAAGGAATGTTTGAATATGTATTATCTTCATGGAGATGCATTTGAGCAATATAATGAAAAAGTATATATGAAAATTGTTTTCAGTGAACTGGTGTGCTTTTGGGATCCAGGAGCCAAACTGGGAGTGGAGGTGCCCCTGGCCATGGTGTCACCTCCTGGGCTGTGTGGGAATGTCCCACTGCAGCCACTGGAGTGACTGGGGGTTCCCAGTGCCACAAGGGGGGCAGTGGAGAGGACCCAGTGCAGCAAGGGGAGGTGGCCTCAGGTCTGGGCTGGGGTATCAGGAGGGTGCAGGGTCCCTCACCTGTGCCAGCTCCCTCTCCAGGACAGCCAGACCATTCTCTGCACCTTTCCCTGTCTCTGCCAGGACTCCTTGGCCAAAGTCTCCCTCAGTGGCATCGTCTGGCACCTCCTTCCTTGCAGGCCCTGCTGTGGGGAGGAGCACAAACAGATCAAAGGTCTTTTCCAACCTCAACAATTCTTGGATGCAGTGCCTTCCAGTGACACTGGTAAGAAAAATGCATATTATATAATTGGTTCTTGGCAAATATTAAGATGAATACTATATGTGTTATGTTGGAATGTTATGCTGTATTAATCTCTTTTAAGTAGTGCTGTATTAAATTAAGTAGTGTGGTAAATACAGTTTTTAGTCAATAGCACAATATTAAAATAGAAACTATGTGATGTTAAGATACTTTTTGTAACTAGCTCAAGGAATGGAAGAGATAATCAAGAAATTCTTCTCATTATCCTCTCTGTATAGAGATAACAGCAAGAGAGACCAAGCTTCCAAGAGAAGAATTATTGCCTCCTTATTGGGAAAGCTCAGACTGCAAGGAACCAAGAAGATTGATTCACAAGATGGGGGGCAAAGATGAAATTAAGCAGAAACACCCTTAGTTAAAAAAAAATATTTAAATCATATGTGAAATGTATTAATAGGCAATAAATTATTGCATTTAAAGGGTAGCCCTTTTTTAGCAAGGTGTGCTTTTTGGCAGAGTGCCAGGCACCAGGACATCCACAACTCTTTGCTTTTTATTGTCTCTTCTTGTCCTAATTTTTATTACTTTTTTCATTACTATTTTCATTGGTATTAAACTTCTAAAATTTTACCAAAAGTGAATGGCATTTTTCACACTGGGATGCAGCAGCTCTCCCAGGCTGCACTAGCAGGGACTAAGGGTGGTTACCCTGTGTAACAACCTAAAACATTGAAACGTAAGGGGCTAAATTGGGGTTTCTTTACTCTGGCTTGTCACACAGAAAAAATACCAAGCAGATATTCTCAAGCGACCAAAATTATAAAGAGCTTTGGCGGCAAAAGATAGAAAACCAAGGAATTTGATCAACTTTTTCCAGTCTATGACAGCCTGCCTGGGTCCCGAGGAGAGCTGATGGCGTTGGGGTGTGAAAGGAATGGTGTATTTGTCTTTACAAACAAACTGTGGGTCTGCTGGTAGGTAAAACTAGCACTGGGAGATGAAACAATGGGAATGACTCCACTGACTGATGAATGGAAAAAGATTTACAAATAAACTTTGGAGTTTTCTGATAAATTAAATTGGACATTGAAAGATGAAAGAAACAATGGGGAAAACTCCTAAATTCCATAAGAATTAAAAATTAAAAGGAAGGCTTATACATTAAAGGGAAAATCTGTGGTATCAGGTGTTTTGGGACGTCTGTGCCTCTCAAGTATCTCAGCCAATGGGGAAAGAGAGAAGGGAAATGTGGCCGGGAAATTGGAATAAAAAGGAGGCTGTGTCCTCCAAAAATTGGAGAGACCCCAGGGGAATGACCCATGGCCTCTCCCTTTATTCAAATAAAGGCAGAAAAATGCCAGCCACTTGTTTTAAAGTTTTAAATGTTTAATAGTAATAAAATAGTTATAAAAACATTAATAAAAATTAGAGTAATAAGAATTTGGACAATTAGATTTAGGACAAGAAAGGACAATAGAAAAGCAAAGAATTACAGAAGTTGGTGCTCTGCTCTGCCACAGAACACATTTTGCTAACAAAGGATTAACCCTTAAAAGTAATAGCCTGTTGCATATTCATATATCTCATACATGGTGCAAAAATTATTTTCAATCAAAGGGTGTCTTCTGGTTATTTTCAACCCCCCCCATCTTATAAATCAATTGTCTTGGTCCCTCAAAGTCTGGTTCTTCCCGATAGCGAGGCAATAATTCTTCTCTTGGGATTTTTGGTGTCTTGTTACTGTTATCTCTCCTTGAGCTAGTTAGAAAAAGTATCTTCAATCACATAGTTTCTGTAGCCTAAAACGATATTCACCACACTACTTAAAAATATTAGTAAAGCACCACTTAAAAAGGATTAATACAGCATAACTTTCCAACATAACACATATAGTATTGATTTTAATGATTGTGAAAAGCCAATAATATAACATGCATTTTTCACAAAAAATTTTGGACATAAACATCTGATGTTTGTGAATTGATTTCCCCACCAGGTGTGACTGTAAAGCAAAGCAGGAACTTTCCAGTGGGGTCTGTCTGCTGCACATGCTGAGAAGGACGGGGCTGGAGAAGGAGGGGGACAGGCCTGGGGTGCCTGGCTGGGAGGAACTGAGACGGGTGTAAAAAATGGACATGATTCGTGCTAAATAAATTGTAACATTTTTCTTATTAGAAAATATTTTTTAGAAAATAATGGTAATCTAATAATAAGAAAAAGTATACATGATTAGCATTAAAGAGTAGGAGGGTTCTCTTACAGATGATTCTTGTGAGAAACAGGATATAGGATGTAAGCAGAATATTCAAAAGTAGAAATGGCCTTGAGGAGGAAAAATTCCCTACACATAGTTGGCAGAAGTTATGAATCCCAAAGCAAAATCGGCCTTGAAATGGACAGAATTGAAATGATTCCAGGTGTCTAAGAAATAATAAGCCTTATTTTTGGAATATAATGCTGGCTTCTGTAACACAAGGCTTGGGCCTCATGCCAGGTTATTCACAGGACAGTAAGGAAGACAATGAGCATTCCTCTGAAAAGACCACCGAAGAGCCAGAAGAACCCTTGGAGACAAGTGGAGCACGGGCTGTAGGATGGTGATGTAGATTTCAAGAATCAAAAATAGGAGGAGATTTGTGGGAGAATATTGATGAATATGTATTAGCATGCTGTGAAAAATGCGTATTTTAGGATTGTCTTTTTGCAAATATTAAAATGAATTTTTTATGTGTTATGTTAGAAAGTTATGCTGTATTAATTCTCTTAAGTAGTGTGTTAAATCTAGTTTTAAGTTATAACATAATGTTAAAATCGAAACTATGCTATGTAAGATACTTTTTTTTAAAGAGAGGAAGGAGATACTGTCACTCAGATAGAAGCCACAGGACACGTAAATCTTTCAGAGAAAGAGAATTTATTGCTCCCTTATCAGAAGAAACGAGCTTCTTCCTGCCTTGCTCATCCCTGAAGATCCAGTTAGAATTAAGAGGAAGAAGCTGACACTGACCAGAGTCCTGTGTTTGAACGGAATTTATGCATCATGTATGAGGTGTATGAATATGCAACCGGTTATTGTTTTTAAGGGTTAATCCTCTGCTAACGTTTGTCAATTTTCTGGCTTATTTTGCCCAGAAAAAGTTACCCAGGCATCCGTAACTCTTTGTTTCTATTGTCTCACATTGTCCTAATGCAACTTTTCCAAAATTTTTATTACTCTAATTATATTGCTAGTTTTATAACCATTTTATTCTTATTAAACTTTTTAAAATTTTAAAAAGAAGTGATTGGTATTTTTCTCAGTGAATACATATTAGCATGCAGTATATAAGTTGTGTTTGGATCCTTTTGCCTTTGTACATGAAGCAGGGTGGGAAGCCCTCCCTGTACCCCAATCAATTGTTTTTTTCCTTATGCTTTTTCTGAACGACTGCCAAATTTCTTTTTGTAACAACTACATTCTATTTGATTGTATTATTCTATCCCAGTTAAAACTGCTGGTAAATTTTCTGTCTTGATTAAAACTGCTGCTAAATTTTAAGTTTGTGGTTTATTAAATTAGACACATGGGACTTCATTTATAACATGGAGATGGAAGGGCATGTGGGGAGGTCTGAGAAGACCAGTTTTGCTCTTAGTTTCCCTTCCTCCTCTTCAACTCCTTCCTTCCCCAGGGCAGCTGTGGCTGCCCCACCCCTGGCAGTGTCCAAGGCCAGGTTGGATGGGACTTGGAGCATCCTGAAACACTGGAATTTGTCCCTGTCCATGGCAGGGTGTGGCACTGGATGGGCTTTAGGGTCTCTTCCCACACGGAATCCATGAGGACTTAGGGAGATGAGAATGGTACAGGGATAACTTTGAGCCTTTTCTAGTCCCTAAAGGAGATCCAAGAGAGACTTCTCTTAGCAGGGCTGGTGTGAAATGTGCATATTTTATGACTGGCTTTTCGCAAATACTAACATGAATATTATATGTGTTATGTTAAAAAGTTATATTGTATTAATAATGTTCAGTAGCGTGTTAAATATAGTTGTAGGCTACAACATAATATTAAAATAAAAACTATACGATGTAAGATACTTTTTCTAACTAGCTTAAGAAATTTGTCACACAGAGATAACAGCAACAAGACACCAAAATCCCCAAGAGGACACCTTATTGGAAAAGACAAACTTTATTCCACCTCCTTCCCATCTTTGAGGTGCCAAGAGGATTAGGGAGGAAAGTTGAGAATAACCAGAGAAACCCCTAGTTTGAAAGTAATGTATGCATCATGTATGAGATATATGAATATGCAACAGGCTGTTGCTTTTATGGGCTAATCCTTTGTGAGTGATGGGCTAATCCTTTGTGAGCGAGCCACGCTTTCAAGGGGAAAACGTCTGAATATTCATAATTCTTTGCTTTTATTATCCTTTATTGTCCCAATTCTGACTGTCCAAATTTGTATTGCTCTAATTAGTATTACTATTTCATAAACATTTTATTACTATTAAACTTTAAAAGCTTTTAAAAGAAGAGATTGGCATTTTTCACAGTGGAGGCCTAAGAACACCAGTCTTGCTCTTAGTTTCCCTTCCTCCCCATGTTCTCCCTCCCTCCCCAGAGAAGCTGCGGCTGCCCCACCCCTGGCAGTGTCGAAGACCAGGCTGGACGGGACTTGCAGCACCCTGGGACAGTGGAATTGTCCCTGTCCATGGCAGAGGGTAAAACTGGATGAGCTTTAGGGTCTCCTTCCACACGGAATCCATGGGGACTTAAAGAGATGAGAATGGTACAGGGATAGCTTTGAGCCCTTTCTGGCCCCTAAAGGAGATCCAAGAGAGACTTTTTAGCAGGGCTGGAGTGCCAGGACACGGAGAATCTCTCCACACTGACGCAGGCCAGGCCTGGATGTGTTTTTTGGGATAAATTTTCCCGCTTCTCTGGCTCCCCTCACGCGTGGGGCCCTCCCGGCCGCCAGGCGGCGCCATCGCGGCGGGGCGGGGAGCGGTGACGTCACTGCCACGCCGGGTGGGCCGATGCGGCGGCGGCGGCACCGGGAGCAGCGGGAACGGCCCCGGGAACAGCGGGAACAGCGGCACCGGGAGCGCCGGTAGCACTGCGAACGGCGGCAGCGGCAACAGCGGGAGCGCCAGCATGGAGTACGTGAGCCCCGAGCAGCTGGCCGGCTTCAGCAAGTACAAGGTAGCGGCGCTGGCGGGGGCCGGGCTCGGGGCCTGGCGCTGTGAGGGGGGCGCTGAGGGGCGGCCGGGGCTGGGAGGGAAGGTTGGGCAAGGCTGGGGTGCACGGAGGAGGGGAGGCTCCAGCGGGGCCTGGAGCCGTGGTGGGATCTCCGGAGGGGCTATAGGGACAGCCGGGGCGTGGGGAGGGGATGTGGAGGGAGTCCGGGGGCTTGGGGCGGAGGGAGGGGCCGCAGTGAAACCTGAGATTTAAAGGGAGCAAGGGGGAAGTGTAGGGCGGTCCGAGTGTTGGGAGGGTCTGCGGTGAGATGCGGGGTTTTGGGGTGAGGGGGTTTGCAGAGGTGTGCGGGGTTTTGGGGGACTGCAGTGAGACCTGAAACCCGGGTGTGGAAGGGGTGGGAAGTGCAGTGAGCCGCAGGGTTTGGTGGCTTTGCAGTGGCACCCAGGGGCTTGGGGACGGGGGGTTTGTGCTAAAGTGAGCCGCAGGGTTTGGTGGCTTTGCAGTGACACCCAGGGGCTTGGGGACAGGGGGTTGGTGCTGCAGTGAGCCCCAGGGTTTGGTGGCTTTGCAGTGACACCCAGGGGCTTGGGGACAGGGGGTTTGTGCTGCAGTGAGCCGCAGGGTTTGGTGGCTTTGCAGTGACACCCAGGGGCTTGGGGACAAGGGGTTTGTGCTGCAGTGAGCCCCAGGGTTTGGTGGCTTTGCAGTGACACCCAGGGGCTTGGGGACAGGGGCTTTGTGCTAAAGTGAGCCCCAGGGTTTGGTGGGTTTGCAGTGACACCCAGGGGCTTGGGGACAGGGGGTTGGTGCTGCAATGATACCTGGGATGGTGGCAGGAGGCTGCAGGGGAACCTGGAGTTTGGGGACAGGGTGTTGCAGTGAAATCTGGGTTTTGGGGTGAGGCTCCAGTGAGACATTGGGGTTACAGAGAGCTCTGCAGCGGAACCCCGGTTTGGGGGTGGTGGCAGGGAAACACAGGGTTTGGAGGGATGGCTGCAGTGGGACCCGAGGTTTGTGTGTTGGGAGGCTGCAGAGACACCTGGGGTTGTGTGGCAGAGGAATTGCAGTGAGTGAGAGCTGGGATTTGGGGGGCTGTGGGTGCAGCGAGGACCAGTGTGGTAAAGGTGGGACCATGTGTGACATGGGACCCCCCTTGCTGGAATGATCAGGGTGTGACTGGGAGCTTCTCCTCCTCCTGGGCTGGGGACCAGGGACACAGTGGTGACCTGTCCCTGAACACAGCCAGCTCTGGGGCTGTCCCCCCCAGTGAAGGGACTGTGGGTTTCCCTGGAGCAGGGCCAGCCCAGGAACTGCCCCCATGGAGCTCAGGACCACCATGCTCCTGCCCCGTGGGTGCTCCCTGCAGTCACACCCATGGAATCCACATCATTCCCATCTCCTCATGCCGAGCTGGGTCTTGTTCAAAGTGCTGGGAACCTTGGAAGGAATTGCTGGAAGTGCCAGCAGCCTCTGCCGTGGCGTTTAAATCCCTGGGGCCTGATTTTGGGCCAAAGTAGGCGACATCCTGAACACGGGGGAATGCTGGATCCTCTGTTTATATGGACAGGAGGGTTTTCCATATTTTCCGTATTTTTTTCTTCTCCCACACTCTGCTTTTGTGAAGTAAATGTCTTCACCTCACCTTCTTTGTTTTGCTCTTGTGGGACCCGTCATGTTCCAGTCATCCTTCCAGGGTGGCTTGTGGGGTGTCACTTAAGAGTGTGGGACAATCAGGACATGTCTGAGGCCTTCAGGGAGCACAGCTCCTCCTGGAGCCATCCATGAGGGCTGGGGTGGCCAGGGCTTGCTCACACTCCTCTTGCACCCTGGTGAGGTGGAGAGAAATGGACTTGGGATGATGTGTCAGGGTGCATGAGATTCCCTGTGGAAGGCTGGCTGTGTGGGGATTCATCAGGAAAATGTCTGCGTGTTTAGAAAGGCAGGGAACGACTGTGGGTTTGTGTGGGTGCTGGGGAAAGGTAATCAAAACACTCAGCTGTGAGCCAGGCCTCCCAAAGGGACTGGTTTGGCTCCTGCAAAGACAACTCTTTTGCTCCAAGAGGGAGACTGTTGGATGTTCAGCCTGTTTCCAGTCCTGCTGGAGGGATTGCTGGGGTTGCTGTTGTCCCTCTCAGCACCTGTGCAGGGACAAGGGGGTCCCAACTTCACCGCCCTTCTGGATGGTGTGGCAGGGACCAAAACTGCTGCCAGGTTATTTCCTGAAGGCACCTCAGACGGAAACGCTGCTGCAGTTGAATGTGGGAGCAGAACCCTGAAAGGCACCTGGGGTGCGGAGGAAAGTCCCACACAGCACAAAAGCCTCAGCCACTCCCTGACCCAGTTAGGCACTGCTGGGGTGCTCCCTGGCCTTGCTTTGGGGGCTCAGGGCTGGAATGTGGGAGCAGGGCTCTGATGGAGCTGTGCCTGAGGACAGGAGGAGCTTTGCCCCAGAGCCTGTGGCTTTACTGAGTCAGCAGAGACTTGGTCAGGAGTGGGTGGGTTCACTGAGTGCTCCAAGGGCAGCATCTGTGCCCCACTCGTGTCTCTGCCCTGCTGCCTTCCTTGTGCTTGCTCTGTGTCCTGTTTCCTTGGGGAGCTTTGTTCCTGGCTAATTTAGCCTTGGGAAAGTGGCTGATCCAGCACAAATCTCAGTACTGGGTCACCTATTCCAGCCTTGATTTAGGCATTGAGGCTTGGCATGCTCTGCCATTTGTGGCTTCCAAAGCTGGGTTACCTTGTCAGACTCACACATGGGGCTGGGAGGGACCTTAGAGCTCATCCAGTGCCACCCCCTGTAACGGGCAGGGACACATCTCACTATCCCAGGTTGCTCCAAACCCAGTGCAGCCTGGTCTGGAACACTTCCAGGGATCCAGGGACAGCCGCAGCTGCTCTGGGCACCCTGTGCCAGTCCCTGGCTGTGCCTCAGCCTCTGAGCTGTGCCTGGCAGAAGCTCTCTGGCCACACACCATCGATTTGGAGTAGAGACAGTGGATTTGAGGGAGTGTGCAGGAGGCAGCGTGTCCCCAACAGAGAAGGAGCCTGTCCTTGGAGAGGAGCTGGTGTCCCTGGAGCTGACAGAGCAGTAGCAGAGGAGCTTCATACAGGATGATCCCCAGCCCTCTCCATCCCTGGCTGGGTCACTGCTGCCATGGAGTCAGGAGTGCAGATGGTTTCAGTTTGCAGTGTGCAGGTTCCTGCTGGCTGGGGTGAGGCAGGAGTGTGCTCCTGCTGTGCCAGGCTGGCAGGGACAGAGAGGGAACGGTTCTCTGGCTGCTCCTGAAGGGACACTGAGGATCACCTGAGCCTGAGGAAGCCGTGCAGCACAAGGTGCAGTGCTGGCAGAGAGGGGGTCATGGTTTAATGGTGCTGAAGATTTCCTGGGTCTGCTGGTGTCAGTAGCTGGGCCCGAGCCCAGGTGTGCCAGAGACCAATGGCCCCTGGGCTGTGCCAGCTCTGAGGTGGCAGCAGGGCCAGGGCAGTGCCCGTCCCCTGTGCTGGCACTGCTGGGGCACCTCCAGTGCTGGGGGCAGCTCTGGGCCCCTCCTGCCAGGAGAGACCTGGAGGGGCTGGAGCGTGTCCAGAGAAGGGAATGGAGCTGGGAAGGGAATGGAGCCCCAGGAGGGGCTGAGGGAGCTGGGAAGGGAATGGAGCCCCAGGAGAGGCTGAGGGAGCTGGGAAGGGAATGGAGCCCCAGGAGAGGCTGAGGGAGCTGGGAAGGGAATGGAGCCCCAGGAGGGGCTGAGGGAGCTGGGAAGGGGCTCAGCCTGGAGAAAAGGAGGCTCAGGGGGGCCCTTGTGGCTCTGCACAGGTCCCTGACAGGAGGGACAGCCATGGGTGGTTGGGCTCTGCTGCCAGGGAACAGGGACAGGACAAGGGGAAATGGCCTCAGGCTGGGCCAGGGCAGGCTCAGGGTGGATATCAGGAGGAATTTCTGCATGGAAAGGGTGCTCAGGCCTTGGCAGGGGCTGCCCAGGGAGGTTTGGAGTGCCCATCCCTGCAGGTGTCCAAGGTAGGCCTGGATGTGGCCCTCAATGCTCTGGGCTGGTGACAAGTTGGGGATCACTCACAGGCTGGACTTGATGGTCTGGGTTTATCCAACCTCAGTGATCCTGGGGTTCTGTGCCTGTAACCCTCCTGCAGCAGGGAATTCTTTGGCTGGAGGAAATATCCCTCTGGAGACAGGCTCAGCTGAGCTGGGAACAGAGGGACCAAATCCATGCTGTGTAGGTGATGTGTCCCAGCCCTGCCTGGCAGCTGCTGAGGCTTCCCCCTAGGCTGCACAAATGCCAGCTGTGTCTGCTCCAGCACTTGTGACTTGTCAGCCTGGGGTAGGTGATGGCTGCTCCTGGCAGGCTGGAGGTCTCAGTATCCAAACTCCAGTGCTTGTTTTGAGGCCATGGAGCAGGATTTGTGTGTCCACATGCCCAGGGAAAAGCAATCCATGCACCCTGCTCTGGTTGGTGCTGAATGTCCTCTGCCAAACCCCAACACTGTTACTGTCAGGTGTGGGGTGTCCCTTGCCAAGAAAGCTGCAGCCAGGCCCTGCTATTTTGGAGTGGAAACTTGCAGTTGGATGCCAGAGGTCGAGTTCTTAACAGCTGGCTGCAGATGGCCTTGTGGCCAGCTTCTGGGCAACCTCCTGCTGTAAATGTATGGGCAAGTGTGAAATGGGGCCCTCGGGAGTGTTCACAGAGGTGACTGCTCTGCTTTGCTTCCTCTGCTGGAGAGGGACTTTGGACATGGGTCTGCAGGGACAGGACCCAGGGAATGGCTCCCACTGCCAGAGGGCAGGGCTGGATGCGATGTTGGGAATGAGGAATTGTGCCCTGGCAGGGTGGGCACGCCCTGGCACAGGTGCCCAGAGCAGCTGTGGCTGCCCCTGGATCACTGGCAGTGCCCAAGGCCAGGTTGGACATTGGGGCTTGGAGCACCTGGGACAGTGGGAGGTGTCCCTGCCATGGCAGGGATGGCACTGGATGGGCTCTGAGATCCCTTCCCACCCAACCCATTCCATGGATCGCTGTTTCTATGGGCTGCGAGGGCAGCTCAGATTCGTACAGACTGTGCCCCTGCAGGAGTGTCCCCTGTGCCAGCTCCTGCCATGTCCCTCAGCTCCTCTGCCACAGCCACAGTGGCTGTTTCTAGTGAGGGCATTCCCTGGATCCCTGGCAGTGCCCAAGGCCAGGCTGGACATTGGGGCTTGGAGCACCTGGGACAGTGGGAGGTGTCCCTGCCATGGCAGGGGTGGCACTGGATGGGCTTTAAGGTCCCTTCCCATCCAAACCATTCTGGGATTTGATGATTCTAGGTGAGGACACAGCTCTGCAGCTTCACGTGTCCTTGGCAGTTGCAGCCAGCTCTGATGGTTTGTCCCTGTCTCTCTGTATTCCAGTCACGTGCCCTGCCTCCTCTGTAGCCTTTTCTGTCCCAGCCTTGTCTGAGCTGCTTGTGATTCCACGTTGTCCAGCTCTACCCCAAGGGATCCTGTCCTCTGCTGGTGTCTCTGGTGTGATGGAGCCGCAGGTGACAATTCCAGGGGCTGTGATCCCTTTGTGGCTCTTTGATCCAGGTCCTGTAGGATCAGGGAAGGTGTTGGGGTGACAAGTGTTGTCCAGGAGGCTCTGGCTGCACATGAGTGTCTGCTGCCCTGCTTTCCTCACTGTGAAGCGCAAGTACAAGGCTTTGTCCTGATGCCATGTGGGCCTCAGGCATTCCTGGGATCTTATCCTCAGGGATCTTGATCTGGGGCAAATGCCAGCGAAGGAGGAGGTGTGAATGCCACTCCTTACCTGAGGCACAGGAGGAATGGAGAGGGCAGGTGATGACACGTGTCATGTTTGAGTCAAAGGTGGACCATGCTGGTGGTTCACCCCAGAAGCTTCTGGAACCAGCGTGAGTTCAGCAAGAGGAAACTGAAATGAAACTTGGGAAGGACCTTTTATAGCAAAGCTGCTGCTCCAAAAACCCTCCATTCTTTGTCCAGCAGGAGCTGGTGGTGGCCTTAAGGGACCTAAATATGCCCTTTGAAATGCTGTTTATTAGAGCTGACACTCTAAGGAGGGAAAAGTATGGATACTACATCCATTTGGATAGTGGGAATCCTGGGTGAGAGAGCAGCAAATGGGCCTCTGATCCATGGTATTGGCAGGCCTCATCTGCAGAAAATCCTTCCCACATTTGATTATTCAAATTCTTAAAGAGTTTTCTTACAGGGAAACAACTCTATTCCTCATTTCCAGTGTTAGATGGAAAGGATGTTCAGAGGAGAGCTTGGAGACCTGGGACACTGAATGCACCCAAGGGTCAGGCTTCAGGGATTGCAATTTATTGTGGAAAGCATTTTCCTTCTGGATGCTCTCTTCCCTTCCCTGCACCCTTCTTCCAGGTGGGAGCCCAGCTGCTGGTCCCATCTGTGCCCTGAAGAAGAGGGTGCTCTGCTCCTCAACCAGAAATCCCATTCCTCCAGACTTGGAGAGCCACAGGGAACCGGGCTGTGCAGATGCTGGGCTGTGGGAAGCAGATGGCTGGGAGCTGTTCCTGGCAGGATTCTCTAGGCTGCTCTGCAGATAGGAGCCCTGAAGAGATCCCTGCAGGGTGTTCAGAAACACCGATGGCAGCTCAGACCGATGGAACATCAACACCGGGAGCAAGGGAAGCAGGAAAGGGAAGTGTTTTGCTGCTGGGCCATGGCCCTGAGGCTCAAGGCCACAGCAATTAAAGGCCACCCCCCAGCCTTCCAGCTCTGCTTCTCCATAGCAGGCAGGATGAGAAGGAGGGGAAGCCTTTGAGCCCAGCTCTGGAATCACTTAACTCCTTCCCCAAGGGCTCCTCTAATTGCTCTGAGACAGCGGGGTGTGTGCCTGCCATTAAACACATGCAGCTTCCCAAGGTGCTGCCTGGCACCTGCTGAGCACCTCCTAGACTGTGTAATTTCCAAGTTAGAGCTGGTTTTATTCTTTCTTCTCCTTTTCTGTGATTTAATTCAGGGGTTTGAACCACTGCCCAGCTTAGCATGTCCCTTGCAGCTCTCGTGGTCTGAGCAGTGCCGTGGTTGGAGGAGACAGCAGCAGCGCTCGTGGATTAACTGGGAGCGACTCAGCTCACGAGCCTTGGCTGAGCTTCTCCCCTGTGCTAAGCAATGAGATGAGGAGAAGGGATTTGTGCTGCTTTCTAGGGACACTTCTGACGTGCTGGAGGGTTTTGATGAGTGATGAGCTGGTGCCACTCCTGGGACTTGCTCTGGCTGTGTTTGCATCTCTTCACCCAGAGCAGCCCTGAAATTGCTGCTGAGGTGCTGCTGGTTTCTGAGCAGTGGCCTTTGCTCTACAGGGTGTCAAAGGTACTGAACCATGTTTTGGTGGGGGATTCCCAAACTCATCTGTTTTAGCCACACAGTGGTGGTGATGAAGCTCTTTGTGGTCAGGACCTACTGCACCTTCAGTCCCCAGTGGGTCCTGCAGGGTTTTCAAGAGGAACTTCAAACCTTTGTGGGTTTTTGTATGAGACAATGACTCGCCCAGGCACAGGCAGCTTGTGGTTGTGTTGGCTGCCACACCTCCCCTGGACACTTCCAGGGATGGAACAGCCACAGCTTCTCTGTGCTAGGGCCTCACCATCCTCCCAGGGAATATTCCTTCCCAATATCCCATCCATGGCTGCCCTCTGGCAGTGGGAGCCATTCCCTGGGTCCTGACCCTCCATCCCTTGTCCCCAGTCCCTCTGCAGCTCTCCTGGAGTCCCTTCAGGCCCTGCCAGGGGCTCTGAGCTCTCCCTGGATCCTTCTCCCATCCAGGTGAGCACCCCCAGCTCTCCCAGCCTGGTTCCAGCCCTGGAGCAGCCCTGGTGCCTCCTCTGGGCTCTGTCCAGCAGCTCCAGGTCCTTGTGCTGTTGGAATGCCCAGGGCAGGTGGGCTCTCACCTGGGCACAGGGGCAGAATCCCCCTGCCCTGCTGCCCACACTGGGGGATCAGCCCAGGTCTGGGGGCTTCCAGGTGTCAGCACACACAGCCAGGTGCTGTCCATCTTCCTGGGCTCCTTGTCCTGTCCCACAGCAGGAACCCCCTGGGCTCTTCCCTTGGTGAAGGACACAGCTCCTGCTGCACACATCCTGCAGCCTCAGGCCCACCTGAAGCAGGAGGTTGCTGTTCCCAGCTGGTGGCTGGGGCCATCTGCTAAAAGCAGATTTCTCATGAATGTGAGCCCAGGGGAGCAGCAGGAAGCTGCATTGCCAGCCCCAGCTGTCAGTGTGGGCACGGAGGTGCCGTGATGAGCAGCCACAGGCCTGTGGAGAGGAAGGAGCAGTTGAAGTGGTGACAAGTGCTGAGCCTGCTGGTGCCTTTGGCCGGGTGGCTTTTCCAGCACTCTCTCCTTGGCATGCAAAGCAGATCTGGGTCCCAGTTTATGCCTTGAGTGTTGCAAGGTGTGCATAACTCTCACTTAAACAGAGCGTGGGCTGCTTGTCAGCCCATCTTGGGGCTCTTTAATTGCGCTGAAATTTTGCTGCAATGTTTACTGGTGTCTGTTGAGTCTTGGCTGCAGGGAATTCCATCAGAAAAGTTACTCATTGCTAATGAACAGCAAGTCTTTGGCTGTCCAGAGGGTTTGGAAGAGAACTGGGAGGGCATTGTGGAAATTCAAGTATCACTTCCCGTGGCTGGCTCCAAAAGTGGCCACACTACAAGGGTTTGTGTCAGTGACCTGACCCACTCTGCCTCACATCTTGCACAAAGCTGGATGTGAAGTGTGGGGTTTTTCCTGTTATTGTGAATTTCTTCTTTGTGGAGAGGCAGGATGAGAGAGAGGCAGAAATGTGCTTTGGAAAAAAAGGTTAAAACCTTTGAAAAATGTTGAAACATGGGGGTAGCATTGCCCTTCTTCCCTGCAGTGCCTTTCTTTACCTGGAATCATCCCCTGATGTGTCTGGGCTTGTGGCTTCCTTGAATAGAAAAGTTCAACTTGATTTCTTTTTCTAGGGATTGTAAGAAATTCCCTTTTATTCCACTGACTTGTGCATTGACACAGAATCCCAGACTGGTTTGGATGGGAAGTGACTTAAAGATAATTTAATTCCAACCCCTTACCATGGGCAGGGACACTTTCCACTATCCCAGGATGCTCCAAGCCCCATCCAGCCTGGCCTTGGGCACTGCCAGGAATCCAGGGGCAGCCACAGCTTCTCTGGGCACCCTGTGCCAGGGTCTGCCCACCCTCAAAGGGAATAATTCCTTCCTAAGACCTAATCTAAACTCACCCTCCTTCAGCTTCAGGCCATTCCCCCTGTCCTGTTATCATAGTTGGCTTGTTGGGATCAAATCCAAATCAAATCCAGAGGGGCTGAGGTCTTTCCAGTGTTTGACCTCCCTGGAGGCTCATGGCCTCCGTGAGGAGCATCCCAGCCTGGAGGTGCCAGAGCAGCTCACTGACCCTGCAGGCAGCAGGTTTTGGGATATGCCCTTGGGGAGAGCACAGGGCTGTGGAAGTTTGGGGGTGGTGCGAAGCTGCTGCCTTCTCTGCTGTCACTGCCTTGCTCTCCTGGTCCCTCCTGTTCTCTTTGGGCACACAGGGATGGTCTGATCCCACTCTCAGGTATGTCCCCCCTATTTTTTTTGAAGCCCAGACCAGCTCTGGCAACATAGGAAACTCTTCCGGCTGTCCCAGTGTTATTGTAACAAGTTTCCTTTTCCTGCATTTTTGACTCTGCCCTTTTTTCCCCCTCCCCCAAGTCGCTGCTCTGATCCCTGGATTGCCACTCCAGAGGTTCATTGCTGACTGATCCTCTCCCCTGCACCCCTGAAGGTTCATCACTCCCAGCCCTGAGCTCACCATCTGTGCAGCCCTGTGCAGCTGATCACCTCCCACTGCAGCAGAAGCGGTGCTGACCCATATTCATGGATATTTGCTGCTCCCAAGCACAGGGAGCTGCTGGATGCAGCTGGAATTGGAAGGCTGCTTGCCAGAGCCTGCCATCAACATCAAGTGTTGATGTATCCATGGGGAAATGACTTCCCCTGCACCAACACAACAGTGGGATGGGGTCAGGACTTGGTCAGCTCCTTCCCACCCTGGTGTGATTCCAGTGCCAGGACAGAGCCACAGCCTGCTGGAAGGAGAGACTGCCCTGAATTCTACCCTGGCAGGGTGGGCAGGCCCTGGCACAGTTTGCCCAGAGCAGCTGTGGAAGTGTTCCAGGCCAGGTTGGATGGGGCTTGGAGCACCCTGGGATAGTGGAAGTGTCCCTGCCATGGCAGGGGGTGGCGCTGGATGGGCTTTAAGCTCCATTCAATCCAAAGCAATCTGAGATTCCATGAATCTCCCAGCTGATGTCTGAGAAGCAAGGCTGTGAATATCAGAGTGTGTTGGCAGGGCAGGAATGTGCTTTTCCCAATGAATTAGCACGTGCTGTGGGGGCTGGGGGGGGCTTCTGCTGAGTGTGGCAGTTCCTTATTGAGGAATGGTGCTCTGGCCTTGCTGGGACCCTGCAGGTGTTCACTCCTGGGCTCCTGCCAACAAGAGAGAATTCTCTGCTGTTATTCTTGTAGGGAGCTTTGGGAAGAGAAAGTTGGATCCTGGAGCAGCTCTGGACCCTTCTTGACAGGAGAGTCCTGGAGGGGCTGGAGCGTGTCCAGGGAAGGGAACGGAGTTGGGAAGGGAATGGAGCCCCAGGAGAGGCTGAGGGAGCTGGGAAGGGAATGGAGCCCCAGGAGGGGCTGAGGGAGCTGGGAAGGGAATGGAGCTCCAGGAGAGGCTGAGGGAGCTGGGAAGGGAATGGAGCCCCAGGAGGGGCTGAGGGAGCTGGGAAGGGAATGGAGCCCCAGGAGGGGCTGAGGGAGCTGGGAAGGGAATGGAGCCCCAGGAGAGGCTGAGGGAGCTGGGAAGGGAATGGAGCTCCAGGAGAGGCTGAGGGAGCTGGGAAGGGAATGGAGCCCCAGGAGAGGCTGAGGGAGCTGGGAAGGGGCTCAGCCTGGAGAAAAGGAGGCTCAGGGGGGCCCTTGTGGCTCTGCACAAGTCCCTGACAGGAGGGGACAGCCAGGGGACAGGGACAGACAAGGGGGAATGGCCTCAAGCTATGCCAGGGCAGGCTCAGGGTGGATGTTGGGAACAATTCCCACCTGGAAAGGGCTGTCCTGCCCTGGCACAGCTGCCCAGGGTAGTGCTGAAGTGTCCATCCCTGGAGGGATTTAAAAGCCTTGTGGATGTGACACCAGGGAATACTGGACAGTGGTGGCCTTGGCCGTTCCAGAGCATGGTTTGACTCAATGTTTGGAGAGAACTTCTCCAGCCTCAGTGATTCTGTGACTTTATGCTTTATTTTGGAGCATCTTTCATTGCTGGATGTCTGAACCCTGCACAGTGCAACCCAGGCAGGAGGAGGGACACGCTGAAGCTGCAGCTGGGACACACAGCCAGGACATCCACATCCCTCCTGCAGCTTCCAAACCCACGGGTTCATGTGGTGGGTGCAGCTCTGCACTGCAAACACTCTCCCTTCTGCTGCCAGCTGAGAAGTGACCTTGGAAAAGGCAAACAGGGCTCGAGTTAATCAGTACCATTAAAGGGTGAGGTGACTCCTCACACGCTAGCCAAGGGTGGGCATAGGGCAAACGTGCCTTGTTTTACCTGGCACGGCTCTGCTCGCTTCCATTTGCTGGGATTGGTGGAGTTTTCTGCCTCCTGCCTTATCTTCAGCCTGAGGGGAGAAGGTTCTTAGCCTTGTGCCCACTTTGTATTTAAGGAGATTTGCAGGGAGCAGCCTTGTGGTCTTGCTGGAGCTGCTCTGCTGAGTGCCCTGATCCTGCCTGGAGCAAGATGGGATCCATGTGCAAATCCATCTTTGTTCTGTCCTCAGCCCAGGTGCCACCAGTGCTGTGCTGCCCCAGCCCACCTGGGTGTCACACCCCAACACCTCTGGGCCCAGACAGTGGTGATGGGGTGAATCACACCAGGCACATGGTGGGATTCTTGGCATGTCCTCTGCAGGGCCAGGAGCTGGACCTGGTGACCCACGTGGGTCCCTCCCAGCTCAGGATTCTCCAGGATTCTGTGGCAATGTTTGTTCTGCTGCTGGCTCTGGGTAACCAGATTACTTCAAAGCAGAATTGTTTTTTCCGGGACAGGAAGACCATTAGAAGAATCTGGGCTATAAATCTGTATTTTTTTTCCTCTTTGGACACATAATTGGGTCTCCCAGAGGTGTCCTGGTTGCAGGATTAATGTTGGGTTGAAGCCATACAAGCCATTTGTGTCTGTAAGTCCCATAACAACGCCAGCCAGCTCGTCTGCGATGGCACCACAGCCACTGGGCCTGTCCCCAACCCTTGGGGTGCCTGTGGCATCCTGGCATGGACAGGAGGCTCCCGTGTGCTGCCAGGAATTGTTGCTGCTGGTTTTGCTCTTTCCCTGAGGAGTTCTGACCCCAATCTCAAGGGAGCTGTCTGGGCTGGTTGGCTCCTCCCTGCAGCCGTGAGGAGAAGCTGTGTCTGTGAGCACGGAGCTATTTTAGAGCAGGGCCATTTACAAATGCCTGACTGCTTTGGGAAGGAGACTCTGGGGTGTTTGAAATTCCTTCTGGGCACTTCTCCTTTTCCTTTAACCTTCTTTCCCTGAAAAAGGGGCAAAGGGGCAGAAATCCAGAGTACAGGCTGGTGGGAATCACTGGTCGTGATAGAAGAACGATTTATAGAGGGATGTGAGTCACTAGACCAGTGTGTGAAGGTCCAAAATACAGAAGGTGACACTGATTTCCAGTGAGGATGAGGTGAGGGAATGATGGAGCCAGTGCCAGGCTCAAACACTGCTGGGTTTGGGGTTGACAAGTGAAGAGGTGGAAGGGACAACTTTAGTAGTTTGTAAGGAAGACCCTGCCAGGAAAAGCAGCTGGAGGAGGCTGAGCATGGCCAGGATGTCTTGGGATCTGTCCCTGAAGGTGCCTGGCAGCTCATTGGTATTCTGGGAGCAGCTGTCCTGGGCAGGCATCCGTGTCCTGGCTGTCCAGAGCACTGTCCCCAAGGGTGGCAGCCAGCCTGGCACCAGAGCTGCCCTGGTTCTGTCCCTGTGCCCCAGGATGTCCCCAGAGTGGGCACAGCATGGCTGGCCTTGCTCAGCACACAGAGGAGTGTCCTGGCTGGAGCCTGGCAGGAGCTGGGGGGCATAGAAGGGATCTGAAGCTGTGGCAGAGAATCCAGAGGGGCACAGACCCAATGGGGAAGGGTCTGCAGGGGGCACACAGTGGGCACTTGGCTTGTTCAGCTGGAGAAGAGACTGAGAGGAAGCTCATGGATGTCATCAGCTTCCTCCTGAGGGGCAACTCTATCTCTGGGACAGGGACAGGACCCAAGGGAACTGCTGGAGCTGTGCCAGGGAGGTTTAGGTTGGATATTGTGAAAGGTTCTTCCCCCAGAGAGAGCTGGGCACTGCCCAGACTCCCCAGGGAATGGGCACAGCCCCGAGGCTGCCAGAGCTCCAGGAACATTGGGAGATGCTCTCAGGGATGTGCAGGGTGGGATTGTTGGGGGCCTGGGCAGGGACAAAGGTTGAACTCCAGCATCCCTGTGGGTCCTTTCCGACCCAGGATATTCCATGGTTGCATCAGCAAACCTCTGCAGAGCAGCTGCCCTTTCTCCAAGAAACTGCTCTTGCCAGCTCTTTGAGTTCTGCAAGCAAGGTGGGGACATGTGTGGCCATGGGGAAAGCTGTTTATTGAATATTATCCTCAACTCTTGCAGGGAGAGAGGGAAACTTCCCAAGCCATGAGTCTGGTGAAATTTCCCTGAGGTACCTTCCAAGCACAGGCATGGAGGCTCTGGAGCTCTTCCCCTGCCTCACTCCAAGCCTTGCATCTGTTTTCTTGTTCCAGGCTGTTTTGGGGATAATGAGATTAAATCAGTCTCTCCTCCTCCCCTAACTGGTGCTTCAAAATCCTATTATCTTGTAAAGCATTTGGAATTCTGCCCCCCAAAATTGCATTAAGCTGAGATTGGAAATTCCTTGCGGCTTAGAGTTGCCTCCATACGGCTTTGGGGTTTGTTGCTTCTTGCTCTGCTGCTCCTGTGGGGACACAGCCTCTGGGGCTGAATCCCAGGGAGATGGACTGGCCCTGCACAGGGAGGGGGTACAGAAATCCTTGCTAAGAATGGGATTCACCCAGGAGGGAGCAAATGCTGTGAAATGGGACCCCAGCGAGACCCATCTTGGTCCCTTATCCCTTCTTGGTCCTGGTGTGTTTCTTGGGGAGGTTTTGCTTTGCCCTTTCCCACCACTTCTGGGCTTCCAGGGAAAAGTGGGGAATGCAGACAAGGAGAGGAACAGGTTGGAGCAATCCATGGGTGCAGTGACAGGGGCTGGTTCAAGGCCATGGGCTGGAGGGATCACTTGGAGCTGCTCTTTGCTGAGGGGTTTCCTTTTACCAACCAAACCAAATGTGGTAGCTGTTGGAATGAGTCCAAAGGAGGCCACAGAGCTGCTCCATGGGCTGGGGTCCCTCTACTCTACTCTGGGGCCAGGCTGGGAGAGCTGGAGGTGCTCACCTGGATAGGAGAAGGATCCAGGGAGAGCTCAGAGCCCCTGGCAGGGAATGAAGGGGCTCCAGGAGAGCTGCAGAGGGACTGGGGATAGAGGGACAGGACACAGGGAATGGCTTCAAAGTGAAAAAAGAGAGTTAGGTGGGATATTGGGAAGGAATTCTTGGCTGTGAGGGGGTGAGGCCCTGGCACAGAGTGCCCAGTACAGCTGTGGTTGCCCCTGGATGCCTGGCACTGCCCAAGGCCAGGATGGATGGGGCTGGGAGCACCCTGAGACAGTGGAAGGTGTCCCTGCCCATGGCAGGGGCTGGCACTGGAGTTTCTGGAAGGTTCCTTCCCACACAAACCACTCTGGAATTCTGTGGCTGGGACTGGACTCAGGCAGATGCTGTGCTGGAGCTGAGGGTGCTGTCCCAAGCAGGTGGGTGAGCAGCAGGTTCTGCCCAGCCCAGCACCGAGCATGTGAGCCCAGGAGTTTGGTAGCCTATGGAATTGTTCTTGGCATTCTTATCAAAGTGTTCCTGGGAGAAGAGGACTTTAGCCAGGGTAATCTGTGTTTGGAAGGGGCTGTGAGAGCAGATAATGGCTCGTGCTGCTCTTGAGAGCCAAATGATGTCAAATTTTAACTTTCTATCTGGATGTTGTTTCATGCCTTGTCTAGATCATTGATTTTTATTTCTATTTCTATTTCCCCTACCACAAACACACCCTGAGCACCTCAAATGATAGGATGAGGGGTACGAGCTCTCCCTCCCCATTCCCAAAGCTGCCTCTGGTGAAATCTCAGCTCCTCAGTGGAGAGGGGACCTCTGAAACCCATCCTGCTCAAGGGGCTCCCAGTCCCACTGCTGGAAGTGAAGATGGAGACTGGGACCAGCAAGGGAACAAAGGGGTCACAGCAGAGCAGGTGACAGATGGCACTGTTGGGGGGACCCAGAGCATTTCTCCTCATCCAGGTGGGGCAGAGCAATTGGAAGCAGTTGAAAGGATCAGCATTTTGCTCCTTGCTTGTGTCCACTCAGAGATCTGGAGCTGGCATTTCCAGAGGTGACAGATGGCCTGTTGGGGGGTAGGACCCAGAGCATTTCTCATCATCCAGGTGGGACAGAGCAGTTGGAAGCAGTTGAAAGGATCAGCATTTTGCTCCTTGCCTGTGTCCACTCATAGATCTGGAGCTGGCATTTCCAGAGGCTGGGGGGTACATCAGGAGTCCTGTGGGGGTTCCACACAGATGTGGCTCAGAAGATTCCAGATGTCTGGCTGTTTCTGTACATTGCTGGAGCCCTAACTGTTGTTTTTTGTTTCCCTTTCCCAGTACAGCGCCGTGGACAGCAACCCCCTGTCCCTGTATGTCATGCATCCCTTCTGGAACGCCATTGTGAAGGTGAGTCCCTGTCCCACCCTGGGCAGGACAGCACAGCCCAGGTCAGCTCTGTAACACCATCAGCTGCTTCGTTTGTGGTGCCACTAATGAGTGAGGGGCTGCCTGCAGCCTGCCCCCAATCCCTGAACGCCTGCATCCCAGCCCCACGCTTCCTGCTGCCCCAGGATGCTCCTGGCAGTGTTGTCTAACACCCAGACAGTGCAACCATGGCTGGAGCAGCACCTGCTCCTCAGTCCATGTTTTAATGAGTTCATCTGTTCTTTTGCTGCTTTCCCATAGATCTTCCCTACCTGGCTGGCCCCAAATTTGATAACGTTTTCTGGCTTCCTGCTGCTTGTCTTCAACTTCTTCCTCATGGCATACTTCGACCCTGACTTTTATGCTTCTGGTAAGGCTGCATGTTCCTGGTCAGGTGGGAAATCTGTCTCACCTCCTCTGCTGGGAATTGGTGAGGCCTCTGGGTCTGGGCCTTCCCAAAGTGACTGGGACAGAGGAGGGGATTGAACTCTCTGGATTTTGTGACAAGGACTTGTCAGAGTGTGACACCTTCCCTCCGGCTGCCAGGGAAAGGTGCTCCTGGCTGGCAGTGGGTGGGACAGGGAGGAGGAGACAACTGGAGTCTTGGGTTGGAATTGGCTCTGCCTGCAGAGCAAGCAACCCAGTGCCCGTGTTTGAAAATCTAACAGGAAAATGTTAGGAAGTGCTGCTTCCCTGAAATCAGCTGGTAGAGCCTTGTTTTTCACATCCCGGCTCGTTCCCCTCTTGGCAAAACCACCAGCACATCAGACTAACAAGGCCAAATCCTCTTTCTGAGCTTCACCATTCACAGCTTTAAACTTTTCTAACAGTCCCCATGTTCATCTGTCTGCGAATCCAATAGTTCAGTCGTGTTCCTTTGCACATGGAGGAGTCCCAGGGAAAGCATTAATGCAGTGTGATAATTCTCAGGAGCTTCTCCTCTGTGTTTTTCTCTCCCTTAGACCCTGCCAGGTCTGGTTTAGGTTGCTCAGGAGAGTTTGTGGAATTCTAAACTGGACCCATCATCAAAACACAGTTACATGGCAGAAATCTTGCTTTCTTGGGATTGCCTTTATTGGTAGATAAATCACAGCTGTTGAAGGTTCAGGTGGCTGTTGGCCAGGGTTTGGGCTGTAAAGATCCATGAGCCATGGGAGCAAAAGCTGTCAGTAGTTCAAGGTGAAAACCCCAGGGCATCAGACATCCAGAATCATGGAATCCCAGAATGGTTTGGGTTGAAGGAACCTTAAAGCCCATCTAGTCCCACCTCCTGCCAGGAGCAGGGACACTTTCCACTATCCCAGGTTGCTCCAAGCCCCAGTGTCCCATCCATCCCTGCCCTCTGGCAGTGTGAATCTATTCCCCCTTGTTCCACCCTCTCCAGCCCTCCTGGATGCTCTTTAAGCCCTGGAGCGGACGCTGAGAATTCTCTGGAGCCTCCTGTTCTCCAGGCTGGACATCCCCAACTCTCCCAGCCTCTCAAAAATTGGCTTTGGAAGGATGGAGAAGTTCATGGCTTGGGATCCTTTCACATACATGTTTTACATGTCCTGCTTGGAGACAGAACTTCTCCTGGTGCTGCTCCAGAATTTTGTGCCTTCCCTCCTCCTTGGATGGCTTTGCAGATGTGGTACCCTCCTTCCCTTTGCTGCTGGAAGGGCACCATCCTGCTGCCCTGAGGAAACAGGAGGTGGCATTTCAGGGGATCACTGTTCCCCAGAGACCTCCCTGTGCCCTCCTGCCTCTTCCTGCCCTTCTCTTTGGGCTCCCTGATTGCAGCCTACCACGATATCCATTAGGAAATAAATATTAACAGGGGAGAAAGGTGCTGGACAAGAAGAATTAATTGTTACTCTTCTTCTACCACAACCAACACAGTGTGGGTATTAATCAGCATGCTGAAAGTCCCAAATTAGGTTTTATTTTGGGTAGTAGCTTGAATCTGGATCATGTTCACATTCATTCCATTTTTCTCATGATACAAAATACAACATTGTCCATCAGAGGAGAAATTGAAGGTGTGATCCGAGGAAATTCACAAAGCCTTGCTGCACGAGTGTGGGTATGGGGTGAAGTGCAGCCAGCTCTGCTGGCTCACTGCCTGAGCCGTGCTGGAGGAGGTGGAGGTGCTGTAGGGAAGAGCTGGGTTTCCATTGGCAGGATGGGACTGGAGACTGGGCGGGGAATCCTGGCATGTTCCTGCGGGGGCAGGGAGCTGCCACATCGAAGAGGCTCCACTTGATGCTCTGTGAGCCAGTGACTGACTGAGGAGTGTCCTCTGCACGCACTTCCACACAGCCTGCAGTGGCACTGCAGAACTGGCCCCAGTTCTCAGGTCCCATGATTTCAGAGAGCTGGGAGCAAAGGACAAATATGTCCTGAAAGGCAAAGTCCTCACTGACCTGGTTTCATGAGCTGATATGGGGCAGCTCTGCCATCTCATCCTGCAAAGCTCACATCCCAGATTCACTGTTTGAGTCCTCGTGGCTGTGCTTTTTGGGCCAAAATAAACCCTCAGGAAGCACATCGTGAACTGTCCTGACTCTGGTCTGTCTGATCCCTGCAGCTCCTGATCACCAGCATGTTCCAAATGGTGTGTGGATCGTGGTGGGGCTCCTCAACTTCATGGCCTACACGTTAGGTAAGAGTTTTCAGGGTCACCCACTCATGCTGTGATTCTTCCCTCTCTCCCCATGGGAAGTATTATGTTGTGTGCTCTCAGCAGTTTCTGGGAGCTGCTTTGCAATGTGGAGATAAGGAAGTTGTCCCTGGGCATCTGATGGGAAAGGAGGAAACTGGAACTGACTTTGAGATGAACTTTGAAACTCTGTCTTGGGTCTGCTCTAAATAATCAGAGAATCCCAGAATGGTTTGGGTTGGAAAGGACCTGCAAAATCCTCTGGTTCTACCCCCTGCTATGGGCAGGGACACTTTCCACTATCCCAAATGTGGGAAATGAATTTGTAGAGAATTCTTAAGGTCTCATAAAAGTTCACATAGTATGTATTTGCTTGTAAACAAACAAAACACGCCTGTGTAAACATGCCTAATCCAACACCAGGTTGCTCCAACCTCCATCCAGGCTGGCCTTGGACACTTCCAGGGATGCAGGGGCAGCCGCAGCTTTTCTGGCCAACCTGTGCCAAGGCCTCAGAGCCAAGAATTCCTTCCCAATATCCCACCCAAATTTCCCTTTTTCCACTTTGAAGCCATTCCCTGTGTCCTGTTCCTCTATCCCTTGTCCCACGTCCCTTTCCAGCTCCAGGCACAGGAAGAAACTGCTCTAAGGAATATAAAGGAAACATAAGGGAATAAATATAATCTCATCAGACCTGTTGCATTTTCCAGCCTCCCATGGAGCAGGAGTGGGAAGTCCACTCACTGACTGAGGGTGGAAATGGGGAAAGCTGCTGTTCCCTGGCCCACTGCTTTGTGTGGAGTGTCCAGGAGAGCTCCATGTGTAGCAATGTGCCCCCTGTTGATGGAGTGACTAAATTATTCTTTATCTGCTTAAAAAGGCAAAAAGCCCAGAAGTTTCTCTCCCAGTTTGGTACAAAAGACACCTCATAGGACCTTTTGGACTTCCACTCAAACCTGGGGCTGTCTGATTAGACAGAGGCCAAGAGGTCCCACATAGGTAATTCACTAGATAAAGAAGAGAACAAAGGATGTGGGGTGTTTTAGCAGGAGCAAGAACCTCTTGCCCCTGGCTCATTTTTTCTCCGTAAGAGCTTTGTTAATTTGCCTTTTATTAAACCTTTTTCTGTTTCCAACACTACCTCAGAAGCCACCCTGCTAATTTTATGCCGTTCTGGCTATCTGAGCTATCTCAGGTGTGATGTATTTCTCTGAGAGCTCCTAAGACTTACCTCAAAGACTAACACATCATCCATTTTTCTCTCCCTCTTCCCAGATGGTGTTGATGGGAAGCAGGCACGCCGGACCAACTCCAGCACCCCCCTGGGAGAGCTCTTTGACCACGGCCTGGACAGCTGGGCCTGCGTGTACTTTGTGGTCACCGTGTACTCCACCTTCGGCCGGGGCTCCACCGGCGTCAGCGTCTTCGTGCTCTACCTCCTGCTGTGGGTGGTCTTGTTTTCCTTCATCCTCTCCCACTGGGAGAAGTATAACACAGGGATTCTCTTCCTGCCCTGGGGATATGACGTCAGCCAGGTGGTGAGTTGACGCCCTGAGAAGCTGCTGGGTGCAGTGCTGCCCACTGAGGGGTGTGTTCTGCTGTGGATCCAAAGCATTGTCAGTCATGGAGTCAGTCCATGGACAGGGACTCTCCATGACAAACAAGGCTTGAAGGATGGACATGGCCTTGGCTCTCCTCTCCCTGCTTCCTGCATGTTCTGCCCACTGGAATGGTTGCTTTATGTAGTTCCCTATGTGGTACCAGTGTGGGTAAAGCCTGGAAGTTTGGGATGCCTTTTGGCACTGGCAGCATCTTGCTCAAAAATTCAGCAGAGGTAATTGGTTTGTTAATTGCTGTTCCTGAAGCAAAGATCCCTGGGGAGGTGCCCCTCCAGACCATGGTCCCTGGGCAGTGGGTGTTGAGACTGATGGTGATGGACCCTTGGGGTGTTGGTGTGTCCATCCCTCCTTAAGGAATTCTCTGCAGGAAGCTCTTCCTGAAGAGAACTGACACCTGGGGATGAGGCAGCTCACCTGGCAGTGCCTTCCTCCAGCCCAGGCTGCTCCAAGCTTTGTCCAGCCTGGCCTTGGACATTTCCAGGGATGAGGGAGCCACAGCTTCTCTGGGCAACCACCCTCATTGTAAAAAAGCATCTTCCTTTTACCTCATTATCTTATGTCCATTTATTTATCCTCTGGTTTGTCAGATGCTGGGTGGGAAATGCAACGAGCTGGAAGGAAAGTTCAATTAATGCAGCTGCATTAATTGGAATAATCATTTCTCCTACTACAAGCAGACCAGAGCTGGGCCCTGACTGTACTCTGATCCTTTCTCCCAAAATGTTGCTTAACCCAGGTCTTTGAGCTGCCTGCTGGAGAAAGGCAGGGGTGGAGGGCAGAGCAGCGTGTTCCACCCAGCTTCAGGGGACTATTAAAGCTGAAATAGCCCTGGTGAGCTTCTCCCTGTAATCCAGCAGCTGATGGATAAGGAAGAGTCCCTGAATGACCCCTCCAGGGTCACTGCAACTTGTGTAAAACCTGTGCTGTGGTCACCTCGAGAGTTCAAGGCTGTGCTGGGGCATCTCTCCTGCAGCTCCTGGTCATGTCCTCCTCATAGAATCAGTGAGGTTGGAAAAACCCTCTGAGACCATCGAGTCCAGCCTTGTCCTCAGCACTGCCAAGGCCACCGCTGGCCCATGGCCCCAAGTGCCACTTCCACGTGGTTTTTATATTCCTCCAGGGATGAGACTCCACCCTGTCCGTGGGCAGCCCCTGCCAGGCCTGAGCACCCTTTCCATGCAGAAATTCCTCCTGATGTCCAACCCTGGCCCAGCCTGAGGCCATTTCCCCTTGTCCTGTCCCTGTTCCCTGGGAGCAGAGCCCGACCCCCCCCGGCTGTCCCCTCCTGTCAGGGACTTTTGCAGAGCCACAAGGTCCCCCCTGAGCCTCCTTTTCTCCAGGCTGAGCCCCTTCCCAGCTCCCTCAGCCCCTCCTGGGGCTCCATTCCCTTCCCAGCTCCCTCAGCCCCTCCTGGGGCTCCATTCCCTTCCCAGCTCCCTCAGCCCCTCCTGGGGCTCCATTCCCTTCCCAGCTCCCTCAGCCTCTCCTGGGGCTCCATTCCCTTCCCAGCTCCGTTCCCTTCCCAGCTCCAGCCCCTCCAGGTCTCTCCTGTCAGAGGTGCCCCCAGCACTGGAGGTGCCCCAGCAGTGCCAGCACAGGGCATGGGCACTGCCCAATCCAATCCCTTCTCAGCAGATCTTCCTTCCTACACCTGGTAACATGGGATATTTGTGGATTTGCTTTATTTTCTCCTTCCTGCTGGTGGGTAGGACTGAACATGTCATAGCTTAGAGCTGCCTTTCCCTGGAGCTGCCTGGCACACGCTTGGTGCTGCCAGCCAGGTGCTGCCAGACTTGCCCATCTCATTTCTCACCCCTGCTTGTCCTGTGCTTTCTTTCAGACCATTTCAATTGTCTACATAGTGACAGCCTTTGTGGGAGTTGAGGCCTGGTATGCACCTTTCCTGTTTAATTTCTTATATAGAGACCTATTCACTGCAATGATTATTGGTAAGAAACTCCATGTTGAAGCCTGTCTTTTAAACTTCACCTTTTTCCCAAACCCCTGCTAATGACCTGCTAACACTGCTCTGTTTGCTGCCCCCGGGCTGTTGTTGAAGTGACTAATTGAGGGTGTTCTCACAGCCTGAAAATCTTTCCCAGGATTTCAAAACAGGGTTGTCTCCTGCAGAGTTATTTTGGAGAACTTAACTCTGCTCTGCCTGGGCTGACTTCACTCCAGCCAAGCTTAGTTTGTCCTCAGTGAGAGCCTGGGGGTAAAACCAGTGTGGTGAACCCAGAGTTTCCAGGGGATAAAGCCCAATGTGCAGGGGGTGGTGGGACCTGGCTCTCAGTGGAGCCTCCCCAGCCTTGGGCTGGTTTGGAGGGGTCAGGACACTTTTGTTTTTCTGCTCTGGGGCTCCCTCTCACCCCAGAGCCCAAACACAGCGTGGGAGGGAGGTTGCAGCCATGGAGGTGGGTGGGAGCTCTGCTGTTTGGGGATCCTGCCCTCCATCCACCCACCTGAACATTACATCATTATAATAATAATTATAATAAAATTGAAATAAAGGCCCAGCCTCACTCTCTGAGTGTGGTCAGTCAAAATAAGCTACTGCAAAGGGTAGAGCTGAGCTGATGTTGTTCAATGCCATTGCCTAAATCACAAATTCTGCTCAGTTTATTTTCTGTTTCCCTTCAGGTGTTCTTTGTAATTGCTTAATTTTGAGTTAATTAGTGTGTTAAATGTACTTGCACTTTTATCAGGTAGATGTTCCCAGCTTTCCTTTGACAGCTGTGACTTGACCTGAATAATGAATGTGCTTTTCCTATATGAGAAATGGAGCCCAGTTCCCACACGGGGGAGAGGAGCTGGGTTATTAAAGCAGGAGTATTTCCAGCTCTGTTCACATGCCTTCTGCTGGATAAACAGGGAAGGAGTTGTGCTGGAATATCATGGATAAAGTTGATGGTTCTGATTTAGGTCAGGATTTTTCAGTTATTTGGGTGCTTTGTATCATTTATCCAGTTAAATGACAACTTTTTGGCAAGGTGGCCTCTGGAAATGTCTGCACACAGCCAGAGAAACAGCAAATTGTCTTTCTTGTGAAAACTTTTGTGCCCAGCCATGTCATTTGAGGAGTGTGCACTCGTGTCTCATTAGAGTTGTATTATAATTAAGCTTTGTCACTGTTTAAAAGCACAAAACCCGAGCTCCTTAATGCAGCCCTTTCAAATGGAAATGTCTTCAACTTACAGCAGACTTTAACTTTTAATTACAGCTCTTGGGCCAGACTTGAGAGCAGCTTCTTCCAAATGTGCTGAGCTATTCCTGGGGCACCAGGAGCTATTTTTGGTGCAGGGAATTTAAAGCAGAGCCCAGCCAGAGCCTCCTGTTCGGGGTGCATGGGGTGTCCCCTGTGCCCCGGGGCACTAACGTGGCACTTTTCTCTTCCAGCCTGTGCCCTCACTGTGACCCTGCCCATGAGCCTGTACAACTTCTACAAGTGAGTTTTGTAGAACCCCAGCAGGGTTTGGGTGGGAAGGGGGTGGAAAATTCATCCTGTGCCACCCCCTGCCATGGGCAGGGACAGCTCCCAGTGTCCCAGGGTGCTTCAGGCTCTGTCCAGCCTGGCCTTGGGCACTGCCAGGGATCCAGGGGCAGCCTCAGCTGCTCTGGGCACCCTGTGCCAGGGTCTCACCACCCTCACAACCAAGAATTCCTAATTCCCAACATCCATCTCTGCCCTCTGGCAGTGGGAAATCATTTCCCCTTGTCCTTTCACTCCAGTCCCTCTGCAGCTCCTGGAGCTCCTTCAGGTACTTACTGCAGGCAGCACCAGGGATTTCTCAGTCATTCCATGCATTTTCCTTTCTTTGCTTGTGTTTCAGGGCCTATAAAAATAACACCTTGAAGCACCACTCTGTGTATGAAATCCTGCTGCCCCTGGTGTCCCCGGTGTTGCTGTTCCTGCTCTGCACCACCTGGATCTTCCTGTCCCCCACTGACATCCTGGAGGTCCAGCCCAGGCTCTTCTATTTCATGGTTGGAACAGCCTTTGCCAACATCTCTGTAAGAGCTTCTGCTTTATGCTTGAGGGACTGGAGAATTGGTTAAATTGAGTTTCCACATGTGCTGTGAGCAGCAAAGTGCTGATGGGAAAGGAGTTCCTGCCTCCTTTTGGGGATAAACTTAAAATGGGAGGGCTACATTTTTGGTCAAAATTTAATTTAGCTGCCTAGTGGTAGAATAATGGGAATGTTAAGGTTGGAAAAGCCCTATGAGACCACTGAGTCCAATTGTCCCCCAGCACTGCCAAGGTCACCCCTGCTCCAGGTGCCACATCCAGGGGGTTTTAAAATCCCTCTAGGGATGGGACTCCACCACTGCCCTGGGCCTTTTCCAATGTTTAACAACCCTTTCCATGGAGAAATTCCTCCTGATGTCCAACCTGAGCCTGTCCTGGCCCAGCCTGGGCCATTTCCCCTTATCCTGTCCCTGTTCCCTGGGAGCAGAGCCCGACCCCCCTGGCTGTCCCTCCTGTCAGGGACTTGTGCAGAGCCACAGGGTCCCCCCTGAGGCTCCTTTTCTCCAGGCTGAGCCCCTTCCCAGCTCCCTCAGCCCCTCCTGGGGCTCCATTCCCTTCCCAGCTCCCTCAGCCTCTCCTGGGGCTCCATTCCCTTCCCTGGACATTCTCCAGCCCTTCCAGGTCTCTCTTGTGTCAGGAGGGGCCCAGAGCTGCCCCCAGCACTGGAGGTGCCCCAGCAGTGCCAGCACAGGGGACAGTGTCATAGACCACACAAGTGACCATCCCCTCTGCTCTGGGGACAAACATCTGTTGCTCCCAGAGCCGACAGCAGGCTCAGGCTCTGTCCCTGTCCCCCCAGTGCCAGCTGATCGTGTGCCAGATGAGCAGCACACGGTGCCAGCCCCTCAACTGGATGCTGCTGCCCATCGCGGCCGTGCTGCTCCTGGTGGTGTCTGGGCTGGCTCCAGGCAGTGAAACGCTCCTGCTGTACCTGCTGACAGCCTTCCTCACCCTGGCACACATCCACTACGGAGTGGTCGTGGTAGGTGACACCTCCTGGGGCTGGGCTGTGGCTGGGAGTGCTGCTGCTTGGGGCAGGGAGTGCTCTGTGTGAAACTGGGAATATGGCTGGGAATGGTTCTGTGAGCTTGTGGGATTTGGGGTGGATTCCTTGTGGGAGGCTTGGGGAGGTTGCATGGGATTGAAGGGAACTGCACAGGATGTGGCAGGGGCTGTCCTTCCCCTGGGGTGTGTCAGATGAGTGGGAAACCAAGCACAAAATCCTGGAATTTGGGTTGGGAGTGACCTCAGAGCCCATCCAGTGTCACCCCTGCCATGGCAGGGACACATTCCACTGTTCCAGGGTGCTCCAACCCCAGTGTCCAATCTGACCTTGGGCACTGCCAGGGATCCATGGGCAGCCTCAGCTGCTCTGGGAATTCCATCCCAGCCCCTCCCCACCCTGCCAGGGAACAATTCCCAATTCCCAATACCCCATCCATCCCTGCCCTCTGGCACTGGGAGCCATTCCCTGTGTCTGTCCCTCCATCCCTTGTCCCCAGTCCCCCTGCAGCTCTCCTGGAGCCCCTTTAGGCCCTGCAAGGGGCTCTGAATCTCCCACTGAGGTCTCCAAGGTGCTGAGAGAGCCAGGCTGGAGTGGGGATTTTCCTGATGGGGGCAGTGGGAACACAGCAGCTCCAGGGCCTCCCTTCCTCCTGTCCATCTGTGCACAGATCCAGGGATTGGTTTCCTCCTCATGCTCTGAGTTTGGATTAACAGAACAAACTTGGAGAAGCCCAGAGTCCCACTGGGAAGCTGCTGAGGAAGGAGGACAAGGGGCCACGTGTCCCAGCTGAAGTGGGGACACCCTCCTTGGGAAGCCCCTTCCCCTGGGAGCCCCAGTTCCACCCCAGAGCCTGTGGAGTCGTGTGCCAGCTGTAATTACAGCCAAGGAGTAATAGCCAGGTTGCCTTGTCTTTCCAATTAGTGTAATGAGGCTTCTGGGCAAGAAGGATTTGAATTACTAAGAAGCTTAAATAAATTTGGTCTTGGAATCACAGCTGGAGATGGGGCTGAGCTGGTGGTGTAATCCTCCTGCCCATGCCCTCCTGGGAGATTCCCAGTGCTCTGCTCCTCTCTGCTCCCTCTTTCCCTCCCTCTGCCTTTCCAAGGGCCCATCTGTGCCAGCTCCTCTTCACTTTGAGCTGAAGAGCCTTTAAAGGCTTTGGGATTGGAGCTTAATCCCAAACTGCTCTGAATTTGGGGAGAATGATTAGGATTAAAGCCTCTGCCCTGACTGTGTCAAGCTCAGCCTCCTTTTGCAGGAAGTAAATTATCCAGCTCTGGCTTTGAATGGATTCAGGAATATTTTATAGAGATATCTGAGATGATCAAATGAATTTAAACAGGATAATGAAGGAGGAGGGTAAAATCCTGCAGGCCTGGGCTCAGCATTCCCAACTCCTGCCCCTGTGGAGGGGAAAAGCAGAGGGTGAGCCTGCTCCCAGATGTTGTTTGGGAAGGTTGGGAAGGGAGCAGGGCTGTTCCCTGAGGAAGCAGTGCCTGGGACAGGGATGGGGCTGGGCAGGGGTGGGCTGGGCACAGTGGCTGGCAGGGGCTTGGTGGGAACAAGGAGCAGGTCTGGGGCTCTGCCTGCTCTGCTGCTCATGCCTGGGAGCCGGGATAACCCCCCGGGATCCAGGATAACCCAATCCCGTGTCTGCCTTCCCCAGGTGAGCCAGCTGAGCAGGCACTTCAACATCCGGCCCTTCTCCCTACGGAAGCCCACTCCGGACTGACTGGGAGCAGAGGAGGAGAAAATCGGCCTGCGGGCTGCAGAAGGACTGTAAATACCTGCTGCAAATACCTGTAAATACTTCAGCCATCACCACAGATCAAAGTATCCTCTGGACAGGGCCAAGGACACGCGGGATCCGCTGCAGCCGGGGCGGGGCCGGGCCGGGGCGGCTCCTGCTGCTCTTCCATCCCTGCAAGCTTCGGGTTTTGGGTGGAGCTGGAGGAGGAGGAGCCTTTCCAGGTCGCTGTTACTGTACCTTAGACCAGCTGAATGTTCCCAGAGAAGCCTCTGACTCCGGCCCTTGCTCAGGGAAAGCTGCTTGGGGTTGCAAAGGCTTTACCTGAGCAAAGCACCTTGGCCTGACACCAAAAGCAACGCAGCTGATTCCTCCGAGGGCAGGGAGACATCCTGGTGGTGGGAGTAGTTCCTGGCTGTCCCCTGTGCTGCTGTCTGGGCAGCCCCTGTGCTGGGCTGGTACTTTGGGAGCAGATGGTGACAGGTCCCACATTCTGTCCTGCCTTCCTGCTTTTGGGCAAACACTTGCTAGCACCTTTGTTGTCTTTTTCTTGTTTTTTTAAGGGGAGGAAAAAAGACACTCAAAACTTGTGATTCAATCCTAAATGGGGGGCTTGGAAAATCAGGGCTCAGTTTCCCATAGGAGTGGGAATGTGGCTTCTGCATGTTGTGTGGTACCTGGGACCACATTTGACACGTTCCTGAGTGTCCGTGTGTGTTCCCAGTCTGGGAATGGAGTCTGGGCTGTGGAAGGTGGCTGAGACTACAGAGCCAAGCTCTCCCCATTCCTGCCATCATGGATTTGCTGTCATGGGTCGGCTCTGTGGGTCCTTTCCTGCTGCCTGAGCCCCTTTTCCACATCCAGGAACAGCCTGGCCCTTCCCAACTGCAATTCCACCGCTGGGAGAAGCACCTGAAGCCCGGTGTTGGTCGTGTGTGCACCTTCAGGGCGCTCCCAGGGGTGGGGAACCTTTCAGATCCCCCTCTCTTTGTCCCCAGCACCCGCGTGTCTCATCCAGGCATCTCTTCGTTTACTGTCCACTTGTCAGAGATGTGTTTGCGTTGATTCTATTTTTTAATTTGTTTTTATAATTGACTTCTTCGAGTGGGGTGGTGAAGACTGAATGCTGATTTTCTTTCCTGTTGGCTTGATTCAATGAAGACCTGTGCTTGAATGAAGAGTGTAGCTTAAACCCAGGCTCTGGAAAGGCTGCATCCGGAAGAGAACAAGCACAGCCAATCGTGCAGGTGGAACTACCATGGGAACAAATTCCTTCAGACACTGATTGTTGTGCAACGTGGGGCATCTGACAGCTTGGTCAGAGCAATTTCCTTCTGCAGGGGAAGCCTCTTCCTGCTCTGGGAAGCCTTCAACGTGTAACTGCTATTTAATGCTTTTTCTTTTGGAAATTGGAATCACTGTCATGCCAAGACTGGAAGCCCTGAGGTTGAGCTCGTGAGGTCACGGGCTGCTTGGGCAGCCCCTGGTCAGCCCTTGGTCAGTCTTGGTCACCCCTGGTCAGCCCCTGGTCACAGTGCAGCCTGTGAGGAGCAAACTGTGCCCTTCCCAGGGCTGCCATCCCTCGTGGGAGGCTCTGGATCTCACGTGTCCCTGTGGCTGCAGCGGGGCTGGGAGAGGGGGCTGATGGCTTTTGGAGTTTATTTAATAAAGTAGCTTCCTCCAATCCATTTTACTGATGTTGTACAGAAAAAAAAACAACAAACCCTCCGTGGATAAATGACTTGGGCTGCACCTGAGTTTTCGAATCCTGCTATTTAATGAAATAGAATTATGGAGATAAATTTAAGTCCTGCTCGCACAGGAATTAGAGGGAATCTTCAGCTGGGACACAGCTTCCTGTGGGACTTGTTCAGATAGCAGAGCTGGGCTGGCAACACTGAAAAATGTGTATGTTGGATGATTTTCTGTCTAGTTTTGTGTTTGCCCAAGCAGGGAAGAACTGAGCTGTTCCCTCAGGCTTCCAGCTGAACTCTGGGCTCCCAAACCTGGCACTTGCCTTGTCCTGTCTCTTCCCATGGCCATCACTGGCCCCTGGGGACTGGGATGCTGCTGAGGCTGGGAGGAGTTGTCTGAGCTTAAGTCTTGGTGTATAGGAAGAACATCCCTCTCCAAAACTGGAACTGCTTCCTCTGCACAGGCTTTATCTTGGGGGAGTTCTGGCTCTTTGGTGCCTTAATTTATTGCACCTTGAAAGTAGAAAAAAGTCTCCTTAAATCAGCACTGGGGTTTGGGCTGGCTTGTACCTGGTGGGGACAGGGATGGGGCAGAGCCCATCCCAGTGCCCAGGCAACTGCTGGGGAGGGGAGTTCTCCTTTGCTCTTAGAAATCCAGTGATTTCTGCCCCTGGATTCTGAGAGAGGAATAGAAAAAAAAATAGAGACCAAACCTTGTGTGGCAGTTGAGAACCAACTCTTCTATTGCCCACCATGGGTTTGGGTGTTAAGTATTAAAGTGTTCCTGGGTAACAGCCCCTGAGGGAGATGTTCTGTGCTGGTGGTCACTGGCTGGGCTCTGTCCTTCCCATGGGGTGTGCTCCTGGGGATGGGGAGGGCAGGCCCTGGCTCCTCAGCTCCTCCTGCCTGGTGCCCCAGAGCTGAGCTGTGTCGTCTCTTCTTCCAGGGAGAGGTTGCTCCAAGCCTGGAACCCTTCCAGGGATGCAGGGGCAGCCCCAGCTGCTCTGGGCACCCTGTGCCAGGGCCTGCCCACCCTGCCAGGGCACAATTCCTCATTCCCAATCTCCCATCCAGCCCTGCCCTCTGGCACTGGGAGCCATTCCCTGGGTCCTGTCCCTCCAGGCTGTCTCCAGCTGTCCTGGAGGCCCTGGTTGGTCACAGCTGCCTCTCCTCATATCCCCCTGCCCCAAGGCTTTGCCAGAGCTGGGAGCAGTGCACTGGAAGTGGGAGCTCCCGAGGCTCTGGGAACATCTTTAAGCTCCTTAAACAGAGCTGGCCTGGTGTCACCTTCTGGCCTGTCAAGGATCTGCAGCTGGGAGTCAGACAGAGCTGGTTTGATCCAGTGAGGGCCCTGAACTCTTCACTGAGAGCATCCATGCCTGTTTCTGACAGAGCTGGAAAGTCCTTAGGGAAGAGGTGCTTTTGGGAAACCAGCCTTGGCTCCTCCTGGTTTTGCCCACCTCTACCTCTGAGCTGTGTCAAAGCAGTGGCTGAGGTGACACAGAGGCTGCTCTTGGTGGGACAAGGACAGGACAAGGGGAAATGGCCTCAAGCTGTGCCAGGGGAGGTTCAGGTTGGATATTGGGAACAATTCCTTCTTGGAAAGGGCTGTCCTGCCCTGGCACAGCTGTGCAGGGCAGGGGTGGAGCCCCCATCCTTGGAGGGATTTAAAAGCCCTGTGGATGTGGCACTTGGGGACATGGGACAGCACTTTGGCCTTGGTTGTGCTGGGAATGGCTGGACTTGATGGGCTCAGAGGGCTTTTCCAACCCCAGTGATTCCATGGTGACAATGGGAGCCATGCTGACCTCTTTGCTTGTGGAAAAGACCCTCTGGCCTATCCAGGCATGGTCAGACCTGGCTGGAGAAGTCCCCAGGCTGATCTCCAAGGAATTGGCTGGGTCATCCATCCCTGCCCCAGGAGCAGAAGTTTTTGGGGTAATTTGCCTCAGCCCACAGCACCCACAGAGCCCATTTGGTCGGAGCTGGTTGGAGACCTCAAAATCTGCCCCCATCCCTCCCTGCCAGCAGGGACACATTCCTGCTCCTGTCCCTTGGGCTGAAGGGGACACTGGTGCTGGCAGTGGCCCCCAGTGAGGTGCTGTGATCCCAGGGGCCCCGATGGCTTTCCCAGAGTCCAGAGTCTGGGGGTTCAGGTACTGCAGTGGGTGTGAATTCCAGTCTGTTCAATGCTACTGCTGAAATATTTATTGTGTTTAAGCCAAACAGAAAACTAATAAAGTTCAGTAAAGAATAAAATTTTCCACACCTTTTACTGGTGTTTGTCTTTTTTTATCTGCTGAACGTGGTGAAGAGGAAAAGGTGGAGAAGGGAATGGGCTGGAGGGCAGTGAGCAGAGATGGAGTCAGCAAGTGGCAGAGTGATTTGGGTGGGAAGGGATGCTAAGGGCCAGCTCATTCCATGGGCAGGGACACCTCCCACTGTCCCAGGTGGCTCCAAGCCCTGTCCAACCTGGCCTGGGCACTGCCAGGGATCCAGGGTGGGCACCCTGTGCCAGGGCCTGCCCACCCTGCCAGGGCACAATTCCTCATTCCCAATATCCCATCCATCCCTGTCCTCTGGCACTGGTAGCCATTCCCTGGCTCCTGTCCCTCCATCCTTGTCCCCAGTCCCTCTGCAGCTCTCCTGGAGCCCCTTTAGGGGCTCTGAGCTCTCCCTGGATCCTTCTCCCATCCAGGTGAGCACCCCCAGCTCTCCCAGCCTGGCTCCAGAGCAGAGGGGCTCCAGCTCTCAGAACACATCTGCAGGATGTGAGGGAACAGCTGGGCTGGGGAGCAGCATGAGGGACACAGGTGACAGCAGTGACAGGGTGTGAAGGTCCCAAGAGCAGCAGAGCAGGCTGCAGACTGGGAGCCAGTGAAGCACAGACAACTCTTCAACTAATTAAAGTTGAAAAGAAGTAATAAATAAACAGTAATAAATAGTGATAAATAGTATTATTATTAGTTATTAATATATATTATTATTAATAAAAGAAATAATACATTGTATTTATTACAGCACTGGATGCATGTGGAATCGTTTCCAAACCCATGCATGAGGAGTTGCAGACTCCTGCTCTCTCTACAGAAAAGGTTTTACATATCCAAGATGTTTTGAAGGATGCATAATACATAATCATTATGCTTTGTAATATAATCAGCTGAATATCCATTATGGCTGTGCAATTGTCCTCTTTAATTGGGTCAGTGGGCTTCTGGGGAGGAAGTAAAACATCTTCCTCATGGTAAACTCTTCACCCTTGTCAAGTTGGCAGGGCTTCTTGACTTGCTGCTCCAAACCTCTTCTCATTCTTAGAAGCCAGTGGTACTTATGGCTCCTGCACTCTTGGAATGCTTCACCTGTCATTCCCAACCTTGTTTCAGTTATCCCCACCTGGTATTGACTGATTTCCTTGTTAAGCTCTAATCACAGTATATGATTTTTACTAATTATATTTCTAATTTAACCCCTTGACTCAGCCAGCCCTGAGCAGAGCCCAGGAGCCCCGCGGCCTCTCCCGTGCCCTGGGCCGTGTGCTTCCCCCCGGGATAAAGCCTAGGTGTATTTAAACCATGCCTCCTCCTTCCTCATCCTCTCCACGGCTTCCCCTAAGCGGATTGCTGCGGTAGGTGTAATGGAATTAAGGGATTGCGGCTGACAATAGGTTTCGGCAGCGCACCGGGTGCCGGCGGCGCGGGCTGCTCCCACCTTCCCAGGTCTGCTCCCACCCTCTCGGGGATGCTCCCACTCTCCCGGGGATGCTCCCACCTTGCAGGAGATGCTCCCGCCCTCTCGGGAATGCTTCCACCTTCCCGAGGCTGCTCCCACGTTCCGGAGGCTGCACCCATCTTCATGGGGCTGCTCCCACCCTCTTTGGGATGCTCCCACCTTCCCAGGGCTGCTCCCACCCTTCCCGAGGCTGTTCCCACCTTCCCGGGGCTGCTCTCACCCTCTCAGGAATGCTCCCACCTTCATGGGGCTGCTCCCACCCTCTTTGGGATGCTCCCACCTTCCCAGGGCTGCTCCCACCTTCATGGGGCTGCTCCCACCTTCCCAGGGCTGCTTTCACCTTCTCGGGATTGCTCTCGCCTTTGCGGGGCTCCTCCTAACTTCCCAGGACAGTTCCCACGTTCCCGAGGCTGCTCCCACCTTCTCGGGAATGCTCCCACTTTCCCGGGACTGCTCCCACGTTCCAGAGGCTGCTCCCACCTTCCCGGGGCTGCTGCCACCCTCTTGGGGATGCTCCCATCTTCCCGAGGCTGCTCCCTTCTTGCTGGGGCTGCTCCCACTCTCCCGGGGCTGCTCCCACTCTCCCGGGGTTGCTCCCACCTTCCCGAGGCTGCTCCAACCTTCCCAGACCAGCTCCCACCTTCCCGGGAATGCTCCCACCTTCCCGGGGTTGCTCTCACCCTCTCGGGAATGCTCCCACCTTCCCGAGGCTGCTCCCACCCTCTCAAGAATCTCCCATTCTCTCGGGAACGCTCCTACCCTGTCGGGAAAGCTCCCACTTTCATGGGGCTGCTCCCAACTTCATGGGGCTGCTCCCACCCTCTCGGGAATGCTCCCACTTTGCCGGAGCTGCTCTCACCGTCCCAGACCAGCTCCCACCTTCCCGGGGGTGCTCCCACCCTGTCGGGAAAGCTCGCATCTTCCTGAGGCTGCTCCCACCCTCCCAGGCCAGCTCCCACCCTCCTGGGTCTGCTCCCACCTTTCCCGGGCTTTCTCCCACCTTCTCGGGAATGTTCCCACCTTCCCGGGGCTGTTCCCACCCTCCCAAGACAGCTCCCACCCTCTCAGGACAGCTCCCACTTTCCCAGGGCTGCTCCCACCTTCATGGGTGTGAAAAACGCCAATCACTTGTTCTTTTAAATTTTTAAAAGTTTAATAGTAATAAAATAGTTATAAAAATAGTAACACAATTAGAGTAATAACAATTCGGACAAATTGAATTAAGACAATATGAGACAATAAAAACAAAGAGTTAAGGACAGTCCAGATACCCCTTTCTGGGCAACATAAGCCTGAAAAAGGACCCATGTAACAGAGGATTAACCCTTAAAAACAATAACCTGTTGCATATTCAACATCTCATACATGATGCATAAATTCCATTCAAACACGGGATACTGTCTGGGCAGTGTCAACTTCTTCCTCTTAATTCTAACTGCATCTTCAGGGCTGAGCAAGGGAGGAAGAAGTTCGTTTCTTCTGATAACGGAGCAATAAATTCTTTTTCTCTGAAAGATTTAGGTGTCCTGTGGCTGCTATCTCAGTGAGAGTACCTCATTCCTCTCTTTAAAAATTATCTTACATGGCATAGTTTCTATTTTAACATTATAACTTAAAACTATATTTAACACACTACTGAAAAAAATTAATACAGCATAACTTTCTAACATAACACATATAATATTCATTTGATTATTTGCAAAAAGCCAATCATAAAATACACACTTTTCACACTGGGCACAGTGACCATGAATTGACTGAAGTTTTCAATTCTCCATGAAATAAGGAGAAGCTTCAACAAAACCTTGAACTTCAACAAAACCTTCAGCTTCCAGGGGATGGGCTTTGTCTTGTTTAGGATACTGATGCAGAGAGTCCCTTGGGAAATAATCTTAAATAATTGAGAAGCGTGGAGGCTCAAAATCTACCACTGAGGCTACAACACCTCATTCCTTCAGTGGCAGAAAAAGGCTAGGAGAAACCTTCCTCTAAGGTTGGGGTGAGAACAGCTTCCCTCCCATGGGCCTCTGCAGGGACATGTTAATATTTCAAGTTTCATTGGTTCTCCCAATTATTCCACCCCAGCCCAGCCCCCCATTCACCTTATATGTATATCCCCTAGAATGTTCTGCCCTTTCTCAATCCCTATTGGCCCCAGTTTGCTGCAGTGCTCCTCCCCATCATCTCATTGGTTCTTTTATTTGCTGCCCCTCCCCTGCACCATTTTTCCCTGTTTCCATTGGCCCGTCTCCCTCAGATCCACCCCCTTTCCCCCATATTTAGCCCTGTGCCCTCTGCTCTTCTGGGTCTTTTCTGGAACCTCTTCAAAGTGGTAGACAGCCCTTGGTTCTCCAAACAGAGACTTGTCCTTCATCTTTCTTTCTTAGCTCCTTTTAACAGGTGTGCTCCAGACCCTGAAAACACCAATTGCTCTCAGGGACTTGTTGTAGTATGATGCTTCAGAGGGGTTCAGAGGGCTGGATGTGCTTTAAGAAGGAAAACTTCAAGGCACAGGAGCTGCCCATCAAAAGAGGAGCCAGAGGGGGAGGAGCCCAGCCTGGCTGAACATGGAGCTTGGAACTCGGAACTCTTTCGGAAGAAGGGACAGGGAACTTGGGAAGAGTGCAAGGATCTCGTTAGGTTCTGCAGAGAGAAAATTAAAAAGATAAAATATCAGCCTGGGCACTGCTGGGAAAGGTAATGTGAAAAATCCTTATTATGTGGTTGGCTCTTTGCAGATATTATGTTGTATTAATTGATATTACTGTATTGACTTTTTTTAAGTAGTGTGGTAAATATAGTTTCAGATTATAACATAATGTTAAAACAGAAATTATGCATTGTGAGATATTCTTTTAAACTAACTATAAGATAAAGAAATTCTTCACACAGAGATAACAGCAACAAAACACCTAAATCACCAATAAAATAATTATTGCCTCCTTATCGGAAAAGACAAACTTTCTTACACCTCCTCGTTTCTGAGGCGCCAATAGGATTAAGGAGGAGAAGTTGACAATAACAAGAGAAGACCCTTTGTTTAAAAAGAATTTATGCATAATGTGTGACATATGAATATGCAACAGGCTATTGCTTTTAAGGGTTAATCCTTTGTTAATGTGTGTGCTTTTGGGGTTTAATTGCCCAGGAAGCATCCAGATGTCCATATTTGATCTTTATTGTCCTAACTCTGATTGTGAAATTCTTATTGCTCCAATTTTTATTACTATTTTTGTAACCATTTTATTTCTATTAAACTTTTAAAACTTTAAAACAAGTGATTAGCGTTTTTCACAGTAACAAAGAGCATTTTAATAAATATATCAACAACTAAACGAGAGCCAAGGAAAATTTCCATCCTTTTTTGGGATGCAGAGGGGATCATTGTCACCAAAGAAGAGGAAAAGGGTGAGGTACTTAATGCCTTTTTTGCCTCAGTCTTTAATATTAAGACCAACAATCCTGGGGGCAAACGGGTCTCTGATCAGGCAGCCAGGGCTGGGGAGCAGAACAGATCCCCTGTAATCCAGAACGAGGCAGTTGGTGACCTGCTGAGACACTTAAAAGTCTACAGGGCTGGATCAAATTCATCCCAGGAAGCTGAGGGAGCTGATGGAAGAGCTCCCCAAGCCATGCTCCATCATTTATTATCCATCCTGGCTCACCAGTGAGGTCCCAGAAAGCTGGAGGTGGGGCAGTGCAACACCCATCGACAAGAGGGCTGAAAGAAAGATCCAGGGAAGTACAGACTTGTCACCCTGATGTTGGTGCCCAGAAAAGCCATGGAACAGATGAGCTTGAGTGAAATCTGCATATACAGGATCACAGAATTACGGAATTATTTAGGTTGGAAAAGACCTCTGAGACCAAGTCCAACTCGTGACTGATGCACACCTTGTCACCAGCCCAGAGCACTGAATTCCATATCTGGTCCTTCCTAGGACACCTCCACGGATGGACACTCACTCCAAACCTCCCTGGGCAACCCCTTCCAAGGCCTGACCACCATTTCCAGGAAGAATTTCCTCCTGATGTCCAACCTTCTTGTAAATCACTTATGCAGAAGTCAGGACCAATGGAAAGTTATGTAATAGTGGTGGAATGCTGAGAGCTCTGGAACAAGTCAAACCACCCCAACCCATTTGGTTCAGAAACACCTTTGGCAGCTTTACATAACCTGGGCAAAAAACACCATCTATGGAAAATCACCAAGGAACCCCAAGGACCCCCAAGAAGACACCAAGGCAAAATAAAAAAACCCCAAACGTATAAGGAAGATCCTGGAATCTCCTCTAACCACCTATGAAATGAGTGTGGATATTTCAGGTTAATAAGCACCTGTAACCCCTTGAGCCAGGCAGGCACTTTAGGTGGGGTTATGCCCCTGCAACCAGTGCTGCAATAAAGTGATGCTGCTTCTTAATGCACACTGGGGTTTTGAGGGCTTCTTTTGGTGACAGTTTCTGGTGAATCAGATGGGACAGTGCTCCTGACACTCTGTGGTCTCACAGGATTGAAAGGACTCCAGCACTTACCGAATACTTTTTTGGGGAGATCCTCCATTCTCTGGATCTGGCGAGTTCAGGGCAAGGCCCCTGTAATTTTACAGCATTACTAAACAGGATGAAGGGTGCACTTGTCCAAAATCATGGTGGAAAATCCTCACAGGATTGGATTAAAAGGAAGAGTAAAGGGAAGGCACATTGTGGGTTGCAGTAGTCCTCCCTCCCAAGGTGCAGAAAACTGTGCTGGCTGTTGTGTAGGGAGCTTACACAGGTGCCTTGTTTCAAGCTCTGTGGTGTGTGAGTGGTAAATTTTATATTGCTGTAGTTTTGTATCATGGGATCAGGTCAATCCATTGAAGGGGGAATTCTAAAAAACTTCCCTTTGGGCTGTATATTGAAACACTGGGGAAAGGGAGTAGGTGGAGATTCCTTGGCAGGAAAACAATTGGTTGAATAGTCTAACTACTGGTAGCCAATCTATGCATTAGACAATGAAGAAAAAAACGCAAAAAATGGTTTCATATATAACACCTTATTATAATTTCAGTTGTTTTGTCACTGGGTAAGAAAATGGGATGGAGTATTGTATGTCGATTTATTTCTCACAGCACCATCATCCAGTACAGCAGAAGGATGGTGGTGTAGTACCTAAAGATGTCATGGGGTAATCAGGGGAAAAAAAGCCTGAAGGATTTTATTCAGCCTGAGCTACAGGAGAGTGTTGTCTTGAAGCTGGAAAGATAGAGTGTCCTGGTTTAGCAGAGAGAGGTCTGTCAAGAAAGGTGAGGAATTTCCTGGAAAGGAAAGATGAACTCCTTACTCCAAATTATTATAATTTTGAAATTACTGGGCTTCTAGGCAAAGAAATGGGGAAAGGAATACGTGTTCTTTACTAGGAAAGATATAGATAGACATAGATATACATATAGATTATATAGATATAGATAGATATAACAAGACAAACAACAACAGCTGTGGGAAATGTAAACTTAGAAACTACCACAGACCCTGAAGGGTTTGATTTTCAGTCTTGAAAGAAGCTTGGATTGATGTAAAAATAAAAGTACACAGACATTAGGCAGAAAAATTATAAACTCATGTTTCTATAGTTGTAAGTAAGAATATGCTTTAAGTAAGTAAGAAACTGTATTGGATAAGATGGTGAAGGGTTTTATAATGTAGTAATGTAATTGTATAGAGTAAGCTAAGAGTTTAGATGTTATAATAGGAGTATAACTGTGTGCGTGTAATAGTTGCCCATTGGATAAAAGTATCCACAGTGCAGCAGAATTAAGTAAAGGTGATAGGTTAGAAAAACAAAATAAACTTTGTGACAACTTTCCATTGGATGAGAACATCATGTTTTGCCTTGCATTGAAGAAACTTGTGACTACTTTGACCAATGGCCGACCATTTACTCCATTAAAATCTGTTGAATTTTGAGGCTGATGTTTATCTGAGTAATAAAACTGTTTTTTGCCCGACAGTAGTCCCATCCCTTCTGTAAGACGTTGATAATAAACAGCATCAAAAGGAACAAAAATAAACAACAACCAAAACCAGCCTTTTCTTACCCATCAAGTAATTTCCTTTTTTGTGTAGTTACAAACACAACCAGCAGGGAGCGCTGTTGGCTCAGTCGAGGCAGAGAGGCTGCAGTGACGCCCCAGCGGCTCCAGGGGGCGCTGCTGGTTCCCAGCGAGGTGGAGCGGCCACAATGGCTCCCCTGTGGCTCCAGGGGTGCTTGGAGTGGGTTCACAAACCTCCGGAGATGGTGGATGGTGATTGGGATCTCAAACAAATGGAAAAGATGGGAGATGGCTGTGTGTGGTGTGGGCATCGGGTGCCTGTCTTCCCTAATGTGAAAAACGACATTTGCTTTTGTTGAAATTTTGAAAGTTTAATAGTAATTAAAATAGTAATTAAAATTGGGACAATAAAAATTAGGATAATAAAAATTAGAACCATAAAGAAAATAAAAGAAAATAGAAACTAAAGAATTATGGATGTCTGGATGCTTGGTATTTTGCTAAAAGGCACACTTTGCTGATAAAGGATTACTCTCTAAAAGTAATAGTTTATGGTATATTAATTTATCTTATATATGATTTAAACATTCTTTTCAAATTAGAGTGGTTTTGTTTATTTTAGCTTGCCCCCGATCCCTTCTTGTAAATTCAGTTATTTGGTTTTTGGAAGTTTGATTTTTCTCGATAAGCAGGTAATAATAATTTTCTTGGGATTTTGGTGTCGTTATTTTTATCTAGATAGGATTATGTGAAGAATTTCTTGGCTATATTTTTAAATATTTGAGTTAGTTACAAAAAGTATCTTATATAGTTTCTATTTTAATATTATGCTACAGCGTAAAAGCTGTATTTACTGCACTGCTTAAAAGAGATTAATACAGGACTACTTAAAAGAGATTAATATAATATAACGTTGCAACATAACACATATAGTGTTCATTTCAATATTTGCGAAAAGCCAATACATATAATATGTATTTTTCACACCTCTGTGCCCCGCCTGTCTGCAGCACACAGAGCTTGAGTCACCACCAACTGTGGCTCCCCTGAACACAAAGGAGACACAGAGCAGTCCAAATCAACTCCTTTATTAGCACAGTGTGAAAAATGCCAATCACTTGTTTTAAAATTTTAAAAGTTTAATAGTAATAAAATAGTTATAAAATAGTAATAACAAATTAGAGCAATAAGAATTTGGGCAATCAGAGTAGGACAATAAAAGACATAAAAAGTAAAGAGTTACAGACATCTGGGTGCATTCTACTCCTTCTGCCAAGCAAAAGCACACCTTGTTAACAAAGGATCAATCCTGAAAAGCAATAGCATATTGCATATTCATATATCTCATACATGATGCAAAAATTATTTTCAAACAAAGGGTCTTTTCTGGTTATTGCCAACTCCCCCACTCATCTTGTAAATCAATCATCTTGGTCCCTCAAAGTCTGGTTCTTCCTGAAAAGGAGGCAATAATTCTTCTCTTGGGATTTTTAGTGTCTTGTTGCTGTTACCTCTATGCGAAGAATTTCTTGATTCTCTTATCCATTCCTTGAGCTACTTAGAAAAGTATCTTCCATCACCTAGTTTCTATTTTATATTATGCTATAGCCTAAAAACTAAATTTACCACACTACTTAAAGAGATTAATACAACATAACTTTCCAGCATAACACATATACTATTCATTTTATTATTAATGAAGAGCCAATGATATAATATGCATTTTTCACACAGAGCCTGCAGGGGATGAGGCTGAAGCAGCCCTTCAGCAGCTCTCCAGGAAGGCCTTGGCCCTCCCATTGCCAGCAGGGTTTCAGCACCTGCACAGCAAAAGCCCCCACAGCTCCCTGGGGCAGAGCCAGCTGGTGCCACCTTCTCCAGAGCACGGCTCTGGTGCCACCAGCCTGCCTGGGCAGCACCAGCACTGCCCCGAGGGCTGCTACTGAAGGTGCTGCAGACAGGATTCTCCACATAGGGCATTCCAAAGGCTTTTGCTCAGCAGAGAGGCCAAGGGCAGGAGCAGCTCCTGCTGGGAGAACAGCCTCAGTTGATCCAGGAGGCTGCAATGAAGGAGGGAAGGATGACACCCAAAAGCAAATCACCCCAGCCTGCAGCCATCATGGAGCTGGCCGCAGGTCCTGTAGCCCTTTCTCCGAGCAGGACAGCTCCTTGCTGCAGGAAAACTGCCTTTGGGGCACTGTCCCTTCTTGTCTCACAGCAGCTGATCCAAGGGTTGCTTTGAGTGCTGCCTTTGCTCCATCCCTGCCCTTGGGCTCAGGATGGCCACAAGGCCGATTGCCCCATGGAGGGGGTTTGGTATAGCCCTAGGACAAAGCTGAGGGAAATGTTTATGGCAAGAAGGCAAGAGGATTCTGACTTTATCACAAAGGAACAAGTCAATGAGTAAGGGCTGCAGTAATGTATCTTACTAATGAAATTTAGGAGGAATAGGGAACTATAGTTTCTACGTGACATGAGAGTGTCCTAATGTGATTTTATCTTTTGGAGAACGTCATAAAAAGCTGTTTGAATTGTTGAACACCTCTTGTTTCTTCTTTTCTGTGGACACGGTCTATACTTGTCAAGATCAGACAGTACTTCCTGCTTGGTAAAACTCCTCCATGCTTCAGGGATTTCTCCTTTGCCCTGAAATTTCCCATTATACAAAGCCTCCAGCTGTGTCCTGAAATGAGACACAAACCATTTCCAGTATGCCTGCATGGATGAATCAGGAAGAATATTCCAAGTGGAATAAGGAGGTCCAGCATCACGGTATTTCTTGTAGGGGATCAATTTGGTGTTATCAAACGTGAATTTGAGTTTACTTGTAACAAGGCTGGAACAAATATCAATGACCAGATGGTCTGTCCCAGGCCACATGGCTCCCATCAAAGCTTGTGGGCGATGTAAGACCACCTGATGGTCTCCATCATGATTCTGCATTGTGTTTGTGCAGACAGTGCCACAAAATGGACACTGTGCCCAGCACCCAGAAAAATGCTCTGCCAGGATGGTGTGAGGTTGCCTTGGAAATGAGCTCAGGTCAGCACCAGTCAATTCTTTCATGAGCCTTTCCCTCAGGTCATCCAGAGCTTCTGCCATGGCACTGCTCAGGAACTCAATGTCTGTGACCTCCTGGTGCTCGATGCCCTTCAGGTCACTTCTGGGCAAGTTGATCACCTCTGTCAGTTGCCTACAAAATTCATCCAGCCAAAGAGAGACTTTGTCTTTTCTGTCTTTTCTGTCTTTGACAGCTCGAGTTGATGAAGAAACAACTGACAGGATGTTTCTATATAGATGATCAAGGCAGGAGTCTAAAAACATCCACAACATCCTGCTCCCATCTAAACAGTAATTCCTGACACGTGTCTCAATGTAACTCTCACAAAACTGTTTTGGAGATCTAAGGTACCATTTAAAATACTCAAAATTTTCCTGTTCTGCCAGGTATCTCAGGATGCAAACTTCCAGATTGGCTCTGCTGCCCCTGAAATCTGGGAATCTGCCCCTCATGTCCTCAGCGATGTCTTTAGCTGTCCCCTCATAGACTGCCCGGCGAAGAGCTGGTTCAATCTTGTCACAAAGGAAAACAGCAAAAGTTGTGACAGAAGTGGCTCCTTGGCAGGAAATCTGGAAACATTGGAAGAAATCTTCTCTCTTGCTGCTCAGGTACACAACTGGGTCATTTGCCGTGTGGAATGCTTCGTGCATGGCTTTAAACCTTTCTGCTGCCATTTTGCACAAATACAGAGACAAATCTATGCTGTACTCTTTGTTAAAAGTACATTTTGCATTGCTGGGGACAGAGTTCACACCTTTCTGTACTTCATTGAGTATTTCATGAATAAAATTTTGACTGTAATCCCGTTTCTCTTCTTCCTTCTTATCAATGTTTGCCTTCACACATGCTATGATATTTTCTGTGATGTGCTGAAAGTTGATCCTGTCAGCATTGAAAATGCTCCTGGGATCTGTGATAAAGCCTAAATACTTTTTCTTCATTATGTGTTTTTCTGGATCAAAAGAAAACCCTCTGCCTCTGGGAAATGACTTGATCCGCTCAGGGAAACCAGGCTCCTTAAAGTGGTCTAGAAGGACACCTTCAATTTCTGCATCAATATCCACCCCTTCTGGAGAAGGAGCACCATGGGAGACTTCAGCAATCCACTGGTTCCAGACAAGAGTGAAGTTGTCCTTCAGTTCTCTCTCACTGAGGCTCTTCCCTTTCAGAGTCACAGCCAGCTCCCGACTCCTTCTCAGGAGCTCATCTTCATACTCCAACTTCCTTGCATCCAGTTTCTTCTGCTCCTTCTGTAGCTCAATGAGATTCTCACATTTCTTTTTTGTTTCATTAAGAAGAGTCTCTTTCAGTTCTTTCAGCTTCAGCTCTGTGCTTGATTTCCACTGGACCAATGTCTCACGATCTTTGTCTTCCCTAAAATACTCTTCAACTTTTTTCTCAATGTCATCACTTGTCTCTTGCACCAGTCCTTCAAGGTGTTTTATGGTGACATTTTGCAAATCCCCATTCCAAATTTTGTTGTCCAGTCTCATCTGTACCTCTAAGATTTGACTCCTCAGCCTCCAGGTCCACTGACTAAAGGCACTTTCCAGTCTCCTGTACACAGCAATCTCCAGGGAATTCTTGAAGCTGAACACAAAGTTTTCATTCAGCAAAGCATTCCAGAGGTCACCAATACGATCTTTCAGGCTTGAGAGCCTCAAAATGCTGCGCTGTGACTGCTCCTTGGCCTCTTGGAGGATTTTGCTCTTGAGCTGCTGGATATTCTGGCTGTAGTTTGGGTTGGGTGGTGCCATTGGGGGGTTTCCTTCCCACAGGTGAGCAAAGTAGTGAATGTGGGTGTTCACATCAAAGCGAATGACATCGCTGAAGGAGGAGATGTCACAGAATTCCTGCTGAGCAGCGACCACAGTCATTTCATCCAGCTTTTCCTGCAAGCGCCTTCGTCCTTCCATGTTCTGCTCCTTGGCATTTGCCTCTCCCACGTTTTGGTGGACAAAGAGGCAGCCTGGGGAAAGATTGACTTGCTTCATCCTCAGGAAAGCCTGCACAGCAATCTGGAGAACATCTTGCATTTCTGATGGATTTTCTCCAAAGATATTGATCATTGTCATATTGCCAACACCGATGACAAAGGTGGCCAGCTCATTGTCATGGTTCAGGGACTTTTTATTTGCCATCTCGATGGCACGGAGTCCCTCTGTGTCAACCACCAGCACAAAATCAAAGCCCAAGTCTTGCTGCAGCTCCTCGGCCACTGGGATGAGCTGCATGAAGGCTCCGCGGGTGCATCTCCCTGCGCTGACGTTGAACTGCAGACCAAACATGGCATTCAGCAGGGTGGACTTGCCTGTGCTCTGGATGCCGAGCACGGAGAGCACAAACACTCGTTTGTCCCCCAGCCTCTCAATTAAGCTGTCAAAGATTGCTCCCACCCAGTGCAAGGGCAGGTAAGAAGCATCCCCATCAATCAGCTCCACGGGGCATCCTGAAACCATCAGATCTGCTGCAAGTTCTGGAAGTTTGCCAAAATTGTCATTCGTAGAGTTCATCAATTCCAGAGCTTCATAAATCTGCCCTACCTCTCTCAGAAGGTGCTCCAGGCCAATGGATGAATCATTGATTTCATCCGAGAGGGCATCCAAGCGACTCAGCGACTCATCATTGCCACTGTTTTTTTTCTTGCTTTTCTTTTCCATCAGGATTTTAGTCCATATCTTGTGATACTCTATCCCCAGTTCTTCAAGGCGACCACAAGACAGCTCGTCCATAAACACCTTCATCCAGTGCAGGAAGTATTTTTTCGTGTCTGCTGGCTGGGCCTGGAGAAAGCCAAGGAATGATTTCATCAGTGGTTTGAGAGGGAAAGCTTGCTCAAGTTGCTTTCTTCTTATGGCTTTCTTCTCATTTTCAATTTGGCTCCGATGATGCTCAACGCTCTTGTTCCTCTTCTCCTGTAAGCGAGTGAGTTCTTTGTCCTTTTGGCACCACTGGTACCACAGTTTTCCTTGAAGTGGCAGGAGCTGGGATTTGATCTTAGACAGCTTTTCTTTCTTCAGAAGCTCCACCAGCTCCTTTGCCTTTGCTTTGGCTGTCACACACGCAGCTCGATCTGCATCCACTACGAATCCGTTCTGGCGAGCTTTGTCCACACAGGCCTCCAGGCTAAAACATGGACTAGAACCTTGCAGGAGATTCCTAATCGTATTGGTCAGCTCATCCACCAGTTCTGCTTCATTTCTGTTCTTGATCCCTATTTTTAAGGTTTTGCTTGCTTGTCCAGCTGCAACGTTCTCTTTTTCTGTGAGAAGACAAACCAAAGGCCTTTGTGACTGCCACAGGTCCTGCAGAAGCTTTCTCCCCCTGTTGTCCATGTGCTCCCAGTCAGACACAAGAGCCACGTTGACGGCAGATATCTCCTGCAGGAACTGCAGCTGTGCTCCGTGATCCCTGGCATCTCCATGCAGGTTACAGAAAGCCACGCAGCGCTCAAAGGTGTCATCAGGGATTCCATGGGGACAGTACCAGGTGATTTCCACCAGCCCTTCCACCAGCAAACGCTCTCTGGTGCTGCCTCTGCAGTGGCGGTGGAAGAAAGTGTCGTGTTTGCGTTTGCTGAGCAGAGCGTTCAGGAGCTGGGACTTGGAAGAGGAGGGTGAGCTGCCAATGCGGATGAAGGACACAATGGGTGTGTGTGCCTGAAAGATGAGTTTGTTGCTGAAACTCTTTGTTTGGTCCTCCTTTCCTGACTTCTCCACCTCTTTCCAATTCCTTTGGATTTGGCTGAGGGCGTAGAGTGGGAACTCAATGTGTGAAGTGCTTGGGTTGGGCACCAGCAGAGGCAGCGCCAGTTGGCAGAACGCCAGCTTGGTTGCCAGGGTCTGTCTCAGGAAGTCATCAGCACAATGGAAAATGGCCATCTGCAGGTCCATTGGGTGCACATGGCCGTCCCTGCTTGCGTGTTCAGAGGCTGCTTCCACCATATCATTAAAAAACTGATCAAAGGTGTCTGAGTGTTGGTGCTCTTTTGCTTTGGTTTCTGGCAGGCCTGCATGTTTTGAGTTTCTGTCATCCCAGCAAGTCAGATACCTCACTCGGTAATCCACAGTTAACAGCTTTTGCAAGAAATATAATTGCAGTTCCTTGTCCTGGCTGGGCTGGCTGTCCTGCAGACATCTCTTGCAGATGGTGCGGAAATCTCCCATCCCCATTTTCCTTGGATAGTGACTTTCCAGTCCAAGGCGCTTGAGCAGCTGGAGAAACTCCTGGTTTAAAATGGCTTCATTTTCATTGGATTCACTGCTCTCCGACTTGGATTGGGACTGACTGGGGACATCAGGTGTTGGAAAAGTATCTTCCAGGTCACTGAGTATGTTCTGCATCCTCTGTTCATCCCATTTGTCATCCAAGCACCCACTGATCAAGGAGTTCAAGTCCCGTTCCAGCCTCTCCCAGTCTTCGTCTCCACTGTGCTTTTGGAGGAGATTCTTTATCCGTGTGGACCACAAGCCTTTCATGTGATCTTCCATGAAAACTAAACGCTCCCTCTTCTGCTCAAGGGACAGCTCTTGACTTACAGGTGTCACAGTCAGACCTTTCAGCAGGAGGGAGGCCTCAGCTCTGTCGGCATCTTGCTCCTTCAGGTTCACGTACTCCGCATGTGCTGCTTCCATTTCCTTGGCCATGTAGTGAATTTCTGGGTGTCCAAGGAGGTGCTGAAAAGTGCTGCTTTCCACCTGGTATCCTGTGCTGGTCACAATCAAGAGCACCAACAGTTCCATGTCCTTCTGAGCCTGTTCCTGGAGAGACTGGAGTAAGGAATAAATGGCCAGGCTGCTGGTCAGGGTGGCTTTTATCTTTGCTTCATGAACATCAGAAGCAGAGTTTCCAGGTGCATAGGTGACAGCATGGATGTGCTCCTTCATTTGCTGCAGTGTTTTGATGAGCTCTTGAAGCTCAGAGACTTTGGGAGATCTGGGAAGTGGGTGCTCAGTCTGGAAGACCCATTGCATAATGAAGGAAGCCTCAGGGAAGTCCTTGACAGAGTAGATATGAGGATTCAGGAGGCTCCTCAACATTGCCTTGATAGTGGTGGTGTTTTCTGGAGGTGATTCCTGGCAGCCCCGCACAGTGTTCACCAGGAAGTCCTGCAGGGCTTTGTCTGACAAGCACATGTTGATCCATACACTGGGATTCCTGGTTTTGGCACTCAGATCATCTTTTAGCTCCATCAGCATGAGCAGCTTGTTTTCATCCACTTTTGTCACCTCCCAGGCCTTCACAGTCTCCATGAAATCTCTGGCCTCTTGCACTGCACTGCCCAGTTCCTCTCCAAAAACAGTGTCAATGCTCTGATTTGTCAGTGCTTTGTACCCAGCCCTGAGGGCTGTGCTCATCTGACCAACAGACTTAAAATCCCCACAGTGATTGTACAGGATGATGTCCCACACTGGGATCAGCTGAAAGCCACGGTCGATAACGCACCACGTTGTATTATCAGACACAAGCCCCGTTTTCCACTGAGGAAGGGAAGATGTGTCTGCTGGGCCCCCTGTGTTGACCACGCACAGCTGAATTTCTGTATGAGAACTTTCTCTAGCTCTTCCTTGGAGAGAAACCTTTGATCTGGGTTTGGAAATATCCAAGGCCCCTCCAGCACTAGCCAGAAAGTCACCATAGCTCTTCCTGACAAAGCTGTTCAGTGCTTCAAACGTTTGTCGCTTCATCTCTTCCCGCTGCTCAGCTCGGAATCCTTCTGTAGATGCCTTCCACCACAGTATCCCCCCAAAGTGGATGGGACCCTGGTTTATGTGGGACCCAAACCTGCTGAAGAAGCTCTCACACATCTTCATCAAGGTGGAGTTGTCTTCTTCCCAGCTGAAGCTCAAAAGCTGCTCCATGTCTTGCAGCTCTCGCAGAGCCGCATCCGAGAGGCGAAGGTGATGCCTTTGGAAGTAGCAGGAGGCCAGAGGGATGTACTGGTACTTGGTGATGCAAAAGTAGCTCTGCTCAGAGTGGGACTGGTGGGTGTCCTGTGACTGCAAGGAGCTGCTGTGATCTACACCTGCTCCCAGATTAATCCCCCAGAATGAGGATTTGGCAGAAACGCTCATGCTGAAGCCCAGCTGCTCCATGGACTTGGTGAAAGTGGATTCTGCTGCAGAGGAGGAGAACTCCTTCCTCTCAAGCAGCGATCCTTGCTCTGGACTGGCAAGCTGGAACCCCTCAGGAACCCTGAGGAGCTGCTCTCGCTTTGCCAGCACATCTTCAGGTCTGCTGGTTCTGTAGATGCCCCGCAGGGCCAGTCCCCCTGATGCCCGCCTCAGCACCTCTGTGTCCGGGATGTTCTCCCTCCTGCCTGCTGACAGCTCCTGCTGCTCCAGCTGCTTCTGGATGCTCTCCAGCATATCTGCCAAGGGTTTCTTTGGTGCCGGCCAGAACTCTTTGGGAATCTCCATGGCTTGCCACAGAGTCTCTGCTTTCTCCCTCAGAGCATCCTGGCTGCGGCTGTGGCTGTTGAGCATTTCTGTCAGATCCTTCAGAGCTTGTTTGGCCACTTCTTGTCTTTGCTTTGTCTTCTCCAAGTGCTCGTTCTGCACCTCTTCAGCGGTTGTTTTGTGATCTGTTATTTTCAGGAGTTTCTGGAGTGCCTTTTTCTCCCAGGGGTGCTGTACCTCACACTCCAGCCTGAGGTAATCTTTATATTCCAGATGTTGCAGGACTTCTCTGCACTTGATTCCCAGGATCTGTGAAGCTTTGGGCAGCCAGTATCCAGCATCCAGTTTTTCCTTCTGGAATGCCTCTGCCAGTTGTTGTGTCTTTGCATCCCCTTCCTGTGTGTCCGCCTCTGAAGCCATGGCTGTGGAGGAAGAACAGAGACTTTCCCTTGAAATTGAGGTTTTGGGAGTTCTCTTAGATTAGCAATATGTGATAAAGATTTAAATTTTAGCTTTTAGCATTTTAACCTTTTACTTAAGAAAGCTCTGCCACTTAAGAAATCTCTACAAAAGTTAGTGGAAAATGCAAATTTCTGAAGCTTCTTGCGATAATTAACAATTTTAGGAAAAGACAAGAAATGCAAGAAACCCACATAAAAGAGCTCCTCTGTCTCCAAACTGATCAAATTGACAGATGTACTCAGATAAGCACCAAGGGACTAAAGTGCACATGCAAAGGAGAAAAGTTCAGAAGTTCAGTCATGAGGAAAACCATGGCCTTCAGCCTCAGAGACAACCAAAAGAACTCTGCACAACCACCATTGTGAATAACTCCCGCCCAGAAGGTTGTGGATCCAATTACCATGCGAGGCAAGGACAGGCAGAGCCAGGGGTTGAATATGCATGGGAAGGTTGTGTAATGTATTGCATATGGAACACCTTTGTGAATAAAAATGTAGCTCAGACTAGGGCTCGGGGCACAAGTTTTCATGAGAGCTATCTCACTTGTGCCCATGCCAAACCTCCTTCAGGTTGTGGAGTCTATTTTATCCGCGTATCGGTTCACCCTAAGGTGAAGGTGTTGTCAAAGGCCCCAGGCTCCTGGCAGAGTCTGCAGCAGCTGCAACTCTGGAGATTGCTCCCACCCGGCTACTGCAGCATGGCCTGGGATGGCACAAGAGCCAGGGTCTCCTTCCCAGCACCCTGGATGTGCCTGTTGCTTTCCTGTTTGCAGGATCAACCCTGAAGCTGAGTGTGTATTCCAGAGACTACACAGAGACATAGAGACTCAAACACCGACACAGAGACACATACAGACGCAGACACACAGACACAGACAGACACACACACAGATTCACTCAGCCACACAACCTGCCATGGACAAGGTGCTGCCTTCACCATCACCCACATCCTCCCAGCACAACTCCTCCATCCACAAGTGCAGACAGCCGGGGCCATTCCTGGCTCCCTGGAGCACTGGCACAGCCCTTCTGCCCATCCAACAGCCCTGCCTGCATCCTGCACCCTCTGCCCAGCCCACGGCTGCCCTGCTCGCTGCCTGGCCCAGCCTGCTGCTCCCAGCACCCGGAGGCAGCGCTCACACACTCCCCCCATGGGCACCCCACACTCCCCAGACACACTCCCCCCATGCCCCCCACGGGCTCTGAGCTGTGCTCCTGCTCCAGCTGCCAGCGCAGCCCCTCCCTCGCCCCTCTCTGGCCTCTTCCCAGGAGCTGCTTCCTGGCACCCTCAGGGGCCCACCCCAGTGCAGGGGGAAAATCCACCTTGTCCCTGCCCACGGCTGTGCCTGGGACATCCTGATGAACCATCAGAAGATGCTGGGATCCAGCTCAGAGAGGTGTCCTCTGTGATCTGCAGCTCCTTAGCACAGAGGGTCTCATCAGCCAAGTGCCCATTGGTGGCCATCTTGGCTACAGCCACCACAGAGACATCAAATATAAAATCTCTGGTGATAGGAGGAAACGTGCCCAGCAGACCTTTAGCCCTGGCCTTGAGGGGAGTAGACTTCACGCTTCTCAGGAGTGAGTTACAAAGGGCCCCTGGAAAACTGTTCTGAAATTTGCTGGGATTCATCAGTGCTGCTGCTCACTTTTGATGGAAAAATCTCTGAAGGACAAGTCAGTCATGGGTCACAATAAGCACAGGCTCAGGAGGTGAACTTCTTCTTGTCAGACTGAATTTCTTTTTGTTATAGATGAGTAATAGGATGGTTGGCTCACACAATTAAGGTGTGAACATTACATGTATGTTAAGAGAAGTTTCATAGATGTATAATTATGTTACTGTAATATGTGTCCCGTCCTAGTCCCCATGTGGTATCATGGTATGGCCTTGGTAGTCAGGGCATTTGGGGAGTGTTGGCTTGTTCCTATGGTAACACCTGACCTCCAGTCAAGATGGAAGAAAGTGATCTCTACCACTAGACAGCAAGGAAGGAGTTGACTGACAAGGCTCTAGGAGGAGCTCAAGATATAAAATGGAGAGCATCCATTCTGAAGAGGAGCATGTGGCTGGTAGTCACAGGGGTTCCCACTGTTGAAAACCTTTTCCTTATTCATTCTTTGTTGTAATTTTTATTAAGGTTAAATAAACCTTTTAAATTTTAAAATTAAGCAGTTGTTTCTCACAATGGTCTCTTATCTGGAATAAAAACTTCATCTCTGTGGCTGTAGGAGATTTCAAAAGAGAAGCACACCCTGCCACAATTTTGGCAGCTAGGTCAAGTTCTACTGTGACCACCGGTGAGTGCAGCTATCCCCAGGGACAGCAGAAGACTAAATAACAGAAAAGAAGAAGGGTACAAAAAAGCAGACAAAAATTGTGAGTATTTGCATGTGTGTGAGGGTCAGAGAGTGCGCTTGGAGTGTGTGTGAGTGTTACCAGACTCAGAGGTGCTTAAGAACACCTGGGATGTGCCAGACTGAGAGCCACAGGACTCAGGTGTGCTCGAGAACACCCAGGGGAGCCAGGTTGAGAGCTGCCAGACTTGGGGGTGCTCGAGAACACATGGGGGACCAGGTTGAGAGCTACCGAACTTGGGGGTCATCTCACCATATTTGTGCAAGAGGTAAAAGTTCATTTAGGGTTCCACGTAGTGTAGTGGCTCAGGCAGCACCCGGGGTGGGAGCTGACTCCGGTGCACAGCTTGTGTATAATTTTCAGAGCCAGCCAAGGCTGGAGTCATGGTGGGTCAGCTGCTGAGTGGGTATGGGGGCGGAGCAGCCACTCACCGCAATGGAAGTGGGGCAGAGATGCCGCTTGCTGATCTGGAAGCAGAGCCACAGCTTGCTGAGCGGGGAGAGGGGCAGAGCAGCCACTCTCTGCTGTGGGAGTGGCACAGAAATGCCGCTCGCTGAGCTGGAAACAGAGCCACAGCTTGCTGAGTGGGGAGTGGGGTGGAGCTACCAATCATCGAGGGGAGCGGGGAGTAGGGGGAAGATGCCACTTGCTGAACCTCATCTGGGGTGGGGCCGCCACTTGCTGAGAGAGGAGCAGGGCAGACGCTGGGCTGTACCAGCTCCCCTGTAACACCTGCTGACATAAGGCCATGGGACCAGAACATCAAGCTGAGGAGGACAGGAATGGTAGGGACGAATCCAGTGATATGGAGGCCCCTGGATCATAGGCAAGGGGATCATTTTAACTTTTTGGAAGAGAGATAAAGTTTTTTTCTCTCTTTTCTTTCCTTTTCTTGCCTCCTTTCCTTGTTTTGTTCCCTCCTTTCCTTGTTTTCTTCCCCCTCCTCCCCCCCACCCCTTTCCTTTTCCCTTCTTAAGAAGGTGGGCCTTGCTTGGAGAGCTTGTGGTTAGCCAACTGGGGAGGTGGGCTCTGCTGGGAGAGCCTGCGGTTGGAAAGGCAGGCTCTGTCAGGGGGAAGACCTGTGATCAGCCTGTCAGGATGGGACTATGGGTACATAGGATATCCCCAAGCGGAGAAGTAGAAATTGAGGAGGTACTAATAGGTATACCTCCATTTAGCTGCTGGGAAGGAAACTAGCCTGGCAGAAATATGACCCCAATACCAGAGATAAGGGCAAGCTGAAAATAATTCAATGCTGCATAGTAAAATGGACCAGAAAGGAAATTAGGAACAATCATGTATACTGGCCAAGATGTGGTTCAGAAGAAGGATGGCTATGTCGACCATTAAACATATATATAAGAGCTAAGAAACCATTCAACCAAGAAGACAGAGCTATGCTGCCTGCTGGGAAAGAAAGGCCTCACCCTTGAAGGTGAGCATATTTAAAGTATCAGAGAATAAAGAATGGGATGCTGTTGTGGTGCTTTTTTATTTTATGGATTGTTGAAGTCAATAGCCTGTTCTGGTTCACTCCCTCTATTTTGTATTTCCCTAAGCTGGACTATTCCCACGTTATATCCCTCCCCTTTTACCCTTCAATCATTGCAATCCCCACCCAGTATTCCAGTGCCTTCCCTATCCATCACTGTAAACTCTGCCCACTGTCTGAACCCTTCCCTGTCAGTCTCCTGCAAACCCTTCCCCCATCAGTTTTGCCTCCTGGAATTCCCCTAATGTACCATGCCCCATTGGTCCATGTGACCTTCCCTCTCCACCCCCTTATTCCCATTGGTCCCTGAATTTTATTCCCCTCCCGTCGCTCCTCCCTCCCGGATTCCCTATTGGTTTAGAGATTATACTCTCCCCCAGTTCTAGTGCTGTATAAAATCCCAAACACACTGGTGCTTGGGGCTCTTCAATTCCTGTTGCCTTTGGTGAATAAGTCTTTCTTAGAATTTCACACCAAAGGCCTCCCTCTCCTCTTTTGTCCACTCCCTGACACTGACAACCATTCTAGCTGTAGAGGAGACGGTTCTAAAGTTCAGCTCTCTCTATTTTGAGGGGAAGCTATTCCCCACTCATGGCACTGCATTGCCCCTGAGCTAGCTGAGGACTCCAGTGCAGTATTAGCTGGTGCCCAACATGAGGCCTCCCCTCAGGTCCCAGACCCCACAAAGAGATTTTGTGCTTGTCTGTGGATTACAATTAAACCCTTTGGCCATCAGCTGTCCCAGTTGTAGCAGGCTGGTTTCTGCCCAGCAGTGCTCCTGGGGTGGAGATGAGAATCCTTAAAGCACTGAGGACCATCTCTGGGAGAAGAACTTCATCTGTAGTGCCTCTGTCAGGTCAAGACTAAAGGTGAGTATACCTCAGTGGGGAGGGATCTTTAGGCAGGGAAGGGTATTTCATTTCAGGGAACCTAAAAGCCACATTGTGTAGTTGGCTGTGGAATATACCCTATCCTTTGGGATAGTCCCCTGGACCCACATTTTGTTGTGACTGGAGTTAGGCATTGCTAAAATGGGTGCTAGGTTATCCATGTGGCATGGAGGGGCTTGACAGCAGGCCTGCAAGCAAAGCTGAGTTAACAGAAGAAATAACAATTGATGATTTTTGAGTGTATCCCTAGCAAAGAAGAAGACACGAGTCAGCATGGAAACAGATTAGAAAAGATACATGAAAAGTTTTGTAAGCTAGACTATGCGCATAAGTAGATGTGTATAGGTGCATTTTTAAATTTCTGTAAAACTTTTGCTAATTATATTGATGCTATTTGCTTTGCACCAATGAATATCATAAGTTATTGTGATGTAGTTAATATATTAGGATCACCCATTGTTAAGAGTATATTAGCTGGAGAACATGGAGAATAAAAACTTCTTTCTTTTTGGACCCTCATCACGTGTGTATGTCACGTCAGACATACTAGTGACATTTGGTGACCCAAACGTGATGGAACTGCCGGGCGAGGGGCAGTGAGGTTGCAGCCCAGCAAAGCTGACAGCTGCAGGGTGCAACTGCCAGTCCAGACCTGATTTTCACACTTGGAATAGAGGTGGAACGATTGAAGAATAGGAATATGAACAATAGGAAATAATTTAACAAGCAAAGAACAGGTTGTTTTATCTCCATGGAAATCTTTGTAAAAAAGAAAAAAAGAGGTAAAACTACAGACTAATTACAGAGATTAAAAAGTCTGAATTAATGCATACTTCTGTTTGCTGTAAAACTGGTAATAGAGATAAGCTTGGTAAAACTAGTAATAGAAATAAGCTTAGTGTTTTAAAAACTCTGCTTTCTGATTATGTTATTGTAACTGTTCGTCAGTCTTTTTGGTGTTGAGAATATGTTAAAAGGAAAGCAGTTTAGACAGGACACTAAAATTTAGTAAAAAAAATAAGCCCACCAAAAGGCTCAGTTGCTTTTGATATAGATGTTGCAATGGTAAAATAGCTTTTCCTGTGTTTAAAACAATTCCTAATCCTATAATAGCACCTTGTGTTAACCAGGTGTTTTGAGATCTCCCCGATGTGACAGGTGATTCCTTCAGCTGGACTACAAAGGATTTTGTCTCTACGTTTGGTAGCTCTATTCCTCTCTCTCTCTTTCTCCCCCTTCTTTTCTATTCTTTTCCTTTCTCTAATTCCTTTAACGTATTTGCTGTGGCCATCCAATAAAGGTGCATTTGTTTTGATTGATGCTGAAATCCCCTTTCTGTGTTGGTTTTTGCATTCTGAGATCAGTAAAATGAACCATTGCGACTCCCTGCTCATAGAGCGGATTGTGACACAGTGGGGGGAACCATAAATTCCCTAGGAAGACCACTAATTGGCACAGACTGTTACTCACTCAAGACTGTGTGAAATATCTGGATTTAGAGAAGAAGAACAGAGACACAAGGAAAAAAAGAAGGGAGGAGGGGGTATACATTAGAAGGGGATCTGTATCAGGCATTTCGGGAAGTCTGTACAATTCAAGTTCCTCAGTCAATGGGGAAAGAGAGAGGGAAATGCAGCTGGAAAATTAGGATAAAAAGGAGGCTGCGTCCCCTAGAAGTTTTGAGAGACCCCAGGGGAAATGCTCAATGGCCTCTCCCTTTATTGGAATAAAGTTACAGGACTCTGTCTCACTTTGGACATAAACCTCTGGTGTTTGTGGGTCAATTTTCTTGAGAACACAGTAATACAACTCTGAGAATTGTGCCAGTATCAATTCACTCAGATACTGGAGAGATTTATTTAATGCACCAACCCTTTCCTAGAATTCAGCCTTCCATCCCACCAAGGCCACAAAGACTGTTACCAGCGCAAGAATAAATTCCAGGGACTTGGACTCATGTATAGATTTGAGGGCTCCTGCACCCTTCCAGAGCCTTCAGGGGCAGCTTTCCCTCAGGAACCCCTGCAGATTTGGGCAATCTGAGCAAGGGCTGTGGGCTCTGATTCCCCTCACCCACCTCACAGCAGATGCTCCCATTGCTCCCAGCCTTGGCTTCCCAGCAGACACCGGCAGCCGAGGGCCCCAGCTCAGGGGACACAGCACCGCAGCAAGGGCAGGCCTGGCGTACATGGTGGGTGTGGAGAAGAAGATGGGAACCCCTTGGGAGCTCAGGGCAACAAGCAGCAAGAGGGAAAGGCCCAAAGCCTAAAGGAGAAGAGCAGGCAGTCAGGAGAAGGCAACCCGTGAGCAGTGAGGATTCATTCCAGGGAGGACTGGAGGCCAACCCTTCTGCTCTACTAGGGATTGTCCAGGCAGCAGAGACTCCTCAGGGCTCTTCTGGGGAGGTGACCAGAGCAGGGTTTCACCTGGGACCTACATCCATGCTCCCCCACCAGAAGGAAGCTGGACATGCTGGAGAGGTGGGACAGAGCAAAGCCCCTGGAGGTCACCAAGGCCAAGTGCAGGTGCTGCCCCTGGGTCGGGGCAATTCCAGGCCCAGACCCAAGCTGGGAAGAGACTGAATTGAGAGCAGCCCTGAGGAGAAGGGCGTGAGGGTGATGATGGGTGAGAGGCTGTGCAGGGAACATCTGTGCTCTGGGGGCAGCAGACAAGGTGAGGAGGGGGCAGAACCAGGGGAACAGCACTGCCAGTGGGGCAGCAGGGCCCTGTCCCACCCCTGCCCACATCACGCAGCTGCTGCTGGGGGGAAGCTCAGGGCCCCGCAGAGGGGGGAGAAGCAGCGCTGGGCTTGGATCCCAGCAGGCCCTGAGCCCCCCCAGCATCTGTGTGCTCCCACCAGCAGGATGGGGACAGGAGGGGGACAGCAGAAACAGGAAAAGACCCTGGCTCAAGACAAGGGCAGTTCAGCACCAGAGGAAAGCTGATGTGCTGGCAGAGCACAGGAAGGATTTCAGACACCAATTGTTTTCCTAGCTCATGTGAAAAGTGCATATTATATGGCTCTACACAGATATTTACTACATGTATTCTGTTGTATTGATTAGTAGTGCTGTATTAACATTTTAATTGTATAGAAAATGTAGTTTTGTAGTTAAAACTATGTATGTGGGATATTTTTTTAAGAAAGCATTGAGGTACTTGCACCAGATAGCAGCCACAGGACACCTAAATCTTTCAGAGAAAATGAATTTATTGCTCCATTACCAGAAGAAACAAACTTCTTCCCACCTCGCTCAGCTGTCAAGATTAAGAAGAAGAAGTTGACACTGACGAGAGAGTCTTCTTTGTTTGGATGAAGTTTATGTATTGTGAGAAATAAAACCCTGGAGATGGGAGCTCTTTTTCAGAGTGGTAATTGCTAGTTGATGTTGACGAAGTTGATAGGGTCTTAATTTGAAGTGTTGGTCTGTTGTTGAATATTGAATGTGAGAGTTCTGGGACTTGCCTTTGGTCGCCATTGTTAAGTGTTACTATCTTACCCTGTATTTGTATCCCTTTACAACAGGAACCACTTCCCCTGCTCCTAGAAGGATTTGCACCCAGACTGAATTTAATGAGGGGCTGTTGGTACTATATGGACCCTCTCAAAAACAACAAACCAGCACATAAATTATGACTTTAACCTGGAAGAACCACAGGAAATCACCCACCATTGATGAGAGCCAGATTCCCTCCTGTCACCATAACTTTAATAGTACTCAGTTTGGATGACACCTCTAAATTATGAGCCAACTTTGTCTTCCTGGGCATGTCCATGAGGACAGAAGTCCCAGTTCTGCTGTGAAGCAAAACTGTTTAACTCCTCCTCTGTGTCGCCAAAGGGAGCAGTGGCGGTGTGCACAACCCCCTTGGGCCCTCACCAAGAGCTAATCACTTAATAAAGGCATTCAAAAAGAGTAGGTTTCCTTGCATATTTCTTTCATGTATCATGTATGAGATGTATGAATATGCAACGGGCTATTGCTGTTAAGGGTTAATCCTGTGTTAATGTCGGTCCTTTTTTGGGCTTATTTTGCCCAGAAAAAGGTACCTGGACCATCTGTAACTCTTTGTTTTTATTGTCTCGTGTTGTCCTAATCCAAAATTTTCAAATTTTTATTACTCTAATTATATTACTATTTTTATAACCATTTTATTACTACTAAACTTTTAAAAGTCTAAAACCAAGTGATTGGCATTTTTCACAGGCTCATGTCCAGCTGCTCCCTGGGCAACAGAGCCTCAGTGCAGGATGGCTGCTCAGGAAGGGAACTGCTGGCTCAGGGTCACTTGTCCCAGCCCTGTCCTCTCCCACATTCTCTCACACTGGAGCACTGCCAGCGCTGGTTCAGTCTCAGGAGCCAGAGGCTGCCATGGACAACATTAACTCCAGCGCAGCCATATCCTGAACCTTCCACCAGGTTGGGGGCACTCCCTGCACGGCTTCCCAGAGCTGCAGGAATAGGGAAAAAGCCCCATGCGACTGTGTCAGTGCTTGCAGAGAGGCACTGAGCACATTCAGGGCGTAACTCGGGACCGAATTCCTCCTTGGAAGCAAAGGAGGGAGGCAGCAAGGCTGGCAGCAGGACCTGCCATGGGAATGCCTGCACCCCGTTTCACAGGAACAGCCCCCCGAGAGTGTTTTCCGCAGCCCTGGCCCAGGGAAAGGGGCTCTGGGAACACTGCTGCCTTTGAGGGGCTGTCCCATGGACCAGAGCGCTCGGGGTGGTGATGCTTAGACTGCAAGAGAGGAGAATCCCACCCTCCCTGCAGGGGCAGGAAAAGGAACGATCCCCCCGGCTCCTGCCCTCAGGGGAGCGCAGCCATCCGGCCCCGCCGCGGGGCTGGGGGTGCCCGGGCCGGGCAGGGTCGGCCCCGCCTGCGGGGAGCGTTTCCCGGCCGGGCACGGGCTGGCGGCAGGGAAGGGGCTCCGCTCGCCATCTGTGCCCGGCCAGCCCCGCTGCCGGCTCTCGGGACAGCCTGTGCGCCTCTGCAGCCTTCCCTGTGCCCCTCCATCCCCGCATCCCTCCTCCTTCCCCCGCCGCTCCGCTCCCACTGCTCTGAGCCCGGGGCCCTCCCAGCTCAGCCCCCGCAGCGCACACGGCTCCCCCGAGCTGCCCAAAGCGGTGCCAGCAAAGGCGGCTTCCTGCAGCCCACGCTCGGAGCGCACAGCGCCCGCCTGCTGCCCTCAGCCCCCTCTGCTCCTGCCCTGCCATCTCCCCAGCCCTGGCAAAGCACAGGGAGCAGGAGGCAGGAAAGCAACAAGATCCCGCTCCCGGCTGCTCCCGGCTCCCAGCCCCGCAGCTCATCCCCATCCCCATCTCCATCTCCATTTCCATCTCCATCTCCATCTCCATCTCCATCTCCATCTCCATCTCCATCTCCATCTCCATCTCCATCTCCATCTCCATCTCCATCTCCATCCCCATCCCCATTCCCATCTCCATTCCCATGCCCTACCTTCCCACTCCGGGCCCTGCAGGTCCTGGGCTAGGAGAAGTCCAGCACAGCCCAAACAGCTCCGGCTCTTTTGTGGGGAGCTATACCCCCTTTTATGGGGGCAGTGGGCGAGCAGCTACAGCTTTCCTGTAAATCATGTGATTTTCTGCAGTAGTGTGAAAGCAAAACTGCTGCTGCATGTTTTGGGGTGAAAACGTTTCTTGTAAGAGGTTGACTTGAGGATGTTGGAGGTCTTTTCCAGCCTTAATGATTCTATGATTCCATGGATGGCAGCAGGAGCTGGGCAGAGCCTGGGGATCCTGGCTGGAAACCACTCACCCTGCTCCCTTTAGCCTGGACCATGGAATCCCAGAACTGGACATCCTGTTCCAAGGCCTGTCCACCCTTACAGGAAGGAATTCCTAATTCCCAATATCCCATCCTGGAAACCCTTCAGTCCCTGGAAGGGGCTCTGAACTCTTGTTGGAGCCTTAATCTCTCCAGGTGAACACCCCAAGATATGAAGTGAGGAGGGATGGGGGGGATGCTTGTTTGTGCCATCACATCAGCTCTGTGCTCTGAACAACTGAGGGACACCAGAGGCAACCTCCAAAACCATCAGCCCCTGAGCTTGTGCAGGAATTCTTCCCTGGGAGATTTGTGAGGGGCTGGGATGTTATTCCCAGAGAAGCAGTGGCTGCCCCATTCCAGGACAGGGACACCTTCCACTGTCCCAGCTTGCTCCAGGCACTGTCCAACCCAGCCCAACCACACCAGCAGAGGAAGCAAAGCAGGAACAGGGCCTGGCTGAAGCTTTCTTGGCAGGGGACACCCCACACCTGACAGTAACAGAGCACTGGGGTTAGGCAGAGGACACTCAACACCCAACCAGAGCAGGGTGCCTGGATTGCTTTCCCTTGGCATGTGGACACACAAATGCTGCTCCACGGCCTCAAAACAAGCACTGGAGTTTGGATACTGAGACCTTCAGCCTGCCAGGAGCAGCCATCACCTGTCCCAGGCTGACAAGTCCCAAGAGCTGGAGCAGACACAGGTGGCATTTGTCCGGCCTCAGGGGAAGCCTCAGCAGCTGCCAGGCAGGGCTGGGACACATCACCTACAGAGCATGGATTTGGTCCCTCTGTTCCCAGCTCAGCTGAGCCTGTTTCCAGAGGGATATTTCTTCCAGCCAAAGAATTCCCTGCTGAAGGAGGGTTACAGGCAGAGAACCCCAGGTTGTAAAAGCCCTCCCAGATAATTGAGTCCAACCTGCAACTGATCCCCATCTTGTCCCCAGCCCAGAGAACTGAGTGGGATGTCCAGTCCTTCCTTGGACATCTGCAGAGATGAGAGTCCACCACGTCTCTTGGCAGCCCCTGCCAAAGCCTGACCACTTTTTCCACGGAGAAATTCCTCCTGGTGTCCAACCTGAGCCTGCCCTGGCCCAGTCTGAGGCCATTTCCTCTTGTCCTGTCCCTGTTCTCTGGGAGCAGAGCCCGACCCCCCCCTGGCTGTTCCCTCCTGTCAGGGAGGTGTGCAGAGCCACAAGGTCCCTCCTGAGCCTCCTTTTCTCCAGGCTGAGCCCCTTCCCAGCTCCCTCATCCTCCCCTGGGGCTCCATTCCCTTCCCAGCTCCCTCAGCCTCTCCTGGGGCTCCATTCCCTTCCCTTCCCAGCTCCCTCAGCCTCTCCTGGGGCTCCATTCCCTTCCCAGCTCCCTCAGCCCCTCCTGGGGCTCCATTCCCTTCCCAGCTCCCTCAGCCTCTCCTGGGGCTCCATTCCCTTCCCAGCTCTGTTCCCATGCCTGGACACGCTCCAGCTCCCGCAGGTCTCTTGTGTCAGGAGGGGCCCAGAGCTGCCCCCAGCACTGGAGGTGCCCCAGCAGTGCCAGCACAGGGGACGGGCACTGCCCTGGCCCTGCTGCCTGCCCAGAGCTGGCACAGCCCCATTTATGATCCTGACAAGGTAACCCAGCTTTGGAAGCTGCAAAGGGCAGAGCATGCCAAACCTCAATACCTAAATCAAGGCTGGAATACGTGACCGAGTATTGAGATTTGTGCTGGATCAGCCACTTTCCTAAGGTTAAAATAGCCAGAACAAGACACAGCTTGGCACCAGAAGATGGGAATGATGTGGATTCCATGGCTGCGACTGCAGGGAGCACCCATGGGGCAGGAGCACAGCAGTCCTGATCTCCATGGGGGCAGTTCCTGGGCTGGCTCTGCTCCCAGGAAATCCACAGCCCCTTCTGCAGTCCCTTCATTGTGGGGGACAGCTCCAGAGCTCACTGTGTGCAGGGACAGGTCACCACTGCCTCCCCGGACCCCAGCCCAGGAGGAGGAGAAGCTCCCATTCACACCCTGATCATTCCAGCAAGGGGGGTCCCATGTCACACACGGTCCCACCTTTACCACACTGGTCCTCACTGCACCCACAGCTCCCCAAATCCCAGCTCTCACTCACTGCAATTCCTCTGCCATACAACGCCAGGTCTCTCTGCACCCCCCCAACACACAAACCTCAGGTTTTAGTGCAGCCATCCCCCCAAAACCTGTATTTCCCTGCAACCAGCCCAAACCAGGGTCCCACTGAGGAGTTCTCCGTACCCTGAAACTCCAATGCCTCATTGGAGTCTCACCCCAAAACCCAAATTTCCCTGCAATATCCCATCCCAAACTCCTGGCTCCCCTGCAGCCCCCTGCCAAAATCCCACGTCTCACTGCAGCACCAACCCCCTGTCCCCAAGACCCTGGGTGTCACTGCAAAGCCACCAAACCCTGGGGCTCACTGCCCCCCCCACCCCCCTTCCAAACCCAGGTTTTGGTTCTTACTGCAGCACCCAAAACCCCCAACAGTGCACTGTCAAAAAAAATCCACAAATGCCGGAGGTTTATGTGTGAAAAGAAGACAGAAGCAGCCCCAAGGGTGGTAGGCCAAAGCTAGGGGTGAAAGCCTCAGCTCTTCACAAGTACACGTACACCAATGCACACAGCATGCATAACAGGAAGAGCTGGGAGCCATGGTGCAGCAGCAAGGCTATGATGTGGTCACCATCACAGAAACATGGTGTGGGAAATTAATTTGTAGAGAATTCTCAAACCTGACAGCAGGTTCACATAGTGTGCATCTGTATGCAAACCTTCAGATAAAGAATGATGATTTAGAAATGTTGTGGAATTGGAAATACATTGTTGAGAGAGAAATGGAACTAGAAACAAGTTTCGAAAGATGGCCTTGGAAATAAGACTGGATGCTTTGGAGAAATGGAACTGTGACAGATGCATTGTAGTAAGACCCATGAGGAGTAATTTTAGATTTTTGGTTTTAAGGCAACTAGAACATGGTGTGGCAAAAGCTGATAGGCCAAGAAACACAGTGTATTGTGATTAGGGAATAGTTGGCTTCTGATTGCAATGGCATGAATTATAACATCTGTATTGTCTCACCCTTCACATGAGACTGAAAATGGAGTAAAAGATTTTAAAATGCCTCTCAGTTGCCCCATCTCTGGGTCAGAAAAGGGCACAATCTGACATGGTGGGACGACTCCCACAGCTGGAGAGCTGCACTGGATGTCTACAAGCTCTTCAGAAGAGACAGGAGAGGGACAAGAGGTGGAGGGGTGACCCTTTATATTAGGGAGACTTTGGATACCGTAGGTATTGAAACTAATGACAATAAAGTTGAGTCTCAGTGGGTAAGAATTAAGGGGAAGGCCAGCAAGGCTGTCATCCTACTGGGAGTCTGTTCTCATTCACCCAACCAGGAAGAAGAGGTGGACAATTTGTTCTACAAGCAGCTGGAGGATGTTTTGGGATCACCAGCCCTTGTTCTTGTAGGTGACTTCAACCTTCCAAACATCTGCTGGGAACTTAATACAGCAGAAAAGAGGCAGTCCAGGAAGTTCTTAGAGGGTGTGGAGGACAATTTTTTGTTAGGATTATGGGGTTATGGAATTATGAGATAATGGGATTATGGGATTATGGAGTTATGGGATTATATGATTATGAGATTATGGATTTATGGGTTTATGAGTTTATTGGATTACAGCATTATGGCATTACAAGATTATGGGATTATTGGATTATGGCATTATGGGATTTATGGGGTGGGATAAAGGGATAATGGGTTCATGGGTTTATTGGATTATGCGATTATGGGATTATGGGATGGGATAACTGGATTATGGGATTATGGGATAATGGGATTACAGGATTACGGAATTTGGTGTGAGAACATCTGCGAGGGGGGAACAGGAACAGAATGGGATAATTGGATAGTGGGATAATGTAATTATGGGATTACAGTATTATGGGATTGTGGGATGTAAAGACCCAATCTTCTGAAGACCAATGTGGTGGTTGGAGGCTGTTTGGAGCACAGTGATCATGACATTATAGAGTTCTCAATACTTGGTGAAAGAAGCAGAAGCATCAATAAAACTTTCACAATATAATTGCGGAGGGCTGACTTTGTCTTATTTAGGAGACTTTTTCAGAGAGTTCCTTGGGAAGCAGCCCTTAAAAACAAAGGAGTCCAGGAAAGGTGGGTGTGCTTCAAAATAGAGATCTTGGGGGCACAGGAACAGACTGTCCCTGTGTGCCCAAAGAGGAGTGGATGAGGCAGACATCCAGCCTGGATGGGCAATGAGGTTTTGGAGGAATTTAGGCATAAAAAGAGGATCTATCATCTTTGAAAGGAGAGATTATGGGATGATGGGATAATGGGATTATCGATTTTTGGGCTATGGGATTATGGGATTATGGGATCATGGTATATTACAGTGACCTGATGAAGGTCTTCAGGGTGAGAGATGGACAAGAATCTTGTTTCATGATCAGAAGGCTAGATTTATTGATATATGATATATAATACATTATTACTATACTGAAAAGAATAAGGAGAGAAGTTGCAGAGGCTGCTAAACTAAGAATAGCATAGGAAAGAATGAAAAACAAAGTTCTGTGTCCAGCAGAAAGCAAGGACAAACTCTCCTGTGAGTGGTCAGCAAATCCAAACACTCACAGAAGCCCAATCACTGCTGCACCTGTTGCATTCCACACCAGCCGATAACCATTGTTTACATTCTTCTTCTGGGGTCTCAGCTTCCCAGAAGATGAACAAATCCCAAAGAAAGGATTTCTATGAAAAAATGTCTGCGACATCTGAGCTTTCTAAATTGTATAAATTAAAAAGAAAAATGCTGATGTGAAATGAACAGGAAATTTCTTCACCTGTAAAATATACAATACTAACAAATCACTAAAACAATCCTACAATCTAAGAAAATGCAAAAAACAATGCAAAGAAAATTCAAGTCCAAGCAGCTGAGTTTCAGGAACAGTCCATGAGCTGAAGTTGTTTCTCTTGGACAAATCTGAAAATCCTTTTTGGTCCTGAAACAGACTTGCTGCAAAAGTCCCATCAATAGTTATCAAAAACCATTGACAGTCATAACACAATTTCACACAATTTCAAACAATTTGAACAACTTTAAGAATGTCCTTTTCTGGCCCTTCAATTCTTCAGTGCTTCAGAGCTGCTGCGCGCTATTTTCAATCTTTTTTATTTAATTTTTTTTTTTTTTTTTTTGATTGAAAAGGAAAAGAGCAGCAACCGAGCAGAACAGTGCCAGAGAAGGAAAAGGCCCTGGGGGCCCTGGCCCATGATGGACCAGGAACCCCAAAACTGGCCCACAAAAGGGGGGCCAGGACCGGTAGGAGAAACCCCAGAAACATCAGGAGGCCAAGTGATGGCCCTGGCCCAAACCCATGACACAGGCTCTGCATTCCCACAGGCCTGCACCCTGCTGCCAGTACAATGGCAGCATGGGTGGTGACACGCTTCCTTTCCCTAAAATCTCTGAGGCATGCCAGCAGCAGGGAAATAGAAGCATTCCCCAGAAATCCCATCTGGGGTCTGGAGATGTTTGTTCCCCACAGCAAACCAGCTATGGTCTCCTCCATCTGTGCCCTCTTCCCCTGCAATGCAAGTGCATCAGGTGTATTTTCTATCCGCCCCATGGCACCATCCCCACTGGGCTGGGGACCAGAGGCAGAGCTCTCAGGACCCACCTGCCCCCTCACCACTAGGGCGCAAGAGAGGCGGCAGAGATGGCAGCCTCCATGGGACAATCCCCGAAAAAACACCCCCAACCCGCCAAGAATGCTGATCTTGAACGCAGGCAGACACTGCCCCCACAGTCAGCTGGCGGGCACCCCCCGCTCCACGGAAGGGGAGGCCAGCCTCTGGGGCTGCTGCTACAGAGGCAACCGGACTGGGATGGTCCGAGCTCAAACAAACAGCCATTTCCAGGGCAGTCTCTGATGCCGACACAGAGGACAGAGTCTCCGACAGTGGCAGAACTGCTGGGGCAGCCGGTGTGAGCGGCGGGGGGGCCAGAACCGGGGAGGGAATCACGCTGGATGTAGGAGCGGCCGCGGGCTGTTCCAAGGTCCCGGGGGTTCAGCGCTGTCTTCAGCACCATCCTGAACAGGGACCGTCTCGGCTTGAGGCGGTGAGGAGGCCGGTGGAAGCGGCGGGGGGGCCAAAGGGGCCGGGGAGGACCCCTCCTCTGCTGAGCAGGAAACTGGAGACGTGTTGTCATCACCTAGCAAATCAGCAGGCATAGGAAGCGCTGTTTCTGCATTCTCAGACGCAGGCGGGGAAGCCGGTGAAGCCACAGGCGGGACCGCCTGGAGAGGCGGAGACAGGATCGCCCGGAGTGGCGGCCGCGCCGGCGGAGCGGGTCTTGGAGGCGGCTGTGGGGCTTGCAGCACAGGTCTTGGAGGCGGCCGCAGGGGCCCGGCAAGCGGGGGTGCCTTGGGAACCAGGGCCACCCCCATCTCTGAACGCGGCGGGGTCCGAGAGGCCGACTGGAGAAAGGCCTGCCGGGCTTCCAGGGGCGGCACCAACGGTGCTGGCTTGAGCGGCGCCGCCTCCTCCCATCCCCCCTGCGAGGGAGAAGGAGGGGGAAGAGAAGGTTCCATCTGCGCATGCTCCGAACAAAGAGTAAAAAAAACTTCTTTGCGTGGCGAATTTTCATCCCCCCCCACCGTGAAGCAGGGGGGGCTGGGAAGCCCCAACTCATCTCCCACCGGGTCTTCTCCCACTGGGGACGGTGGAAACGGGGCCAGCCCATAGCAGTTAGAAATCCATGGAAAAACAGCTGCTCTCCATTTCAAAACTGGGAAGAGCTTTCTAAATGCTGGGTAGATAGGAGGGAAGTCGCGCCTCTGACCCCAAACATATCGGAAAATGGAATCCATGCACTCCCACACGAAAACATCCAAGGCATATAGGATATCAGTAAAGAACCCAAAAAGCTTTGCCCATCGAAAGAACTCATAGAGATCTGTTGCTGACAGAAAACATCCATCTTCTCTACACCATTCTTGCCAGAGGGCAATAAGGTTCTCCTCTGAAGGAGAGAACTGAACCTCTTCCTGCAAGGCATGTGTCCACCATACGAACAGCCACAAACTACGAAGGGCTGAATCCTCAGGGATAGAAAAGCCAACGGTACCTTTTGAAAGAGTCCAGCATGCTCTGGCCCGCTCCATGGTTCTGCTGCTCTTTCCAAACATCTCCCAGAGGGTTTTCAGGTTCTCTTTGTGGTCAGCCTTGGCTGTGAACTCTGTCCAAATCAGGATCTTCAGTTCTTCAGCTCCTGGCTTGAATCCACTTCTGTGGTCACTTCAAAGCAACCATCACATGCTACACATACAGGATTTTACCCAGTGCAACAATTTTGCTCCTCTGGTCTTATCAAATTAATTTTTGCTCTGACACGAGGGGTCACCAAATATTACAGCAACCTGATAAAGGTCTTCAGGGTGAGAGATGGACAAGAATCTTGTTTCATGATCAGAAGGCTAGATTTATTGATATATGATATATAATACATTATTACTATACTGAAAAGAATAAGGAGAGAAGTTGCAGAGGCTGCTAAACTAAGAATAGCATAGGAAAGAATGAAAAACAAAGTTCTGTGTCCAGCAGAAAGCAAGGACAAACTCTCCTGTGAGTGGTCAGCAAATCCAAACACTCACAGAAGCCCAATCACCGCTGCACCTGTTGCATTCCACACCAGCCAATAGCAATTGTTTACATTCTTCTTCTGGGGTCTCAGCTTCCCAGAAGATGAACAAATCCCAAAGAAAGGATTTCTATGAAAAAATGTCTGTGACAATGGTATTAAGGGATGATGGGATCATGGTACTATGGGATGATGGGATTATGTGTGTATGGTATTATGGGTTTATGGAATAATGGGATAATTGGATTATTGTTTATGGGAATGTGAAATTATGGGATAGGATGATGAGATAATTAGATTGTGAGACAATGGGATTATGGGATTAAGGGATTATGGTATAATGTAATTATGGTATCATAATAGAATTATGGTAATACAATGATGGAATTATGGTATTAATACCATAATGAAATTATGGTACTAATTAATTAATTAATTATGGAATTATGGGATTGTGCCATTATGGGATTATGGGATTATTGGATTATGGTATTATGGGAAAATGGCATTATGGGATTATGGAATTATGGGCTGGTTTTCCAGGCAGAAAGGGACCTGGGGGTTATGGAATTATGGGGTAATTTTCCAAGAAGAAATGGACCTGGAGGTCAGCAGACTCAGCAGAGACATGAGGACCCATTTCAAAGACATTAAGACCCATACCTTCACCCACCAAATTATTTGTAAAGACATGAGCACACATCTTTCCTCTCAATCCCTCCTTTTCCTGTTTCTCAATTTGTCTTTACAAACTGTGGTGGTGCAGTCTCCCACAATTTTAGCACAATTTGTTTGGCACAAAACCCCTAGTTCTTATTAACTTAACCCTTTTTAAGGTTAAGTTAAAAGACCTAGAATGTTTGTAATACCCCATCCCCACTTTTCTACATCTCGTCCCTACACCAGGTGTGGCAAATTCTGTTCATTTTGCACAGCCCAGTTTTTGATAGCTGGAGGCCACATGTGTGTCTTCCCTGAGAAGCTGCTAGAAACTTCCACCATGTCCAGCAGAGTCAATCCCTGATAGCTCTGAAGATGGACATGCTGCTGGCCAAAGCTGGGCCCATTAGAGAGGTTGGTGATGCCTCTGTGATAACAGATTTAAGAAGAAACCCAAACCAAAGTGGGGTACATGCAGTTTTCTCTAGCCAGAGAGGAGGAGAGAGTATGTGAGGGAAACAACATGGTCACACCAAGGTCAGTGGAGAAGGAGGGAAGAAGGTGCTCCAGGCACCAGAGCCAGGATTCCTCTGCAGGCTGTGATGATGACCATGGTGAAGCAGATTGTCCCCTTGCAGCCCATGGATCCATGGGAGATGCAGAGATCCACCCACAGCACATGGAGGAGGTTCCAATGCCAGAGTGGGTGGATGCCTGGAGGCTGTGGTCCAGTGGAAGACCTGGATGAGAGAGGAGGCCCCTGCTTCTGAATCCTAAGCGGTTTTGTCCTGTTTTAGGTCAAATTTGGGAGAAAACCTCCAAAAGGGGGCGCCTCCAGAAAGCAAACCCACACAGCTCTTCCCCCCAACTGGTTTGGGAAGCATTCCTCAGAGAGAAGTGGAGAGAACCTGTTTATTTAACAGGCACAGCACCCCCCAGCACACAAAATGAACAATACTGGATGACACCATTCTTTCACTGCTCTGAAAATAATGACAAATTCAGAAAGTCTCTCTTGGGGGTGGTCACTCTGTTCTCAGTCCCTCCAGTGCTGGGGATGGCTGCTGCAGGCCACAGGGTGCAAACTCTCAGTGTTTCCCAGGTCCCAGTCCAGAGCAGGTTCGAGTAGGTCCAAAAAAGGGAAAGGAGAAACAGTCCAGGAAAAAATTTGGACTGCTTAGCTAAACTAACTAATGAGCAGAAGCAAAAACCAAGAGCAAAGCAGGAGCAAAGCAGAAGCAAGAGTGAGAGCAAAGCAAAAAGCAAAGCAAAAATCAAAAGCCACACTATGTACTGCCTCATCTGTGTATCCTGCCAGCCGTGGGGGCTGATAACAAAACCCAAACAAAACTTTCACTCTTCAAAGCCAGTCTTGAAGGCACACAACACAATATCCAGCACAAACAGACCACAGGAATGGGGATACAGGCATCATAATGTCACCCTAGGACAGGTATGTTGTAGGAAAGACATTCTGTGCTGTTCTTGTGAGCCAGCAAAGGCCTGAAGATAAAGGGAAGCCCTGTATCTCTCCTGAGGAAGACACCAAGGTTGTCACCATGGAGATGTGATGAAGGACAGAAAGTTAAGAGATACGGACTCTTGCTGGCTCACAGAATGATGTGGCTCCTGGGTCACCCACTGAGAACTTTGTTTCTTTCCTATAACCAATGGGCAGTAAATGTGTATGTTGAGGGAATGTAAATATCTTGAAATAGTATAAAAGCAGCATGTTGCTATAATAAATCTGTCTTGCACCCTTCTGATGGAGTCATGGTACTTAGTGCTGTGTCATGCTATATAGCGACATCTGGTGACCCCAAAGTGATTGCAATGGGACTGTAAAATGAAAAAAAATTAAAGGATACCCTAAAAATGAGTGATGGCAGCAAGGATGGTATGGAGGTCCAGACCTAATTCAGATGTCTGATTCGAGGTGAGTGATTAGGAAAAATAATAGGAAATACTTTATCAAATGAGGAATAGACTGTTTTGTCCACGTGGAAAACCTTACTGAAAAGAAAAAATGTTCAAGGTTCTGATTATGCTCTTCATAGCTTACTGGTATGGTGTAAATCACAGGTCTTTGAAGCTGATGCCAACACTGCCTTCACTGTCTGGGCTTGAAAAAATGTTGGGAAGAGCCTATGGGAAGTGATATCTAAGGGGCATAAGACGGTTGTCATTTTGGCTACTATCTGGAGACTTGTATGAGGCATTGAAGGAATGGAAAGCAGAACAAGATAGAGGAGAGGAATTGGAGGAGCAGGAATTAGAGCAAGAAACTGAAGTAGAGGAATAGGAAGAAGATGAGGCTGAGCCTGTTGATGAATCTCCCCCTGAGGAGTCTGCTGCAGTTGCTGTGGAGCTTTCCCCAGAGTTTGCTATTGTAAGAATCAAACAACCAGGCTAAGATTATTCCTCAGTATTTATATCCAAAAGACTATGTTAAACCTGTGTATACTTCGCCTGCTCAGCAGTTAGCTGAACTGACTACTAAACCAAAGTATCTTACACTTGCACCGTAATTACCAAAAATGAAGTTACAGAAGAAGCAAAGTGAAAAACAGGCTGGGTCATCATCCGTTCTGTCTCTCCCTGGGCCGTTTTCTCCCTCCTCACCCTCCTGCAGATCGGCTGCTCCACCCTTACCCGTCCCTCGGTCAGCTGCTCCTCCCCCACCCTTGTGGTTTAGTTGCTCTCCCCCTCCCCATTTTCCCTTGAGCCATTCACCCCTCCTCTGCCCTCCTTCAAGTCATCTGCCTCCTCTCCATATTGCCTTGAGCCATCCACCTCCAGTCTGGCCCCCTTCGAGTCATCTGCCTCCACTCCACCCCCCTTGGGCCATCTGCCTCCTCCCTCCCTCCTGTACTAATTGAACAAATGCAATCTTTAACAGTGTGTCCTTCCTTGTCTAGTGATAGTTCTGTCTTGGTTTGAAAAGACAGGAGTCTGCTAAGGAAGGCAAGAGCCTCCCCTGAAGTGGAGAATGTGAACCCTCCCCACCCCTCCCAATTGCTATAAATTTTAAATTAAGGAGCTCTCAGGCAAAAATATGGGAGCAGGAAATAACAGTTCTTTAATAGGTAAGAAAAAAAAGGATAAAATAAACAATGCAGCATACTGGAACAACACTGACAGAGTCAGAACCTCACCTGACACCCTGTGGGTCAGGGTGTTGGCAGCAGTCCCATTGGAAATGTGGCTTCAGTCCTCCTGGAGTGTCAGATGTGGTTCTGTTGGAGCAAGGGGGTCGTGTAGAGAAGGATGTATTCTTCCTCTGAAGATCCAGTGGAAGAAGAGACAGGTGCTGTTCCTCTGGGGAATCCCATGGAGAAAGCCATGCTGGTGTCTCAAAAACCTCTGGATTATAGCTGGGTAGGAATGCTTGGCTCCTCCCTCTGGGTGGAGCATCTCACAATGGGATGTTATAGCTCTTATCAGTCATGCAGTGACATTCAATAGCCTGTTATCAACAGATGTCTCCTCTGATGGGAGGAATAAATGTGGTCAATCAAAGAGAGAGACAAGATAATCTTGATGAGATAATCTGCCATACAGATGGTAATAGAAAACATCTTGCATCGCAATCTGGAACAAATTCTGATGATAAACTGCCGATTATAAGTACACCTAAAATACGCAGGAATCTGTTTCTGTTAGACCTCGTAGCAGATCCAGGCCTGCTATTTCTTGGACTTTGCCTCCTTGCCAGGTGGCTATGACTCCTCAACACCCTTTGCAGTTTTGGGAACATGTGAGAATGAAAGCAGCTGAAGTGGGAGATTGGAATTTGTTAGAGAAAATAGGTCCACCTAAAAGATGCAGATGGTTGCTGCTGCTGCTTCTGGTGGGCCTGTGGCTTTTCCTGTTTTCAAAGCTGCTCCTAATTTGGGACAACAAGATAGCCATCAGATTTTTGCATGGAGGGTTGTGCAGGATCTCCTGTCAAAAGCAGATCAGTATGGTGTTAACTCTTTGCAGGTGATGCAAGTGATTCGTGTTCTAAATGCTGATGTACTTGCGCCTTATGATATTGTTCACCTTGCTAAGATTCTGTTTCAGCCAGTGCAGTATGGTGTGCTTCAAGCTACCTGCAAACAAATGGTTGAAAGAGTAGCATTGGACAATATGCAGTTACCTCAGCACGATCCACATCATGCTATGGCAGTTGATGCCTTGCTGGGCAATGGACCATTCTCAAACCCAGATTTACAGGCAAGATGGGACCCCCTGGTTCTGGCACAGGCCCAGCAGCTGGGTATGAGTGCCTTACTTAAAACAATGGAGATGGCAGCTCCTAAACCAAGGTGTATTACCATCCAGCAAGAAGTGAAGGAACCTTTCCCGTAGTTTGTGTGGAGAGGGTTGCTGCAGCCCTTGAGAAGCAAGTAGAAGATGATAAGTTGAGGCAAATTTTACACAGACAGCACAGGACAACGCAAACGATGATTGCAGAAGAATTACTGATTCTTTACCAGGAGATCCCTCGCTGTCTGGTCTTGTAGTTGCTTGCTCAAAGGTTGGTTCAGTTGAGCATAAAATGGCTGCTTTGGCAAAAGTCATGAAGTCCTCACCAAGATGTTCTGCTTGTGAAGAATCAGGGCATGTGAAGACCCAATGCCCTCAAACTGCTGGACCATGTGTAGACTCTAGTTGGTTTGGTTATTGCCCCAGAGAAAGTTCAAAGAAGGATGTATTAGAAATATTTGGGATTGGTAATCACCTGTGGGATCTCAGCACCTCAGGATGGAGGTGCAGAGAGGCCGAGACCACCCTTGGGGGGCTCGGGAATCCTGGAATGTTGCCAGAAGTGTCTGGTGGCAGGATTTTGATCCTACACAGGAGATGAGACCTGTATGAGGATAGGAGGAATTCACTGGGTGAATGGTGAAGGGATAAGTTAGTTAAAGTGTAGAACACAGGGTTTAGGATTTTGGTACAGGGGGGTCTAAAGAAGTAAGATGGAGGAATTGAGGCGTGTCCTGTCCTTCTTCTTCTTCTTCTTGGCCTCCATCTTCTGTGGTGGTGGTGGCACTTTGGGATTGGTCATTACTAGAAGTGCACAGGTTAATAAGAGTAGAAAGTATTGGAGAAAAATGATAAATATTGTACACGTAACTTAGGGTATAAAGATAAGTGACCGCCCGGGGGCTTCGGGAGTGTGCCCATGGCTGACTTGCTGTGCAGACCTCTGTCGGGCTGAAAGAAAATCTTTTAGATAAACAATTAATAAACACCGAGACCGAGACAAGATCAGAAGTCTCTCCTCGTTCTTTGAAGCGTCGGCTCTCCAAGGCCATCCCTGGGCCTTTCCAGGCCACCTAAACAGCAACAGCCAGAAAACCTTACAAGTGGCGTCCCTGACAATTCCCTGGACCTAAACAGCCTAAAACAGCAACAGAAACCTTACAAGCCTAAACAGCCGAGAAACAGAGAAAATGGCATTCCCTGAGCTGCCATCTCCGGCCGAGCTATCTCTCTCTGGACATAAATCAGCAGAAAAGAAGAACGCCGAAAAATTTACAAGTGGCGTCCCTGGACATAAATCAGCAAGAAGAACGCCAGGAAATTTACAAGTGGCGTTCGCTGCGTGGGCACCCCCCACCAACCCTTTCGGGGGGGGATCAGCCCTGAAGAGCTGAAGAGCTGAAGAGCCGAGAGAGCAGCTCCTGAGGAGAGAAGCCTGAGAAAAAAAAAAAAAAGGAAAAGAAGAAAGAAGAAAAGAAAAGAAAAAAAAAAAAACAGCCAGAAGAGTCTGCAAAAAAAAAAACAGCAGTCACTGAGAATTCCATCTCTCAGCTTCTGCCGAAGGCAGTTCGCAGAGCAGCCCGGATCGGAACCAGAAGGCGCCTCTGGATTCCTTCTCCTGTGACCTGCTGGACAGAGACGGGAGCCTTCGGACAGCTCTGACGACAGATTCGGTGAGAAGGTCAAAAAATAAGAACATAATTGCACACTCTCCCAAAAAACAACGGGAAATTTTGTCCGCCTTACAAGGCGTGGCTCAAACATATACAGAAAGGATCTCAAAAGAAAAGAATTAAAACAGCTGTTGTTGTGGGCAAGGCTTAATTACCCACTGGCCGAAACATGCCTGCTATTCGAAGTGGGGTTTTGGCAGGAAATTAATAGGCACTTATATTTTTTAGCAACAAAGAAGGACGAGACAGCGTTAAAGCTGCTCTCGCCGGCAAGAAAAATGCTAGAATCTCTATCTGAACAGTCGAAAAGACTGGGAGAGCAACGAAAAGTTGCTGCACCCTCGGAAGGAGGGTGGGGAGCAAAGCTCCAGGAAAGAATTACCTCTGACCTCAAGAAGGCAGGGGAAAGGGCTCTCGAGAAAAGAGAGCAGGAAATAATATTAAAGCCCCCGGTCCCAAAACCCAGAAACCCCAAGAAGCTCCTAAAGCGTCCTAAAACTCCGGAGAATACAAGGGAGTCAGGATCGGAGGGGGGGTGCAGGGGGAAGAGAAGGGATCGGGGGGGGAGGCGCTTCCTCGCGGGGGGCACGGCGCGGCAGCGGCGGAGCTGGCGGGGAGCGCGGGTGAAGAGACAGAAAAGGGAGACATGAGTGCAGACGCGGCTTTTATCAGCGCGGCGCCGGGGGGTGGCGGCCGCTCCGGCCGGCCGGCAGAGTAGCGGAGACGCGCGCGGCGGGCAAAACTCGCAAAAACCCGGGAGCAAAGTCGGCTCGAATTGCGGGGCGGGCCCGGGTGCCGGCGGGGGGCGGGCTGTACACACCGGCGGGAGGAGCCAGGGACACAACGTCAGAGGGAGAGGAGACAGAGTCGGGACAGACCGAGGGGAGGAGATTCGGAGGTGGAACGAGGGGGAGAGAGTGACGTCTCAGGCGAGGAGGGGCCGTGCTCGGGATCCTATGTCCCAGCGGCTCCACACCCTCCTCAGACTTGATGCCTCTGGTATAACCCTCGGAGTCCCAGTCCCTTCCCTTCAAGGGAGACGTTCTGGTGTTCAAGCTCCATTTTTAGCTGAATTAAAAGCCAAGCAGACACGGTCTCAAATGAGATCACGAACACGGCAATCGACAGGACAGGGGCGGTAGAGCTCAGGCTGTCATCCGAGCTGGGGAGGCCGGTGACAGCGCCACCTAGTGGGGGGCAAGGCTTTCGCTTGTATCTCCACAGATCGAGACGTGGGTGTCGGCACGACACGTGAAACCATTTCGAGTGCGAGAACATGAAAATGCGGATCCCAGAAACAAAGATCCAAAAAACAAAGAGACGAGTACTCAGACAGGGGTCGAGACTCAGATTGCCAAGACGACTCGGAAGAGAAATAAGAAGAAACTAAGGACTTTGGGGGGATTCTCTGTTAAGGTCCTGAATGAAAAGCAAAGCAATGATGTCACACAGAAGTGAAGCCATGAGTTTTATGATGCTTATACGCATCATTCTTTCATTCATTGAAATAAGCAATGGGGGTAATTTACCTATTAGTCAGCCAAAGCAAAATGTATGGTAGAATAGTTTGACATCTCTCCCATTTGGAGAGGAATTTTAAGGGTAGAATTCTTTGACATCTCTCCCATTTGGAGAGGAATTTTAAGAGTAGGATTCTATGTTTTAATAATTCTCCTATTCCTCATACTTGTCATCCCATGCATATTTGCATGTTTAAAACACGCTATGAATCGGATAGTAAAAGAGATCTTCCTGGTGCAAACAGAAGGGGGAGATGTGGGATCTCAGCACCTCAGGATGGAGGTGCAGAGAGGCCGAGACCACCCTTGGGGGGCTCGGGAATCCTGGAATGTTGCCAGAAGTGTCTGGTGGCAGGATTTTGATCCTACACAGGAGATGAGACCTGTATGAGGATAGGAGGAATTCACTGGGTGAATGGTGAAGGGATAAGTTAGTTAAAGTGTAGAACACAGGGTTTAGGATTTTGGTACAGGGGGGTCTAAAGAAGTAAGATGGAGGAATTGAGGCGTGTCCTGTCCTTCTTCTTCTTCTTCTTGGCCTCCATCTTCTGTGGTGGTGGTGGCACTTTGGGATTGGTCATTACTAGAAGTGCACAGGTTAATAAGAGTAGAAAGTATTGGAGAAAAATGATAAATATTGTACACGTAACTTAGGGTATAAAGATAAGTGACCGCCCGGGGGCTTCGGGAGTGTGCCCATGGCTGACTTGCTGTGCAGACCTCTGTCGGGCTGAAAGAAAATCTTTTAGATAAACAATTAATAAACACCGAGACCGAGACAAGATCAGAAGTCTCTCCTCGTTCTTTGAAGCGTCGGCTCTCCAAGGCCATCCCTGGGCCTTTCCAGGCCACCTAAACAGCAACAGCCAGAAAACCTTACAATCACCAATACACAAATTGTGCCTCAACCTGTAAAATTGGAAACTGAAATTAAAACCATTGGTGACGTACAGAAATTGGTCGATGCAATAGTTGGCTTAGGCCATATTTGGGGACGCAACATTTGTTTGGCTTATTATCAGGGATTACCTCCTTCACCGATGAGAGACATTTGACCGCTGCAGCAAAAAAAGCTGTAGAAGAAGTTGAATTGGCCTTGACATCCAAATTTGTTACCAGGATAGATGTTTCTGTTGGTGTGTAATTATTTGCTTTGAGACATGATGAAAAACCTTGGCGATTGTTGCATCAATGGAATGATAAATAGGAAGATAAATTGCATATTTTGGAGTGGATATTTTTGTCTTTCAGGTCCCAAAAACAGCTGCAGGTCTGTATGAGCTTTTTGCAGACATCATTATCAAAGGTCGCAGATGCTGCCATGAAATCTTAGTCCATGACCCTGAAACTGTTGTCATACCGGTACAACAATGGTATTTTGAGCAGTTTTCAAAAGAATCATGACCTGCAATCTGCTTTATCTTCCTTTACAGGTCAAATAGCATACCATTTACCTTCTCATCCTATTTTGAATTACACTAAGAGGATTTCCTTTCAGGGGAAACAACTTTGCTCTTCCTTGTCAATGAAAGGTGTGACAGTTTTTACAGATGGATCAGGAAGAACTGGAAAAGCTACTGTAGCCTGGAAGAAGGACAACCACTGGGAATATGAAGTAATGGTTCAATAAGGGTGTCCTCAGTTAATTGAACTTTGTGCCATACTCTTGGCCTTTATCTTATTTCCTAGTTCCGTAAATACAGTTACTGATTCTGTTTATGTTGCTAATTTAGTGAAACAGTTGGATCAAGCTGTATTGTATAATGTAAAGGAGAAATCATTATTTGTTATGTTGTTGAAATTGACATTTGCCTCCAGTTCGTCTTTATCAGAAAGAATTCCTGGGTCAGGCCGGCCTGCCCTTGCAGTAGTTTCTGTTTTTCTTAATCTGTCTCACCCTGTCTCCTCATTATCTCTGTCCTGCAGTTTTCCCTTTAGCTTCGGCCTTACAGACTTTTCACCCTTTCTGGACATTTCACCTGATTCAAAATGGATTTTTACTCTGGGGGATTTTTCACTCTGTCTCATTCCCCCCTTTCCTAGAAAATAAGTAAATTTTTTACTTAATGCAAACCCTTACAACAATAAGTGTCTCTTAATGCTTTACCATGTACGTTTGATGAAGAAGTTAATACAGCTATTCATTGTAGTATTCTCCAATTCCAAATTAGCCATATAATAGATAATCTTAAACTTATTCCAACTAATATTAACAAAACTAAAATGGGATGACACAACTTATTAAAGATTCTGTTTGCAGTTGGTGACCACCTAAAGATCACATCCCACCAGAGATGATACACATTTTGTTTTATTCTTTGTAGAACTGTGGTTATTTCTTTTGTGTCATGTTGGACAGTAATTAAGGTTTTCTTTCCACTTTCTTGGATTTCCTTCAAGATCTCCAGTAGGTCTTGATACTTAATTATTTATTTTACCAATGTAAGATCCATCCCAATAGGGGTAGGTGATAGTCCGTGATACATTGTATAATTGGTTTTAATCAGCTGGTGGGATGTCACAGGGGCCAAGTACGAAAAATCACACTCGATAATCTTAACAAAATTAAAAATACAGAAATTAGAATGATTTCTACTAGACAAAATAACATAATTGCTATCAATTTTTACAGCATCACAAGCAGTTCTCAGCCATACACCCCCTTTTCCAGTATATACGGGCACAGTTTTCTGGTCAGTGACTGGATGAATTTCAAAGTGGCAAATACTCTGTTCAGTGTCTAAACACATATCTTGGGCATTGATAGTATTGCTTTCACAAATGAATCTCATCTGTTCTCTAGTAATGCAGGATTCTAAGTTACTGTTTGCCGCTCTTCATTCACGTTTTGTGCCCACACTTTTTGTTCTGAAGGGGAGAGTATTGTTTTTTCATGGTTTAATCCTAGTGCAATGATGGGATGGATAACATAAACACTGGCATTATGTATGGTAAGCACAAAGGCAGTGGCCACATTAGAAACAGGATCATAGGTGAAATTTACCTTAGTCCACCAGGATTGAAACTTCCTTTCAAAATCAATCACATTATCTCAAGCAATTTTCCAAATTTCAGCTGGAAAATTACCTTCACCTCCTTCCTGTATGATCAGGGCTGCTGTTGCCTGTATCCATAACTGTGCTTGTATACAACTGAAAGCTAAAGGCACAAAATGTACTAAGTGCTTCTACTATCAGCTTGTGGTCTTGGTCTCCAGCTGTTTCTCACTTTGGCAGTACTTTTGAAATCTGCCACTGGCTAGTTCCTAATGCTAATAGAGATGACTGTAAAGGCCGCTTCAATTTTGTTAAGAGACTGGCTGCAGTGTCCAGTTTATTCATCAGTATTTCTGAATCAATTCCATTTAAAACTCTTAATACTGTCCCTAATATCCCAGTTAGACCCTTTCTTACTCTTCTCCTGAGATATGCCTGTCTTTGTAACTACATTGTCCAGCTTCAAAGGATGTTTTTAGGACAGAAGAGCAGGCTGGTTGGATTTTTGAGATGTTAATTTGCATTATCAACTCAACAGGCTTGAGAGGCCATTCTGGATTGAACAATAGTTGTTGTTCACCCACATTCCTCACTACGTAGGGGCCTATTTCATACACTTCAGGTTCAAGTTTGGGTTGAGTCTGAACTATTTGAATCCTAGTGTGGGTTGTATAAGGTCCTGCTGTTGTAAAAAGTGCAGTGTCTAATTTGAATTTAAATGAAAGCCCGAAAGCATCTCGAGGTCAAAGGCAAGTCACTTCTACTGGCTGTATCAAAGTGAAATTACACCAACAGTCTGATTCACTTAGGCTATCACAAACTTCCTGGTGTTGGTATACACTAGGAGAGGTTACGACACTAATTTCATCTGTGTCCCATTGATCATCCAGCACTCTACATTCATTTCTTCTCCTCTGATCCCTTGAAGTATCTACAATTCCCGTTCTTGCCGTTCCTGCTCCTCATATACCTGATCTCCATGAATTACTACAGTGGATATGTTTAAGTCTTTTATCTCAGAAAGCTCTCCCATGGATCCAGTATACTGATTAAACACCTGGGACCAAGGCCATTCAGCATTGCTTTGGATAGAGGTACTCTCTAGCTCTAAAACTTCAGTTATAATTACATACAAAACAATTCTGTAAACCCAAGTATGAACTACCCCCAACCGCAATATACTCATTTTGCCTGAGTAAGTTTTAGTTTCAGCACATTGTCTCCTGGTGTCACTTGCCAAGGGGCTTCTGTGCCTTCTTCACTCAAGAGTGATGGATCCAGGCTTTCTGCTCTTTGATTTTGATAGCAGTGAAGGTGGTGAGAAGCACTTGGAACAGACCCTCCTACTGTGGTTCCAAAGTCTTTTCTGTAAGAGACTTAACATATACATAATCTCCAGGTTGTATGTTATGTACTGGCCCATCTAGCTCCCTGGTCTGAGTTCCAGCCACATGTTTCTCAATTTCTCTGAGCTGTTTGCTTAAGGCCACCATGTAGGTGGCCAGTGTTACTTCTCCAATGTGGGTGGACATTCCCTTTTGTATTTCATATGGTTATCCATAGACTGTTTCAAAAGGGCTCAACTTTTCTTTAGCTTGAGGTTTAGTTCGAATTCACAATAGTGTCAGTGGAAGAGCTTGGGGCCAGGGTAGATTAACTTTCTGCCCCAGTCTTACAATCTGCTGCTTAATCAAATGATTCATTTTCTCCACCTGGCCACTTGATTGGGGGCAGTATGGAGTGTGAAGTTCCCAATCTATGCCCAGGTGGCTACTAATCTGTTGCACTATTTTGGAAATGAAATGTGATCCTCTATCCGAGGATATTGTGGCTGGAACTCTGAAGTGTGGTATTATTTCTTGTAATAATACCCTGGTCACCTCTTGAGCTTTGACAGTTCTGGTGGGGAATGCTTCTGGCCACCATGAAAATGTGTCTGTCAACACCAGTAAATACCGATACTCCCCTTTCCTTGGGAGTTCTGAAAAGTCAACTTGCCACTGCTGTCCAGGCCCATGGCCTCTCCCAGTCTGACTGGGTCTTGGCCTGGGGGTATTTTTGGGGTTAGTCTGGAGGCAAGGATCACACTGTCAGGTCACTTGAGTAATAGTGGCATATAAATTCCTAGCAACGATTCGTTCAATCAAGTAGGTGCATAGGGCATCAATTCCCCAGTGTGTTTTCTGGTGTTCTTCCCTTACTAGTGACCACAATAAATGGGAAGGGATTACCAGCTTCTTTTCAATGGTAACCCACCCTTCCTGGTTATATGTCCCTCTTTGATCTTCAATCAATTTTCTATCTCTCTTATTATATTCTGGCTTACCTTCAATGGAAATTTGTCCATCTGGAATTAGGACTCCTTCAGTAGTTACCTCACCTTTTGCTGCTTCTTTTGCCTCTCTATCTGCCAGCTCGTTTCCTTCTTCCAATTGTGAGTGCTCACTCTCTGGTGTGCCTTAATGTGCATAATTGCTACCTTTTCAGGCAGCTGAACTACTTCCAGCAGCTGGATTATCTCTTGTGCCTGTTTGATGTTCCTTCCCTGTGAGTTCAGCCGTCCCCTCTCTTTCCAGATGGCTCCATGTGCATGTACAACTCTGAATGCATACCTCGAGTCTGTGTAGATGTTTATTCTCTTTCCTTTTGCCATTTCCAAGGCACGGGTGAGGGCAATTATCTCAGTCTTCTGCACAGAGATACCTGTTGGTAAGGGTCTAGACTCAGTTACCTCTCTGGAGGTGGTTACTGCATACCCAGCATGTCGCTTCCCATTGGCAACGTAGCTACTTCCGTCAGTGAACCAAGTGTCTGCATCATCCAAAGGAGTGTCCTTTAAGTCTGGGTGGCTGGAGTAGGTAGCTTCAATGGTCTCCAGGCAATCATGGTGTACTGCTTCTCCTTGATTTCCTCTGCGAAAGGAAGCTGGGTTGACAATATTAGTTACAACTATCTCTACATCATCTTGCTCTACCATGATGGCCTGGTATTTCAGAAACCTCTGTGGTGAAAGCCAGTGGCCACCCTTTACTTCCAGTACTGTGGACACTGTGTGGGACACTACTACAGTCATTTTTTGTCCGAGGGCAAACTTGCGTGCTTCTTGAATATTCAGCACAACTGCTGTTACAGCTCTGAGGACACCTGGCCATCCTTTGGCTGTTGCATCTAGTTGCTCGGAGAAGTAAGCAACTGCCCTCCCATATGGACCCAAGTCCTGAGCCAGTATTCCCAGGGCAATTCCCTGTCTTTCATGGGAAAATAGGAAGAAAGGTTTACTTACATCTGGAAGTCCCAAAGCTGGAGCTGACATGAGAGCACTCTTTAGCTGGTGAAAGGCCCGTGTGGCTTCTTTTGTCCACTGGAGATCTCTGTTTCCATCGGCAATAAGAGCACAGAGGGGTCTGACAAGCAGTCCATAATTATAAACCCACAGTCGGCACCACCCTGCCATGCCTAAGAAGGTTTGGAGTTCCTTTATTGTCTGGGGTTTTGGGGTTTGGCAGATGGCTTCCTTGCGAGCCTACCCTAAAGTCCATTGCCTAGCACTCACGTAGATTACTTTCTGTTTCACTACCTGTGCCTTTTTCTTTGATACTCTGTATCCTTGGAGTCCTAGGAAATTCAAAATTCTTACCGTCCAGGCCACACATGCTTCCCTCATCCAAGTGGCCACTAGAAGATCATCCACATACTGCAAAAGCCTTCCTTCTTCCTGTGGAGCTTCCCAGGACTCCAGATCTTTTGCAAGTTGCTCCCCAAACAGAGTGGGGCAATTTTTGAAACCCTGAGGCAATCTCGACCACATGAGCTGGGTTTTGCGCCCACTTTTAGGGCTTTCCCATTTGAATGCAAAGATTTTCTGGCTGGCTTCATGGATGGGGAGGCAAAAGAAGGCATCTTTTAGATCCAAAACAGTAAACCAGGTTAGCTCAGGTGTTAGACAAGTTAATAAAGTATATGGATTGGCTACCACCAGATACAAATCTTCTGTTATTTTATTGACAGTCCTCAAATCCTGTACTATCCGGTGTGACCCATCAAATTTCCAAACAGGTAAAATGGGAGTACTGAAATCAGATTGGCATTTTTTCAGTAACCCTGACCACAGAAAATTTTCAATTATTGGGCTGATTCCTTCCCTGTCCTCTTTCTTTACGGGGTACTGCTTAATTCTCACTGGTTGTGTCCCCTCCTTGAGTTTAATTACTATAGGGGAGGCATTTTTTGCTCTGACCAGTACATCAGAGGCCCATACCCCGTGAAATACCTGACTTAGTATTTCTTCATCAATTTCTTCCTTGATTTCAATAGCTGTTAAACTTAATACCTCTATGTACTTTTGATCATTCACCTCCAGATTAACTTCTCCATTTTTGAATGTAATTGTTGCTTGTAACTGCTCTAATAAATCTCTGCCTAAAAGTGCCTTTGGTGAATTGAGCATGCACAAGAATTTATTAATACCCCATTGTTTTCCCAATTTATACCTCAAAGGTTTGCAAAAATATGCCCTTTCAGACTGGCCCGTTGCCTTTTGCACTACAACATAATCATTTTCCTCAGGTACTAAAGCTTTATTTAAAACTGAATATGTAGCTCCTGTATCAACCACAAATTCTACCCTTTTCCCTTCTTCCCCCAGGCTCATTGTTGTAACTAGTGGATCCGCTGGGGCAGAATCCCCCGGTCCTCCTCAGTTGTTTTGTATGTGTGCAGCCATTTGTTGGTCACCCCGTCCCCGTTCTGGGCATTGGTCTTTCCAGTGAGCAGTTCTTTTGTAGATTGCACACTGGTTTCTGCCCAGCCGAGGTGGTCCTTGTCTCGGTGGTCCTTGGTTGTCTTTTCTTTGCCTTTCCTCCTGTACCACTGCCACCAACCTTTTCATTCCTTGTTTATATCCTTCTTCTTGGTTACTAAATACCCTCCAGGCTTCCTCTAGCAAGCCTTTGAGATTTCTCCCTTCTGGTCCCTGAATTTTCTGAAGTTTAAGTCTAATATCTCCAGCAGACTGCCCCAAAAATGAATTAACTAGTTGATTTATCCCTATCTCAGACCCTGGATCCAATGATGTATTATGATGCACAATATCCCTTAAACGCTCTAGAAATTCAGATGGAGTCTCAGAAGGCCCCTGCTTAAGGGAATATAAGGCAGACCAATTTATGGTTTTTGGAATAGCTCTTTCCACCCCTGTTGCTATCCGCTCTTGATAATCTGCTAATTTCTTTACTTTTGCTGATACATTAGGATCCCATTCTGGGTCTTGGAGGGGGAAATGTCCATTTACATCTAGCTGTGTGGCCTTGCAGTAATCTTCTGCCAAAGTCCCTGCTGTCTTTAAGATCACCTGTTTTTATGTTTCAGTGAAAGCATCTAGTAGTAGCTGGATGTCAGCCCAATCTGCATTGTGTTGTTTGATAACATATCGTAGACGTTTGGCAGTAAGTATCGGATCAACACAGTAATTCCTAGCAATCCTTTCCCATGCCTCTAAATCAAGAGTGGTAAATGGCACTTTAATCATTAATTTCCCTCCTTCTGGTCCCACTGCCTCTCGCAGAGGGGCCTGCAACACTACTTGCCTCCTAGTTCTAGATGCAACTGGACTACCAGGGGTGGGGTGGGTTCTAGTGGATGTGCCTTCCCCACCTGAGTCCTCCTCCTTTTTGAGAAAGTTCCCTTCCCCTTCATCCTCATCCTCAGCTTCAGCCTCAACCTCCCTCCTTCTAGAAGGAGTTTTCATCAACTCAAATGTATCTCGTTCTTGCTCCTCAGAATGATAAACCTTATCTGATCTCATACACCATTGTCCTATACTACATGCTGAACAACAACGTTTGATTTACCCTCTTTTTGCCTTGTTTTCCTTTTCAAGAGCCAAGACCAGTGGATCTGAAGGTGGCTTGATCCCACAGTCCCTTTGCCATTCTTGGTGATTTCTTAAAACAGAAAACATATCAACATACGAAACCTCATCCCATTTACCTTCCTGTCTTAAAAACAGCATTGACTGCAGTAAGGTATCATACTCTAGGGTTCCAGTGGGCAGCCACTTTACTCCGTCCTCTAACCTGTATAAGGGCCACTAGCATGTGCAATATTGGATTAGATCCTTTTTATTCTCAGAGCCCCCCCTGCTGGTGACTTCCTTCCAGTGGGCCAAAATGCACCCCAAGGGGCTAGCCCGAGGAACTTCCTTGCTCTGGTTAGTTCCCATTATCTACTTCTCCTTGCCCTATCTCGCTTCCACACAAACCTCTCCTCACAGAGCTTCACATTAGTTTCCCAGTCTTCCTGGGAAACACAGCTCCAGGTGGCAGGTATCATATGTGATTTCCCACACACAAGCTTTAAGACCTTAGGTTCTGAATCAGCTTGATCAGGAAACTTTAATTTACACTTGGGACATATGCCCTGAGCCTTATAAGAACAGCAATACCAATATCTCTCACAAACACCGCACTGCAATAATACCAACGCAGCGTGCCAGCCTCTTGATGCACCAAAGGCTCCCAGGAATTGCCCGCAAAGGCAGGCTATTCCATTCATTACAGGGAATGCTAAATCCTCTACGGCAGGCTGTTCCCAGTCCAGACTTGCTATGGTACCAGCTGAAGTCCGGTAGAGCCCCTCTAAATAAACTCCTTTGTCTCCTCTATCTATCCAATAATTTACAGGATTCACAAATTCACAGGGTTGGAGTCCAAACCGCCAGGGCAGAGGAACCCCTTGGGTTCGTCTAACCATGGTGAAAGTATGCACGATCTACACCACAATTTACCACCTTTACTCAATAAACGTCCTCACCCGTCCTTTTCCACTGCTTGCTCTATTTTTCTCTGCCAGGCGCTTGCCGCTCCCACAGCCTGCCCCGGCCGGTGCTCGCTCGGCCCCTCCAGTTGCGGGTAGGAAACTCCCCCCCGCACTGTAGAGCACTGTAGATCTACTCTTTTTTATGCACCATACACTTATACACTTGCATGATTACAAACACAGTGCACTGACCACACAATGCATAAACCATAGAGTGATACAGTGTCTGGACACCACACACACACACACAAACACACAGAGAGGGGTTCACTCCACCCGCCCCCAGGGTCGCTAGTGGTTCGCCGTATCAGAACAATGAACTCCTGTCTCTAATCCAGCTGCTCCATCAGCTGCACCCAGATGTCTCTGAGTGATTTACTCCCTATCTCTCTCTTTTCACCCAGGGGCCCCTCAATACATACCGTATGCTCCTCTGCATGCCAGCAGGTCCTTGTCTGTCCTCGCAGCAGGCAAATTGGGACGAGTGGAGCCTTCTCCAGGAAAATCCTGGGGTGCGCCTAGGAGTGCTCTCCGTTGCCCCTGCGGGGACAGAGACAGAGACGGAAGGTATCTCCTCCTCCTGCAGCTGGCTCGCCAGAATGTTTTGCGGAGAAAAGAAAAGAACTCCACAACTTCGTAAATGTTGTAAAGCTGGTATGTTTATTGCAGCACTGGATGCATGCGGAGATTTCTCTCCCTAAAAGGGCATGCGTGCATCTGAGAACTTCAGATCTCCTTTAATCTCCCCTTCCAAATACATATGCATACAGTTTCATAATAGGCTCATATATATTAATTTTTATGGACTCTGTGTGACATTTGCCTCCAGTTCATCTTTATCAGAAAGAATTCCTGGGTCAGGCCGGCCTGCCCTTGCAGTAGTTTCTGTTTTACTTAATCTGTCTTGCCCTGTCTCCTCATTATCTCTGTCCCGCAGTTTTCCCTTTATCTTCGGCCTTACAGACTTTTCACCCTTTCTAGACATTTCACCTAATTCAAAATGGATTTTTACTCTGGGGGATTTTTCACTCTGTCTCAGCACTACAGCAGCAATTTAAATTATCACATAGTGATGCAAAGTCAATTATTTCTTCTTGCCCAGGTTGTCATACGTCTCATGTTTCACAACATTACGGTACCAATCCTAGATGTTTACGCTCTTTGCAAGAATGGCAAACAGATGGTACAAAAATTGCCTGGATTTGGCCATCTAAAGTGTGTTCACATTACAATTGACACCTTTTCTCATGCCATGGTTGCCTCAGCATTGGCAGGTGAAACAACTCAGGATGTTATTAATCATTTTTGCCACGCCTTTTCCATCATAGGGGTTCCATCACATGTAAAGATGGATAATGGCCCAGTGTATGTTTCAAAGAAATTTCAAGTGTTTTTTCATGCCTGTGGTGTTGGTCATTCTTCTGGTATCCCTCATGCTTCAACAGGTCAAGCAATTATTGAACGTGCTCATGGTGTGTTGAAGCATAAAAACAAAAAGGGAATGCAGATGGAGTCACCTCAAGTGAGATTAGACAAAGCCACTTATGTGCTGAACTTTCTGTATCCTCTACCTGACTTACAATTGCCTCCTATTCTATCATTTTTGTCTTTGAATTCAAAACAGCCAAACTTTCAGAAAGGTATTAAGGTATGGGTAAAAGATTTTATCATGGGAAAGTGGACTGGCCCAGTGGAATTAGGAACATGGGGAAGAGGATATGCACGTGTTTTAACAGAAAATGACCCTCCTTGGTTCTCTGCCCATTGTGTTAAATCTTATTTGGAGCACACAGAAAAGGACAGGATGGGTGGTTCTACAGTCGAAGTAAGATGAGTAGGTAATTGCATTGGTTATTAGGTAGATGGAAGCACGGACCCTCAAAGAATGTGTGGTAAAGATGGTAATTCAGGACACAGTAAAGGGAATCATAGGCTTACGCTGAAAATCCAAAATTGAAGTTAGTGGATGTTACTTTTGTTTCTTTCCCTTGAATTCTCTTATAGAGAGGTTGGTAGTCCTGAGAAATGTATCTTGTACCATTTCTTTTTGCAGGGCTCCAACAGTCCCAAAATAGGGGAATTTGATGTACCTAAGGGAGAAGTGTTGCCTTTGCAAATTAGTAGCTGAAGTCCACACTTTGAGCAACTAGGTTGGTTGCCCATTGTGATAGCAGTAACCAGTTGTAAAGTTAAGTGTGTGGGAGAAAGTTATTTGACTAGAGGTGAAGGTGTCATTCTGCTACAAATATGTCATGTGGAAATTGCCAGGTCCATAATGGTATTTGGAAATCTATTTTTATGTGCCTTGTTTGTATATGCATGTTAAGATTGTGAGGGTGTGTTGTGGAGTTGTTAGAAGTTGATTATCTGTAAGTGAATGAAGAACGGATCCTCCATCTGCTTGGATTTTTGCAAGGCCCCTGCAGAAGTCCTTAGCAGTTGTGTTTGCTGGTCAAATACAAAAAGGGGGAATTGTAGGAAAGACATTTTGTGCTGTTCTTGTGAGCCAGAGAAGGGCTCCTGATGATAAGGAAAGCCCCTTGTCTCTCCTGAGGAAGACACCAGGTTGTCACCATGGAGATGTGATGAAATAGACAAAGTTATGAGATACAGACTCGAGTTGGCTCACAGAATGACGTGGCTTCTTGGTCACCCACTAAGAACTTTATTTCTTTCCTATAACCAATGGGTAGTGAATGTGTATGTTGAGTGAATATAAATATCTTAAAAAAGTATAAAAGCAACACGTTGCTATAAGAAATCTCTCTTGCACCCTTCTGATGGAGTCGTGGTACTCTGTGCTGTGTTGTGCTCTATAACAACAGAATGTGTAGGAGTTCCAGATGCTGAGAATTTTAGACTTTCTGTGCTGACAGACTCTGAGGCCCAGGAGAGCCCTGCATTTGACCTGAGGCCATGGAGAAGGCTTCCAGAATTGATTAAGAGCACTGAGATTGCTGGTGTGGAGTTGGTTAGAAGTGTGTAATATCACAGTGTGGAAAACTTCAAGTTTGGGGTTTTAGAATACAGTAATATATATAGAGCTAAGATGGAGGGTTTAGGGTGGTGGCTGGTCCTTCTTCTTCATCACCTTCTTCATGGGTTTTGGATGGTATATTGTAATTGGACAGGAAAGTCCACATGGTGGACTTCAAGTGATTAGTTATTGGGTTAAAAGTGGAAACAATTTAGGTTTCTTTTTTTAATTGGATAGTTTAGTCTTAAAAGACCTTGTAGGGAAAGATAGTTGGCCATTTTGTAGCTTGTTCAAAGAATGCTGTAGAACTCACAATCTGTAATAGAGTTAAGAAATAATAAACATCTGAGTCCGAATGCGAACTATCATCTCAAGTGACTTCAATCCCAATCTTGAAAAAGAAAAAGGAAGCTGAAAACCAGCCATATGTAACAAAAGGTTAACCACAAGTAGTATTGTATCAAGAAGTGCAGGTAAAGCAAGCAAGATAGCAGAGCAAATGAGATAGCAGAGCAAACAAGATAGTGGAACAAACGAAAGCAGAGCAAACGAGATAGCAGAGCAAACAAGATAGCAGAGCAAATGAGATAGCAAAGAAAGCAAAATAGCATGGCAAGGAAGATAACAAAAGCCATCAAGAGCAAGATAGCTAGTTTAATAGAACTTGCAAACTGCAAAATTAGCTAAAAACAAGTTAGACTGAAAAACAAGAAGCACCAGGCATGCACTGAAGATAGTAGTAAAAAGATCAAACATGAGGAAGACTACAGAAGCCTTCATCAAAAGACCACCAGAAGACTGATGACCACCATAGAAGAAACTGACATATGTGAAAGCAACAAACTGTTATAAAACCATGACATACCTTTATGCAATGATGAGTATGCTAATGATACGTTGTAATTGTGACATTGAGTGGAAGGACTTTTAAAATGTAACCATAGGCTAAAGAAAATTGACTAAGTTTTTGGCGGAGAGATCCCCTCCGTGCCAGCACTAAATAAACCAGTACCTGCTCTGAAGCTGTCTGACTAAAGATTTTTATTTTCTTGCCCAGTTTTGGGCCTCATGAGCAATGATTGAAAATACTGTTTTCTCCAGGACCCTAAAGTGCCCATAAATTGTTGTAATTCTTTCTGAGCTGATCACGATTCCACATGCATGGTCCCACCATTCAGTCCAGACTGAAGACATCGTGTGGAGGAGCACTGGGGCTAGACTGGGAGGGCTGTGGGGAGCAGGGAACTGAGATGCCATAGTGGGGGAGCAGCTGCTGCTTTTCCAGCTGTGCTGTGATGTGGACAAGCTTGTCCGCACCCATTAAGAGGTCTGGGAGTAACAGAGCCCTGGGAATTCTCCTCATCTCCTCCTTCTTTGTGACAGACACCAGAGAGCCCTGACTTGGGAGTCCCTGCCCAGCTGCCCCCTGGCCCAGGGCAAAGGGAGAGGCAGCAGGAATTCCAAAAGGACATGTTCAGGAAGCAGTGGGACAGAGCAGACAAAGACAAAAGGCCTGGAAAATTGGCCAGTGCCGAGGGGGTTTCCCCACTGTATTGGGTTTTACATGGCCTAGTTTTTGGTAGCAAGAGGGCCACAAGGTTAGTTTCTGTGAAAAGCCCCTGGAAGGTTGTGATAATCACATATTCTCTAAACAGAGACATAGCTCTCTCCCAGGATTTTCCTGGGAAGCTGTGAGAAAGCTGTGAGAAAGCTGTGAGAAAGCTCAGAGAAAAGAATGAGAAACAATTCTTATCTCCACATGCTGCACCTGTTGCTGTGCACATGTGAAGTGTGTTATGGAGATTATTTACCAAAGGGTGGTTTCTTAATTGGACAGTGGCTGGTGTTTGATTGGACTGACCAGTTAGGTCAAAGTTGTATTGGACTGTCTGTAAGGGTTATGAGCTTCTTAATAAGTATAGTATAAGACACAGTTTAATAGAATAAAGCAATAGATCAGCCTTCTGCAGTCAATGCTAATTATTGCCTGTCAGGGGTCTGCAGCGACAGAAGCTTCCACCATGTCCGGCAAAGCCAATCTCTTCTGGCTCTGAAGATGCTGCTGGGCCAGTAAGACAGGTTGGTAATGCCTCTGTGATGACATGTTTAAGAAGAAATTCAAAACAGCACTCAAGCAGTTTTTTCCAGGGCTGGTGCAGCAGTCAGGAATGTGTCCTCCAGCTGTGATTTTGGCAGGGCCTATGGGGAGCTTTGTCTGGCAGGCCGCCCTTAGCCAGCCACTCTGTGGGCAGAAGGGCAGGGGCAGCGGTGACTTTTCCTTCCCAGCATCCCACATGAAGAGAGGCGTTAAATAGCACCAGTGCCGCAGCACCCATCAATACCCATACGGTGGTGGCAGGGTCCATGTGGTGGCTTGTTGGAACCCAGGGCACAGGGAATATTTCTCTGCCTGCCCTGAGGGGTCCTGACCCCCAGGAAAGCACTGCTTTTAACCTTTGCCCATGGAGAAGGCTTTCAAGACTTTGGGATTGTCACGAACCATCCTTACGAAGGGGTTTTGTGATGGTTCGTGGATTGATCTCAGAGTGCTAAAAGAACCGACATGGCACAGGGAGTTTGCAGTGATAATCAAAACAAATGCACCTTTATTGAATGACCACAGCAAAATGTGATAGATTATGGGAGAGAAAAAGGTAAAGAAAGAGAGAGAAAAGAGAGAGAGAAATAGGGGGATATAGCTACCAAACGTAGAGACGAAGTCCTTTGGTCCGGTCCAGTCGAGAATCTGCCTGTTATGTTGGGGAGATCTCAAAATCTCTAGCTAACTCAGAGGTTTTTATTATGATAATTCTATTGAAAATTGTGAAGGAGGGGGAAACAGATACAATAAGGAATAGATGTAACAGGCAGTCCATGTTCTCAGCAGTAAATGAGAGCCTTTGTTTTCGTGGTCCAGTGGTGACAACCTGCAGGCAAACATCTCACTTTGGTCAGCTTGCCTCCCCCCCAACACGTCCCCCGGCTTGGGGGTTTCAGTCCCAGTCCTTGGAAGGAGGAGAGGGGCCTTTTCACACAGGTGTTTCATGTCTCAGTCCTTGATGGAGAGGCTTCTTATATGTCAGTCTGTCTGTCGCTGTGGTTGCAAACGAGTGAGAGGGGTCTTCTGCAGGGGACCACCCAGAACTCAGGAGAAGTCCAGCCAGGCCGAGAGGTGGGACAACTTCCAAGGCTATTGTTGCAAAAGGGTATGGTGCCCCCTTCTTTGGGCTCAGCGTAGCATACAGCACACAACACCTGTGAAAACAATAGCTTAGCACTGTGCTCAGGTCTCAGGCCTGTGGCATCTGTAACTTTCTCCTACAGAGAAGACAGGGGGGTCTTCTCTTCAGTGGTCCCCAAAGGATGATCATGAGGCAGATGAGGGAAAATTTGGACACACTGTCACAGCTATAGCACCACAGGACACAGCGCAGGTGGCAAGAGCTGTCCCCGCTCCCACCAAACAGCTGCTTCCACGGAAAACCCATGGCTGAGCCTAAGTAGTGTCAGCCCACAGCACCAGGGCTGAGGATGGGCACGCAAGACCAGTGGGCTGGCAGTCCTGCTGGGGGATGGCTCAAAACCGCAGTCCTGTCAGCGAAACCACTGCCCCCTGCCCACTTGCAGGGCCCAAGCCACTGCCTCTCCTCTGGAGGCCCCACTCTGACAGTGCCTGCAGGCCTCAGCTGAGAGAGACCCCCGAGAAAAAGCCAGGTGTCAGAGCGGCCGTCAGCACTGGGAGCAAGACGAACCCCGCGTGGCAGTGCACCAACATCAATAGCAACAACACGTCCAGCAACACAAACACAAACCCACTGGCAAAGGTAAAAAAGTCCTTGCCGTGAACATTTTGGGGACAATGAAATGGTTCAATGTAAAAAGCAGATATGGCTTCATAACCTGGAATGATAACAAAGAAGATGTGTTTGTTCATCAGACTGCTATAAAAAAGAACCCCTGAAAATACCTCTACAGTCTAGCAGATGGAGAAATTGTGGAATTTAATATAATACAAGGAAGAAAAGTCCCCCAAGCAGCCGATGTGACAGGACCTGGTGGAGTTCAAGTGCAAGGTAGTAAACATGCACCAAACTGTGAACCTGCAAAATATTACCCACATCATAGGAGTCTTCCACACTCCTACCAAGGAAATAAAACCCAAAACCAACAACCAAGCCCCAGCAACAGCCTAAAAGCTGAAAGAGCACAGAACACCAATGAGCCGTCCTCCATCCAAGAGTCCACCACCATAATGAAAGAACCTTCTAGTCCAATAAGTCCCACTTCTTCTATTACCCTTCCCCAATTCCTGTGGCCTCCCTGCCCCTCTCCCATTTTCCCCTTTGCCTTTCCATTATCCTGTTACCCCTTTTTTATGTTCCCACAAATTCCTACCACTTTTTCCCCCTTTCCATGGCCTCTCTCCACTAATCCCTTCCCATTGAGTTCCTTCGTAATACCAGAGGGAGGGTGAGTGGGAGGGAAAGAAAGGAAAATTTCCCTAAAATAACTGTCTTTTTCTTAAAGTTAATGATTCCTACTTGGAGTTTCCAGCAGACACACCACCACTTACTTTACCTTGCACAGAGCCAATTATAGCCAACATTGCCACAAGTGGCAGAGAACCAGTCCCTGCAGGAACTGGCTCTCTGCCACTTCTCCCGACTCCGGAGAAGTCAGGACAATGAATTTCTCCTGACTTGGTTTCCTGATAAGCCGTGCTAAGAAAACCCCACATTCCAGCTCTAAGACACTCCAGGAAGTCTGTTGGGGCATTGGGAACTCAGAATTGTTTGCATTTTGAAAAATTGTCTTATGAGTGCTTTTGATTGTTTTTGTCATTTTGTGTTGATTCAGTGGATCCTTCAGAGAAGCTTTCTTAATAATATAAAAACCAGGGAACTGTAGAGACCCTGGAGAGGCATTCCCTGGTCTAGGGAGACACAAGAAGCTTTCCACAAAAAACTGTTAGGCCCCATTGGCTCCTTCCCCTGTTCCTATGTCCCTGAGACACTCCCCAATTCCCTGATTGTCTGTTATCTTTGTACTGTCCCAAGAGCAGGGTCAGCCCCCGACCCCTGGGGAGAGAAAGCTGGACTCTGAATGTGTGCGTGTCTGGGACCTGATCATCTCATCCCGTGACTGAATTAAATATCTGTGGATATTATGAAAAGGTCGATTTTGCTTCCTTACTGTGGACTATGCTAGCAGCAATTCAGCATGCTGCACCCTGGGGTATGGACTAGTGTGGACAGTTTACCTTAACGTGACTTTGTGTCCTGGTTTTGCAAGGGAGACATTTACAGAAGTGATACAAAGCTTTTACCCACTAGAAAGCAGTACATGTCTCTGTGAAAAACCCATGTTAAAGACTAAAGAAACCTGGGAACTTCCTCTTCTCCTTCTGGCCTGGGAACAGAAACAAGTCCTGGCTGGCCTCTGTCTCAGCTGGGCCAAATTGGGGAGGCTCTGCCACAGATCCAGGCTGCTTTGCAGTGAGCCCACCAAGCTCCGTCCTGGCTTGGCCAGGCCCCAGCAGCTGCCAGGCAGGGAGTGGGAAATCTGTGGGGGCTCTGGCTGAGACAGGACTGGGCTGTGGCTGTTAATATCTTTTTGCCAGGTCCCCTCCCCAGTGCTGCCACCTCATGAGATCATGTGGCTGAGACCAGAGGCAGTCCTGCAGCCCATGCAGAGTGGCCCTGCAGCTGGAATAGAACAGAGCAAAAACCAAAGACCAGCCATGCAGCCAATCCTGACACAGCCCCAGCTGCAGCTCCTGCCCCAAGCTACTGGCCAGGATCAGGTGACCATCTGCAGGCCCTGGGGGAGATGTTAACTCTTTCAGTGCTTCAATCCTCCCTCAAGTGAGGAAAAGAAACAGAATGCAGGCACATAAAGGAGCAACATGAAGACATCGAGGTCAGTGAAGAAGACATTAAGTACCAGATGGGAGGGATGAGAAGATGCCTTGGTCTTGGGGCTGAAATCCCCTTGTAAAGCTATGGAGAAAAGACTCTCTTTCCCTGTAACTCATGAAAGCATGGGGACATGAAGGGTTCAATTTGATATCGAGCAAAGGCCTCCATGCCAAAGTAAGCAGATGTTAAGGTAGCTGTGATCCTTCAAGAAGTTTAAACAGAGAAGGAGGGAAGAGTAACCCTGTGCCTCCAGGAGGAGAAGACTTCTGTTCCTAGAGATGAAGATGATTGTCGAGATAGATAATGAGAACTTTTACCTTTGAACAACTAATCTTTAAAACACAAGTTAACAAGGCCCATAAACACAGCTATGGGAAAAGCTTGTGGAAAATGGGAGGGACTATGGCCAGCAGAGCCAATCCCTGAAGGCTCTCATGACAGACCTATTGCTAGTCAATGACAGAAGTTTGTAATGCCTCTGTGCGGACATATTTAAAAACTAAAAAGAATGGTATATACTGTCTTTCTTCTCTTATGACCAGGTCTCATCCGGACGCAGCTGCCGGGGCCCATCTGGTTGTGGCTGCCAGGGGACCATCTCAGCACAGCCCCCAGGGGCTGTCCCAGCACCATGAGTGGCCATGCAGCTGGGACCACTGTGGTAGACAGGGAAAAGGCGCTGCGGAAGATCACGCGATGTCACAGAAAGCCAGGACCCTTTGTTCCTCTAAGATAAGAGATTACCCTAGGAATGTGGCCCCACTAACAGTAGGAATGTTGCCCCACTAACAGTAATGCCAGTAACTTTCCATTCCTTACCCAGTACTTTTCCATTCCCTACTAACCATAGATAAGAAGGACAAACCCCCTTTTGACGTAAAGACCCCTTAGACTATAAGACCCCATGAGAAGAAGTAATAAATGCCTTTTGACCGTCCACCATATTGGTGTCTGCGTGTGTCATTGGCCCGAACGGCCCTGGAGAGTGGGCCGTCGTGCTGTACCTCAGAACCAGGTCGCCTGCCTTGATCCAGAAGGCAACAGACCACACAGCTGGAGTCAGTGCCAGGAGTCCCCATGCAGCTGTGGCTTTCTCAGCACGGTCTGTAGTGAACTGTGCCTGCTTGACCACTTTTGACCAGCTGTGCTGTGGACAGAAGGGCAGGGACAGTGGCAGCAGCTTCTCCTTTTCAGTGCCCTGCATGAAGAGAGGTGCTGAATGGAGGCAGTGCCATGGCAACTGGCACCACCCAAATGGCAGTAGCAGGGACAATGAGACCCACAGCAAGGGGCATGATGAGTAATTCCCCAGTACAATGCGCAAGCGAGATCAGCCTTTCAGTGGTGCAAACCCCTAGAAGATCTTTTCAACTAATTGAACCTGAGAACAAACAAACCTACGGATAACATTTTTCTCTGGAGCCACAGAAAAGGAAAAGGTGAAGACACATGAAGAGAACAACGTGACGACATTAAGGTCAGTGAAAAGGAAGGAGGAGGAGGTGGCACCCCAAATGAAAGAGCTAAGATTCTTCTGCGAGCCGTGGTGAGGACTATAATACCACAAACTGATTTTCCCTGTACTTCATGAAGTGCATGGAGGGATGCAGAGATTCACTCGCAGCCCATGAGAAAAGGTGGTCACACTGCAGTGAGTACATGCTGAAAAACTGTAATCTAGTGGGAAACTCAGAGAGAGAAGACCCTTGCTTCCAGGGATAGACAAAGAAGACTTAAACTAGAACAGCTCATCCTTAAAAGACTTCAACCGATGAACTAATGACCCATGAAATACAGTTGTGGGAAGACTGTTAGTCTGTGGGAGGGACCTATGTGAAAATTGAAAACATGCTTGAAAAGTTCCCAGAGAACTTTGTCTCCTATGAAGGACCCCAAGGCACAGCAGAAAAAAGAAGATCCTTTCCCTAAGCAAAGTGAAGAAAGATTTTTAGAAATAATAAACTGGCTAAAGACTCACAGATTTGTCTCTCTGCACTGTCAGTGAGAATGAAAGAGGGGCTGGAAGGGAGGAAAAAGGTGTTCTAAAGGTTATTTTCATGGTCATTGTTCTCCTTTAATTCAGTTAATAAATTTTTATTGTACTGTTAAGTTTAAGCCAGTTTTGCCTTTAGTGTTTTCTCATAATCCTTATCTCACTTTATGAGGTCTTCGGTTTTTTTCTTTCCCTGTCATGGTGGGTGGAGATGGTAGAGTGCCATGACCTTCCCATAAAAGCATCTTTAAAAAGACATCCTGGGTGCACAGGCACGTCTGGCTCTCCTGAGTGATTTCAGCTCTTGGGTGATTTCAGCCATGGGCAACACAGAAGGAAGGGACAGAGTCTTCATATGGGGTTCCACAGAGAGTCTTTATGGAGCTCCTACTGTGAAGGGGTCCAGACACAAAGAACTCTCCAGGCAGAGAGAGCAGGAGGGTATATAGGGATAGCGAGTGGTTGGGGTAGAACATCAGAACGAATGAGATGAGGGCACAGGGGTGGAACAAAGGGGAAGGGCCAATGGGATACATAGAATCAGCACACAGACACAATGCATTCTGGGGGAAGCTTTTTTCCTTGCCACGACTAGGAGGTTTTTGCTTAAGGGTTGTCCCTCCAGGGGAGTGTGGTAAGCTTCTCCTCAGCTGGTTTACTGGCCTCCACCACTCCCTCATTTTTATTTATTCAAAAAGTTCTCCCAGAACTCTTTTGAAGCACCTTAAAAAACATGAGAACATAAGGTGAATGACAAATATTATGACAAAAATCCATAAAACACCTTTAACTAAGGAAAGCGCTCAACCTTTGAGTCCCCATTGTGTAAAGAGCTCATTGATGGTACCAGTAGTCTTTGCTGTTTGTTTCGTTTGAATTTTCTGGACTTGCTCCTGTAACAACTGGATTCTTTTCGAGATGGATTTTGAATAGGATGTTAAGTTAAAACAGCAAAGGCTCTCAAAGTCTCTTGATGAAGGGTTCTTCCTAGGGTCACCCATACATTCTGGCTGAGCAGTTTGGACAACCCAGCTGAGGGCATGCTGAACCATCAGGAGCATCCAGGGAGTGATGGGGACAGCACTCAAGTACGTAAACTTCATTCTGGTATAATTCAAGAATTGTCATGTGGAAGGGCAGACTAGTTTTAAACCAGTGAGCTTGCTGTGAGGACAAAACGGGGACAAATTTTTACATAGTGCTGCACAGCACCATATTGGAAGCCTTCGTCTTCACCCTAACCTGTGGGGAATGCCCAGAGCCTATGGCGCAATCCCTCCATGGCATTGCCATTGCCCTCTCCCCAGTAGGCTCACAGGACTCCACAACTCCCCCTTCTAGTTTAATTAAGAAGGCTTCCCCAATGGATTTCTGCAGACACTTAGCTAAAAAGGAAACATAACTAACACAATGACACTCATAATTAAAACCCAAAACAGTCCTTTAACAAAAGATGAGACCCATCTCATCAATCCTTAACATTTAAAAGGGTAGTGGATTCTTGGGGATGGAAGATTTTCTTCTGAGTTCCAAAGGAAAAGCTGCAACATTACTAATAAAGTAATTTAAAAGATAACTGTAACACAAAGGCAAGTTACAACAACAAAAGATATATAAATAAGACTGGAGCAAACAACGGTGGAATAAATAGCTAAATCTTTAGTAGAAATTGCAGTTCTTTGGTTCTTTGTCTGGATTGTTATGCCATGTCTCTTGACCTTTTTTTCTTCTCTTCCATGCTGCTTGTGCTTGTCATCACAGTTCTTGTCAAGGGCCTCTATTCTTACCAGACTTTATCAGGCTTTTGAAGCACAGGGATCCACTCTCACAGTCTCTGGATGCCCCTTAATTTTCTACGAGCATGGACTCCCACCTTGGGCTCCCCATTCTTCGATACTGAACGGGGGCAGCCAGGGTCTGCAATCTCCCTGCCATCTCCCAGTCACCCTCCCTAGCAGCTTGTTCCTGCACTTCTGCCCAGTGATCCTCAAGCCCAGCATCAGAGTCTGAGGAGTCACTGCTCTCATCCTCCAAGAAGGATGGAGGGCACTGTATTAGAGCACAGGGCTTTGTTGGGCAGACTGGATTTGCCACATAGTGAGCGCCACTGGAAACCAAGATGGATTCCTTCCAGTCACTATCACTGACATGTCTGGTCTGGATGTTATAGGGACCAGGAGGGGCTGGCAAGTGGGGGGGGACCTAACAAAGGAAGAGAAGGATACTGAAGGAGGGGTGAGGTCTGTGATGGGAAGGGAATTTCTGGTGGAAGGGAAGGGTCCTGACGCTGTTACACCCATTGACGTGGAGGAAGAGAGGAGTCATGCACAATGGATGGAAAGAGTGGAGGAGAGGCAGGAAAGTGGCTATTTTGAGATGCCACAGTGGGAAAACTTGGAAGAGGAGACAAGATGGCTGGGTTGGCCATGTTGTCAGCGCCATTTTGTGGGATAACAGTAGCATGGGGAGATGGAAAAGGGTACATGAACATAAGGAGAAGGTTGAGGGGAAGCTCCAAGGTGGCATGGCAAGTGTCCTCCTGGCAAGGGGAGAGAGGGGGTCAGGAGGTATCAGGGAGATGGTAGTACCCCCTGTGCAGAGTAGCAACATCCACCTGCCGATCACCCCTCTGAAGGGAAAGCTTGGGAAAAGGATGAAGGGGAAGGGGTTTTGAACTGGAGACCTGAAACCTTTCCTGAATCATTCCCCAAATCATTCCCCATTTTTACCTTTGTATTAATGATAATGTGAAACAAAGGGTATAACTTCCCAAAATGAATGAGAAAGAACAGAGTCATAGTAAAGGTTAGAAATCTCTTATGATTCCTCTTAGAAAAAATAAATTTCCCCTTGACAAGGGCACCTGCAACTTGGAGATAAATGTCCCTCTGAGAAGAGCTAAGTTTAGGATGGGTAAGTTGGTTGCCCATCCTCAGGCTTCTCTCCCAGCAGTAAAAGGGGAGAAAGAAAAAGTGAAAAACGTGACCCCAATATATTTAGGAAGCTTACTGTCTTTCTTCAGGTCAAATTCAATCCGCTGGGTGAATGGTTGCTTATTGACCAGCCTCTGGTTCTGTTTCTGGCTTCTTTAGAGGTCCCTGGTTGCCCTGTGGATAACACTCACTAGAACACGAGTGGTTCTCCTCAAGGAAGTGGCTGTCCCGAAAGCAGCTTGTGTCCAGCAGCACAAGGCTGGTGGAGATGCTTCTCTAGGGACCCCCTAAACAGGGTCCCTGTTCGGGCGCCACTTGTCATGGCGGGCAGAAAAGGTAGAGTGCCACGACATTTTCAGAAAGGCGTCTTTAAAAATGATGTTCTGGGTGCACAGGCACATCTCACTCTCACTGAGTGATTTCAGCTCATGGGTAAATTCAGACACAAATGATGCAGAAGGAAGGGACGAAGCATTTGTTTGGGATTCCATGGAGGGCCTTTATTGAGCTCCCACCACAAAGGGGTCCAGGGACAAAGAAATCTCCAGTCAGAGAGAGCAGGAGTGTATATAGGGATCCGGGAGGGGGGGGGGGGGGGGGGGAGGGGGCAGAACATCAGAAGAGATGAGATGAGATGAGATGAGATGAGATGAGATGAGATGAGATGAGAGCACAGGGGTGGAACAAAAGGGAAGGGCCAATGGGATACATAGAATCAACATACAGCAACAATGCAATCTGGGGGAAGATTTTTTTTTCCTCGCCAATGTTTTGCAGAGAAGGCGAAAAGAACTCCACAACTTTGTGAAAGTTGTAAAGCCGGTATGTTTTATTGCAGCGCTGGACACATGCGGAGATTTGCCTCCTAAAAAGGCATGCGTACCTCTGAGAACTTCAGATCTCCTTTTATCTCCCCTCCCAAATACATATGCATACAGTTTCACAATAGGCTCATACATATTCATTTTTATTGATTTTGGTGACATTTGACGCTAGTTCCTCTTTATCAGAAAGAATTCCTGAGTCAAGTTGACCTGCCCTTGCAGCACTTTCTATTTTTCTTAATCTGTCTCACCCTGTCTCCTCATTATCTCTGTCCTGCAGTTTTCCCTTTAGTTTAGGCCTTACAGACTTTTCACCCTTTTCAGACATTTCACCCAATTCAAAATGGATTTCTACTCTGGGGGATTTTTACTCTGTCTCACCATGACTAGGGAGGTTGTTGCTTAAGGGTTCTCCCTCCAGGGGAGTGTGGTAAGCTTCTCCTCAGCCAATTTACCACCCTCCACATTTGCCCCTCCTCTGCTCAACTATAGAAGAGGAGAATGAGTGAATAGTTTTCTTCATGGGTGCCTGGTTTTTGGCTGGTATCAAACCATGACAGGAAACCAGGGTTTGGTGTGAGGCTCCAGTGAGACATAGGGGTTTCAGGGTATGGGGAGCTCTGTGGTGAGACCCCAATTTGGGAGTGGTTGCAGGGAAACAAAGGGTCTAGAGGAATGCCTGCAGTGAGATATGAGGTTTGTGGGTTGGGGGGCTGCAGGGAGAACCAGGGTTTTGTGGCAGAGGGTGTGCATTGGGACCTGGAATTGGGAGAGCTGCCCAGGGACATGGTGGAATCTCATACCCAAAGGTGTCCAGGGAATGCCTAGACATGGCACTCAGGGCTCTGGGCTGGGGACAAGGTGGGGATCAGTCACAGGCTGGACTTGAGGGTCTGGGAAGTCTTTTCCAACCTCAGTGATCCTGAGGTTCTATGCCTGTAACACTCCTGCAGCAGAGAATTCTTTGGCTGGAGGAAATATCCCTCTGGAGACAGGCTCAGCTAAATGGGGAACAGAGGGACCAAATCCATGCTCTGTAGGTGATGTGTCCCAGCCCTGCCTGGCAGCTGCTGAGGCTTCCCCTGAGGCCGGACAAATGCCACCTGTGTCTGCTCCAGCACTTGTGACTTGTCAGCCTGGGGTAGGTGATGGTTGCTCCTGGCACACTGGAGGTCTCAGTATCCAAACTCCAGTGCTTGTTTTGAGGCCATGGAGCTGCATTTGTGTGTCCACATGCCCAGGACAGAGCAATCCAGGCACCGTGCTCTGGTTGGGTGTTGAATGTCCTCTGCCAAACCCCAACACTGTTACTGTCAGGTGTGGGGTGTCCCCTGCCAAGAAAGCTGCAGCCAGGCTCTGTTCCTGCTTTGCTTCTTTTGCTGGAGAGGTGTCCAAGGAAGGCCAGGTTGGACGGAGCCTGGAGCAAGGTGGGACAGTGCCTGGAGCAAGGTGGGACAGTGGAAGGTGTCCCTTTTTTGGAATGGGGCAGCCACTGCTTCTCTGGAAATTCTGTCTCAGCTCCTCACAACTCTCCAAGTGAATAATTCCTTCTCAATATTTCATCTATCCCTGCCCTGTGGCAGTGGAAAGCCATTCCCCCTTGTCCTGCCCCTCCAGGCCTTTCTCCAAAGTCCCTCTCCTCCTTTTTTTACATGTATGCCTATCCAACTATCACAGTTTACAGCATTATTATCAGCAATCAGTACAGCAGTTAACAATCAGAGGTCTGCAAGTGTTGACTGTGAATTAGTGTGGAATTTCGACCCTAATTCAATTATCTGACTCCAGAAGAGTGGTTCCACTTTCACTGCTGCAATAAAACACATGATTTCCTGGAATTACCCCACTGCCTTTGGAACAGAGCTGGGAACCTCACAACCACCCGAGAGCCAGGGCTGGAAAAAGAGGGGCTGGGATGGGCTCCTCCCAGCCCAGGAGCTCTGATGTATAGAGACCTGTGGGGGAATTTTAATAAGAGAAGAAAGAGCTTTTTGCTAGGAAACAATGAACTCTTAAGTCATGGCAGGAAAGATGTAATCAAGTTTCTAAAATTTGACAAGTAGCAGAAGCAGGGTAGTTTTTCAGAAGAAATTTTTATACAAGCGCTTGTCATACAGAAAAAAGAGCTGATGTCGCCACTAGGGAATTGATCATGGATATTATTGGTTAGCAGACATTTGTACATTTATAATACTGGCTATGCAGGCTTACACTATTCTCACCTGATAGTGAAAATATCATAAAGCTGTGTATGCTTCTAATAAATGTTTCTGAATGCACCACATCTGGGGACTGTACATCATTTATACATTGGAAATGGTGCTCAAACAGGGACTTAGAATCTCCTAAAACAATCCTAGACCTGCAATGTATCCCAACTGTACCAAGGTGGTCTTCAGGGATCATTGAGGAAGAACAGGCTAGCCTTGCAAGCGGTCAGGAAATTTCCCCATAAGATGGACATCAATATAACTAAACTGGAAACTTTCTGTAAAGACTGTTTGTTGCATATAGTGAGAGAACACCGCTTTAAAATTCAGGAGTGAAAAATCATACAGCTTCTTATCTGGGTGAAAACTTGCTGTCCTTGATATCCCTCTTGTGGAATCCTTTGAAACCCTCAGGGAAATTCCCAGGGCCTTGCCTTGCAGGAATATACCATAGAGTCTCCACCTAGGCTGAAAGAGAAGATTTCCCCCATGGAGCCTTCCAAACACTCTGATTCATCCCAATTACTTTCCCGATATGTCACAAATTCTCATGGTTTGTCCTTTCCCTGTTTCCTCACTGGTTATGGTATCCCTGGTGGCCGGGCCCATCTTCCCTCTAGGGCAATGCCTTTGTCCTGCCCCTTGTGCCACCTCCATGCCCTCAGATCATTGGCTGCTGACCCCCACTTAACCTTGTGCACCCCACATTGCCAGGTCTTTTGTCCCTGGTTTCCCTTGGGTGTGCTAGAATAAACCTTCACTGGAATTTATCATACAAAAGGCCCATCAGTCTTTCCTCACTGAGAGTGAAGTGTGAGTGTGGTGTGTGCACTTGACTGCTTTGCCTGAATGCCTCCCCAGGTGGCCTTTCCACAGATGCTCATTGGGAAACAGCCAGCAGCATCCACCATCTAAATCCCTGCACTGATGCAGGCAGGGACACCATCCACTATTCCAGGTTGTTCCAAGTCATGTCCAGCCTAGTCTGGAACAGCTCCAGGGATCCAGGGGCAGCCACAGCTCCTCTGGGCACCCTGTGCCAGTCCCTGGCAGTGCCTCAGCCTCTGAGCTGTGCCTGGCAGAAGCTCTCTGGCCACACACCATCGATTTGGAGAAGAGACGGTGAATTTGAGGGAGTGTGCAGGAGGCAGCGTGTCCTCAACAGAGAAGGAGCCTGTCCTTGGAGAGGAGCTGGTGTCCCTGGAGCTGACAGAGCAGTAGCAGAGGAGCTTCATACAGGATGATCCCCAGCCCTCTCCAGCCCTGGCTGGGTCACTCCTGCCATGGAGTCAGGAGTGCAGATGGTTTCAGTTTGCAGTGTGCATGTTCCTGCTGGCTGGGGTGAGGCAGGAGTGTGCTCCTGCTGTGCCAGGCTGGCAGGGACAGAGAGGGAACGGTTCTCTGGCTGCTCCTGAAGGGACACTGAGGAGCGCCTGAGCATGAGGAAGCCATGCAGCACAAGGTGCAGTGCTGGCAGAGAGGGGGTCATGGTTTAATGGTGCTGGGTAAGATTTCCTGGGTCTGCTGGTGTCAGCAGCTGGACATGTGCCCAGGTGTGCCAGAGGCCAATGGCCCTGGGCTGTGCCAGCTCTGGGGTGGCAGCAGGGCCAGGGCAGTGCCCGTCCCCTGTGCTGGCACTGCTGGGGCACCTCCAGTGCTGGGGGCAGCTCTGGGCCCCTCCTGCCAGGAGAGACCTGCAGGGGCTGGAGCGTGTCCAGGGAAGGGAATGGAGCTGGGAAGGGAATGGAGCCCCAGGAGGGGCTGAGGGAGCTGGGAAGGGAATGGAGCCCCAGGAGAGGCTGAGGGAGCTGGGAAGGGAATGGAGCCCCAGGAGGGGCTGAGGGAGCTGGGAAGGGGCTCAGCCTGGAGAAAAAGAAGCTCAAGGGGGACCTTGTGGCTCTGCACAAGTCCCTGACAGGAGGGGACAGACAGGGGGGGTCGTGCTCTGCTCCCAGGGAACAGGGACAGGACAAGGGGAAATGGCCTCAGGCTTGGCCAGGGCAGGCTCAGGTTGGACATCAGGAGGAATTTCTGCATGGAAAGGGTGCACAGGCCTTGGCAGCGGCTGCCCAGGAAGGTTTGGAGTGCCCATCCCCGGAGGTGTCCAAGGAATGCCTGGATGCGGCACTGAGTGCTCTGGGCAGGGGACAAGGTGGGGATCAGTCATGGGCTGGACTCGAAGGTCTAGGATTACTGAACCTCAGTGATACTGGGATTCTATGCCTGTAACACTCCTGCAGCAGAGAATTCTTTGGCTGGAGGAAATATCCCTCTGGAGACAGGCTCAGCTAAATGGGGAACAGAGGGACCAAATCCATGCTCTGTAGGTGATGTGTCCCAGCCCTGCCTGGCAGCTGCTGAGGCTTCCCCTGAGGCCGGACAAATGCCACCTGTGTCTGCTCCAGCACTTGTGACTTGTCAGCCTGGGGTAGGTGATGGCTGCTCCTGGCACACTGGAGGTCTCAGTATCCAAACTCCAGTGCTTGTTTTGAGGCCATGGAGCTGCATTTGTGTGTCCACATGCCCAGGACAAAGCAATCCAGGCCCCCTGCTCTGGTTGGGTGTTGAATGTCCTCTGCCAAACCCCAGCGCTCTGTTACTATCAGGTGTGGGGTGTCCCCTGCCAAGAAAGCTGCAGCCAGGCCCTGTTCCTGCTTTGCTTCCTCTGCTGGAGAGATGTCCAAGGAAGGCTGGGTCGGATGGTGCCTGGAGCAAACAGGGACAGTGGACGGTGTCCCTGTCTTGGAATGAGGCAGCCACTGCTTCTTTTGCAATTCCATCCCAGTACTTCACAACTCTCCCAGTGAAGAATTCCTTTTCAATATCTCATCTATCATCATCTGTGGCAGTGGAAAGCCATTTCCCCTTGTCCTGTCCCTCCAGACCCTTGTCCAAAGTCCCTGTCCTCCTTCTTTGACATGTATGACTATCCAACTATCAGAGTTTACAATATTATTATCAGCAATCAGCGCTGGAGTTCAGGGTCAGAGGTCTGCAACTGACAAGCTTTGACTGTGATAGAGCCAACTGAATTACAGCTCGTGTGTAATTTCTACACTAATTCAATTACCTGATTTCAAAATTGTGGTTCTTTCACAGCTGGCTGCAATAAAATGTCTGATTTCCTGGAATTACCCCATCACCTCTGGAACAGGTGAAGCCGCACCCCCTGGAGAGCCAGAGCTGGATAAAAAGGTGCTTCGATGGGCTTCTCCCAGCCTGGGAGCTGCGGGGTCTGGAGGGAGAAGGTAGGGGATGGGGACGGGGATGGGGAAGGGGATGGGGATGGGCATGGGCATGGGGATGGGGATGAGCTGCGGGGATGGGGATGAGCTGTGGGGATGGGGATGGGGATGAGCTGCGGGGATGGGAGCCGCGAGCAGCCGGGAGCGGGATTCTGTTGCTCTCCTGCCTCCTGGATTTGCCCGGGCTGGGGAGATGGCAGGGCAGGAGCAGAGGGGGCTGAGGGCAGCGGGCGGGCGCTGTGTGCTCCGAGCGTGGGCTGCAGGGAGCCGCCTTTGCTGGCACCGCTTTGGGGAGCTCGGGGGAGCCGTGTGCGCTGCGGGGGCTGAGCTGGGAGGGCCCCGGGCTCAGAGCGGTGGGAGCGGAGCGGCGGGGGAAGGAGGAGGGATGGATGCGGGGATGCAGGGGCACAGGGAAGGCTGCAGAGGCGCACAGGCTGTCCCGAGAGCCGGCAGCGGGGCTGGCCGGGCACAGATGGCGAGCGGAGCCCCTTCCCTGCCGCCAGCCCGTGCCCGGCCGGGAAACGCTCCCCGCAGGCGGGGCCGACCCTGCCCGGCCCGGGCACCCCCAGCCCCGCGGCGGGGCCGGATGGCTGCGCTCCCCTGAGGGCAGGAGCCGGGGGGATCATTCCTTTTCCTGCCCCTGCAGGGAGGGTGGGATTCTCCTCTCTTGCAGTCTAAGCATCACCACCCCGAGCGCTCTGGTCCCTGGGACAGCCCATCAAAGGCAGCAGTGTTCCCAGAGCCCCTTTCCCTGGGCCAGGGCTGCGGAAAACACTCTCGGGGGGCTGTTCCTGTGAAACGGGGTGCAGGCATTCCCATGGCAGGTCCTGCTGCCAGCCTTTCTGCTTCCCTTCTGTGCTTCCAAGGAGGAACTCGGTCCCGAGTTTTGCCCTGAATGTGCTCAGTGCCTCTGCGAGCACTGACACAGTCGCATGGGGCTTTTCCCTTATTCCTGCAGCACTGGGAAGCTGTGCAGGGACTGCCATGGGTGCCTGGGGGCAGTATCAGGGTATGGCTGGGCTGGAGTTAATGTTGTCCAGAGCAGCCTCTGGCTCCTGAGACTGAACCAGTGGGAGAGAATTTGGGAGAGGACAGGGCTGGGACAAGTGGCTCAAGTGGACAAGCTCCAGCAGTGACCCTGAGCCAGCTGTTCCCATCCTGAGCAGCCGCCCTGCACTGAGGCTCTGCTGCCCAGGGGGCAGCTGGACATGTGCCCAAAGAAAACAGTTGGTGTCTGAAATCCTCCTGTGCTCTGCAAGCACACCCAGCTTTCCTCTGCTGCTGAACTGCCCTTATCTCAAGACAGCAGCTTTTCCTGTTTCTGCTGTCCCCCTCCTGTCCCCATCCTGCTGGTGGGAGCACACGAGCAGCTGGGGGGGCTCAGGGCCTGCTGGGATCCAAGCCCAGCGCTGCTTCTCCCCCCTCTCCGGGGCCCTGAGCTTCCCCCCAGCAGCAGCTGCGTGATGTGGGCAGGGGTGGGACAGGGCCCTGCTGCCCCACTGGCAGTGCTGTTCCCCCTAGAACAGTAGTTGCCATTATCTTAGTTACTGTCCTTACTCCCTTCTCGTCTTTCTGTATATATACTTTCTGCACTTCTTCTAATGGATCATTTAGCTTCTTATTTTGTCAGCCTGGCTTAATATGAATGATGAAAGCTATCTTAGATAGGGCTTGTCTAGTTTCTGTATTATGGTCTATATTTGAAAGATATATTGCTTTATATTTTTTAAATTTCTCCTCAGCTGGGGCCTTCCCCTTCCTCTGCTGCTCAGAAAATGTCTCACGGGCAATCTGAGCGCATGGGGTAGCTTCCTCAATCCCCCCAGTAACTACTGGTCGACAATTTTCCATGTTTTGCTTTGTCTCTGGAGTCCTCTCATGGCTTGCCTTGTGTCTCATTCCCTAATCTCTGGGGACCAACTGCTGACTTTTTACTCACTATTTTAATTACCTTTCTTGTCATGACTCGGTCACTGTCTCTCACGAAGCAGTTCTTACCGTTGGATTGTTTACTTTTTAAAGTTTTACAGAAATTAAGACATTTCAATGCCCGATTTCTGATTCTTAATTTACTTTTTCACATTCTCAGCATCAGGCAGTCTGTTGTGTGAAAGTTTAATACTATTTCCTGTGATAGATTTTACACTCACACTATATTCAGAAGTTTGCAGCTGAGTTCACAACTTAAACAGAAATTTACAACACAAAGTCTTTACATTCATCAGTTACACAAGACATAAAACATACACATATACTCTCTTAACTTTCTATTCACGCATTCACACAACACTGAGGTATCTCTGTTGTTTAATTAATATTTTTATAGGTCCTATCCATCAAAATGCTTTAAATTTCTGCAGAACCCCTCTTGTAAAATGTCTTTTTAAGTGGAATAACTTCCATTAAACTCTCAATTTGAGTCTCCCTGGATAAGGATATGAACTTCTTTGTGCCCCGCTTTTTGTGGCTTGCTGTTCTAACAACTGTTTCTCACACAAATATCCTTAATCACTCCTGTTGGAACCCTGGATGCTGAGAATTTTAAACTTTCTATGCTGAAAGGCACAGACCCACAAGTGAGCACTGCATTTGACCTGAGGCTGTGGATAAGGCTTCCAAAATTGATGGATAGCACTGGGATTATGGGTGTGTAGTTGGTTAGAAGTGTGTAATATCAGAGTGGAAAGCTTAGAGTTTGAGGTTTTAGAATATGGTAATAAGTATAAAGATTGAGCTTTTAGAGCAGAGACAGGTGGTTCTTCTTTGCCTTCTCCTTCCTTCTTCATGGGTTTAGGTGGTATTTTGTAATTGGACAGAAAAGTCCGCATTGCAGGCTTCAAGCGATCAGTTATTGGGTTAAAAGGGAAAATAATTTAGGTGACTCACTTGGCCGTAAACTGAAGCACGGACTTACAGTGTCAGGCTGAAGCTCTGATGTGCATCAGGTCTGGGCCCAGTGCAGTACTGACAGGAGCTGTTGCTCCTACACATGGAATTTTTCTGGGATTCCCTCGGTCGCCCCCTTTCACTTTGTCCCTTTGCTGGCCAATCCCCTTGCAGGGATACAGAACCATGGCTAGAAGGATCTCACACTTCCTTCACAGATCTGGATGATCCAGTCCACGTCACACACACACCATTCACTCTCCTGGCATTCGCAGCCCGCCCGCACTATACTTACCTAGGTCTAGGTCTTCGGGCACTGTTTAAAGGCTGACAGTTGCCACGGTTTCTTGGAGAACTTTTTCTTCCCCTTTTCTTTTTATCCCTTTTATCTACCAAATGTCAGACCTGCTATCACCGATAACATCAGGAGAAACTTGGTTAAGCTGAGTTTCATGAACTCAGCAGGGCACCTCTCAGGATCTCCTGGAGTTATGAAAATGAAATGTGATCTCAGTGAAACCTCCAAATTGTAATATGGCTCAGTATTTAAAATTTTTATAAAAGTTTATTCAGGGATAAAAGGGACAAAATCCAGCACTGGGGTGACTGGCTATTTGCCAAAAGCATACCATTAACTTAAACTATGTTCTCTATGTACTGTTACACTACAGGGGGTAAATGCATATTCCAAAGAGTTTATACATATTCAGTCATTCCTTTGAGTTTAGATGTTCTTTTAGGGGTTTTAACCCTTGACTTGTCTTCATCTTGTAGACTAAAGTAATAGATTTTATTTCTTCTTGCGGTTCCATTCTGTTGTATTTTCACTTCCTGATAATGAGAGACAATATATTCTTCTTTTTCACAGTGCTCTAGTTTCTGTTTCCATTTATCTTGCCTTTTAGATAAGATAGTCCCCAAATATAGGAAATCACATAATTATTTTACACCATTTTCTGAGTTTGTTACATGACAAATCACTTCAGCATTTCACAGTCTCTATTATGCTATGGTCTAAAATAGTATTCATTACACCACTATTTCTAAAAGCTATGCCATGCTTATATAAACTGACAGATTATGCTGTATCAAAAGCAGTAATTAAGAATTGTACTATATCAGGATTTTTGTGATCAATAGTAACTAGCAAAACAAAAGGTTTTACATAAATGTGAAAGCAAATAATTATATTTATTACTTATAACACTGTGGCCAAGACTGCCACCAATGGGCACCTGCCTGATGAGACTCTCTGTGCTAATGAGCAGCAGATCACAGAGGGCACCTCTCTGAGATGGGTCCCAGCATCTCTAGTCTCTCCTGAAGGACCACCAGGATGTCCCAGGCACAGCTGTGGGCAGGGACAAGGTGGATTTTCCCCCTGCACTGGGGTGGGCCCCTGAGGGTGCCAGGAAGCAGCTCCTGGGAAGAGGCCAGAGAGGGGCGAGGGAGGGGCTGCGCTGGCAGCTGGAGCAGGAGCACAGCTCAGAGCCCCTGGGGGCATGAGGGGAGTGTGTCTGGGGAGTGTGGGGTGCCCATGGGGGGAGTGTGTGAGCGCTGCCTCCGGGTGCTGGGAGCAGCAGGCTGGGCCAGGCAGCGAGCAGGGCAGCCGTGGGCTGGGCAGAGGGTGCAGGATGCAGGCAGGGCTGTTGGATGGGCAGAGGGGCTGTGCCAGTGCTCCATGGAGCCAGGAATGGCCCCGGCTGTCTGCACTTGTGGATTGAGGAGTTGTGCTGGGAGGATGTGGGTGATGGTAAAGGCAGCACCTTGTCCAGGGCAGGCTGTGTGGCTGAGTGAATCTGTGTATGTCTGGTGTGTCTCAGTGTGTCTGTGTGTCTGTGTGTGCGTGTGTGTGACTGTGTCTCTGTCTGTGTTTCTGTCTCTCTGTGTCTGTGTTGTCTCTGGGATACACCCTCAGCTCCAGGGTTGATCTTTTTCTCATTTTGAAAGACAGGTGTCTGCTAGAGAAGGCAGTAGCCTCCCTTGGAACGGAGAATGTAAAGCCCCTCCTCGTAATTATTATAATTTTGAAATTAAGAGTCTCCCAGGCAAAGATAAGGGAATAGCAGTAACAGTTCTTTACTCATATGTATAATAAGGCAAACAAAAGAACAACAACTGGGCCATTAATAATAACAGAGCAGGAACCCAGTCCATCATGCGGGGGGTGTATATATGGGAAAATATATGTCCAATTGTGTCAGGAACCCACGCATTACCAAGGAAACCATGGGCCGCGGCAACTACATCCAGATATGGACAACACTGGACAAACCAGACCAGTGAAGAGCTTTTTTTTATTTTCAGCACATCAGTCTCAGGACATTGTTAGACAATGGAGACAGGATGTTAACAGCTTGCTGATCCACAGGGAATGCCAAGGAGGTGGAGTATTACAGAATAGCATAAAACCATCTCAGCCTAGATTTCAGCCAATCATACATAGAACAACACATATTGTCAAGCATTCTATCCAATCTTATAAAACACACGTAATGGTAGTTAAAACAAAGACTGGTTCATAAGAGACAAAGAACAGAGCTCTATTCATGCTAACCTTCTAAAGATATACATTAAATAACCTTGTTGCCATCCATAAGCCAATTCTACAGAGGCCTATTGTTATTTGTCACGTATGCTCTACTGCTTAAGAAACTTTTCTGCTGTATTTGCAATGCTAACAAAACTTCAGTCTGAGGCCTATACTTTTTTAACCATTTCTTAAAAACCCTCTAACTTTATGGATTCCAGCACGTCACAGCGGCACTTTCCCCTAAAGTGTAGTTCCGGGCACAGCCAGCAGGGGCGCTGGTGCTCCCGGTGGGCAGGGCAGGTGCAGGGATCCCCACGGGGCTGCAGGGGGCGCTCTGGCGCCAGCTAGGGGAGCACATGGCGATGGTGGCTCAGCTGAGACAGGGAGGGATGGAGGAGAGGCTTCACTTCACAAACCCTGGGGCAGCCAATCCCGGGGCCCCAACAGGACTCTGGGAAGCAGCAGGCTGGCATTGCGGAAATGAGCAGAAAATCCCAGGGAGGGGGTTGAGATGTCTAGGTGGGGCAGGGGTGCAGGGGCCTAGCAGCAGAAGGAAGGCCACTCTCGTTGGGTTTATAGCAGTGGTAGCAAAATTCCTTTCCCCAAGCATCAGCTCAACCATCCTCCTCCGAATATCAAGAGTATTCATCTCATCTTTTTTTTCCTGCCTCTATTCTTGCAGTATCTCTGTCCTGTCCAGTCCCATGCACACCTTCCCCAAGAAAAACTCCCAAAAAAACAGAGCAGTTGCTCCTTCCCACTATCTCAAGCACCCAGCCATCAGTGCTTCTTACCAACTCAATGGGAGAAAATTCCACGAGTAACAAGGAAAGGGAAAAAACCCAACCCTCAACAATTCTGCAAACAGGAAAGCAACAGGCACATCCAGGGTGCTGGGAAGAAGACCCTGGCTCTTGTGCCATCCCAAGCTCCGGCAGCCAGGTGAAAGCAATCCCCAGGGCTGCAGATGCTGCAGAACCTGTGCCAGGAGCCTGAGGCCTCTGACAACACCTTAGGGAAAGTCTCTGTTCTTCCTCCACAGCCATGGCTTCACAGGAGGACACACAAGAGGTGGACATACAGGCACAGCTCCTGGCAGAGGCATTTCAGAAGGTAGGACTGGATGGTGGATACTGGCTGCCCAAAGTGACACAGATCCTGGGAATCGAGTGCAGAGAAGCCCTGCAACATCTGGAATATGAAGACTACCTCAAGCTGGAGTGTGAGGTACGGTATCCCTGGGAGAAAAAGGCACTCCAGAAACTCCTGAACATAGCTGATGACAAAATGACCACTAAAGAGGTGCAGAAGGAGTACTTGGAGAAGACAAACAAGATACAAGAAGAGGCCAAACATGTCCTAAATGATCTGACAGAAATGCTCAACAGCTGCAGCCACAGCCAGGATGCCCTGAGGGAGAAAGCAGAGACTCTGTGGCGAGCCTTGGAAATTCCCAAGAGCTGGCCATCGCCAAAGAAGCCCTTGGTGGATGTGCAGGAGAGCATCCAGAAGCAGCTGGAGCAGCAGGAGCAGTCAGCAGGCAGGAAGAGGAACATCCCTGACACAGAGGTGCTGAGGCGGGCATCAGGGGGACTGGCCCTGCAAGGAATCTACAGAACCAGCAGACCTGAAGACATGCTGGCAAAGCGAGAACAGCTCCTCAAGGTTCCTGAGGGGTTCCAGCTCGCTGGTCCAGAGCAAGGATCGCTGCTTGAGACAAAGGAGTTCTCCTCCTCTGCAGCAGAATCCACTTTCACCAAGTCCATGGAGCTGCTGGGGTTCAGCCTGAGTGTTTCTGCCAAATCCTCATTCTGGGGGATTAATCTGGGAGGGAGTGTTGATCACAGCAGCTCCTCACAGTCAGAGGACACCCACGAGTCTCATTCTGAGCAGAGCTACTTTTGCATCACCAAGTACCAGTACATCCCTCTGGCCTCCTGCTACTTCCAAAGGCATCAGCTTCACCTCTCGGATGCGGCTCTGCAGGAGCTGCAAGACATGGAGCAGCAGCTTTTGAGCCTCCCTCAAGAAGACAAGGCCCCCCTACTGAATAGATGTGAGATGTTCTTCAGCAGGTTTGGGTCCCATGTAAATCACGGTCCCCTTCACTTTGGGGGGATATTCTGGTGGAAGGCGTCTACAGAAGGATTCCGAGCAAAGCAGCAGGAAGAAGTGAAGCGACAAACATCTGAAGTATTGAACAGCCTTGTCAGGAAAAGCTATGGTGACTTCCTGGCAAATGCTGGAGGGGCCCTGGAAATTTCTAACTGCAGCTCAAAGGCTTCTGTCCTGGGGAAAGCCAGAGAGCGTTCCCATACAGGGATTCAGGTCTCCATGGTCAACACCGGGGGCCCAGCAGACACATCTTCCCTTCCTCAGTGGAAAACGGGGCTTGTGTGTGATAACACAACGTGGTGCGTTATCGACCGTGGCTTTGAACTGATCCCAGTGTGGGACATCATCCTGTACAATCACTGCAAGGATTTTAAATCCGTAGATCAGATGAGCAGAGCCCTCAGGGCTGGGTACAAAGTGCTGACAAATCAGGGCATCGGCATCACTTTTGGAGAGGAACTGGGCAGTGCAGTGCAAGAGGCCAGAGATTTCATGGCAACTGTGAAGGCCTGGGAGGTGACAGTGGATGAAAGGAAGCTGCGAAGGCTGATGGAGCTAAAAGATGATCTGAGTGCAAAAACCAGGAACCCCAGTGTGTGGATCAACGTGTGCTTGTCAGACAAAGCCCTGCAGGACTTCCTGGTGAACACCGTGCGAAACTGCCAGGAGTCACCTCCAGAAAACACCACCTCTATCAAGGCAATGTTGAGGAGCCTCCTGAATCCTCATATCTACTCTGTCAAGGACTTCCCTGAGGCTTCCTTCATTATGCAATGGGTCTTCCAGACTGAGCACCCACTTCCCAGATCTCCCAAAGTCTCTGAACTTCAAGAGCTCATCAAAACACTGCAGCAAATGAAGGAGCACATCCACGCTGTCACCTACACACCAGGAAGTTCTGCTTCTGATGTTCATGAAGCAAAGATAGAAGCCACCCAGACCAGCAGCCTGGCCATTTATTCCTTACTCCAGTCTCTCCAGGAACAGGCTCAGAAGGACATGGAGCTGTTGGTGCTCTTGATTGTGACCAGCACAGGGTACCAGGTGGAAAGCAGCACTTTTCAGCACCTCCTTGGACACCCAGAAATTCACTACATGGCCAAGGAAATGGAAGCAGCACATGAAGAGTACGTGAACCTGAAGGAGCAAGATGCCAACAGAGCGGAGGCCTTCCTCCTGCTGACAGGTCTGACGGTGACACCTGAAAGTCAAAAGCTGTCCCTTGAGCAGAAGAGGGAGCGTTTGGTTTTCATGGAAGATCACATGAAAGGCTTGTGGTCCACACAGATAAAAAATCTGCTCCAGAAGCACAGTGGAAGTGGAGATTGGGAGAGGCTGGAACAGGACTTGGACTCCTTGATCAATGGGTTTTTGGATGACAAATGGGATGAACAGAGGATGCAGAACATACACAGAGACCTGAAAGACATTTTTGCAACACCAGAAGCCCCCAGTCAGTCCCAATCCGAGTCAGATAGCAGCAAATCCAAAGCAAATGAAGCCATTGCAAACCAAGAGTTCCTCCAGTTGCTCAAGCGCCTTGGACTGGAAGGCCACTATCCAAGGAAAATGGGGATGGGAGAGTTCCGCAACATCTGCAAGACATCTCTGCAGGACAGCCAGCCCAGCCAGGACAAGGAACTGCCATTTTACTTCTTGCAAAAGCTTTTAACTGTGGATTACCGGTTGAGGTACCTGACTTGCTGGGAAAGGAGCAACCCAGGACTTGCACCTGTGACACAAAGCAGAGAGCAAGAACTCCAACAATCAGACTCCTTTGAAAACTTTCATGATGATTTGGAGGAAGCAGCCCATGAACGTGCAAGCAGGGACAGCCATGTGCACCCCATGGACCTGCAGATGGCCATTTTCCATTGTGCTGATGACTTCCTGAGACAGACCCTGGCAACCAAGCTGGCATTCTGCCAACTGGCGCTGCCTCTGCTGGTGCCCAACCCGAGCACTTCACACATCGAGTTCCTGCTCTATGCACTCAGCCAAATCCAAAGGAGCTGGAAAGAGGAGGAGAAGTCAGGAAATCAGGCCCAAATACAGAGTTACAGCAACAAACTCATCTTTCAGGCACACACACCCATTGTGTCCTTCATCCGCATTGGCAGCTCGGCCTCCTCTTCCAAGTCCCAGCTCCTCAACGCTCTGCTCAGCAAACGCAAACACGACACTTTCTTCCACCGCCACTGCAGAGGCAGCACCAGAGAGCGTTTGCTGGTGGAAGGGCTGGTGGAAATCACCTGGTACTGCCCTGGTGGAAGCCCAGATGACAGCTTTGAGCGCTGCGTGGCTTTCTGTAACCTGCATGGAGATGCCAGGGATCACGGAGCACAGCTGCAGTTCCTGCAGGAGATATCTGCCGTCAACGTGGCTCTTGTGTCTGATTGGGAGCACATGGACAACAGGGGGAAAAAGCTTCTGCAGGACCTGTGCCAGTCACAAAGGCCTTTGGTTTGTCTTCTCACGGAAAAAGAGAACATTACAGCTGGACAAGCAAGCAAAAACATAACAATAGGGATCAAGAACAGAAATGAAGCAGAACTGATGGACCAACTGACCAAGACAATTGGGAATCTCTTGGAAGGTTCTAATCCACATTTCAGCCTGGATAACTGCGTGGACAAAGCTCGCCAGCATGGATTCATAGTGGATGCAGATCGAGATGCGTGTTTGACAGCCAAAGCAAAGGCAAAAGAGCTGGTGGAGCTTCTGAAGAAAAAGAAGCTGTCTGAGATCAAATCGCAGCTGCTGCCACTTCAAGGAAAACTGTGGCACCAGTGGTGCCAAAAGGACAAAGAACTCACTCGCTTGCAGGAAAAGAGGAACAAGAGCATCGAGCTGCATCGCAGCCAAATTGAAAACGAGAAGGCAGGAATAAGAGAAAAGCAACTTGACCAAGCTTTCCCTCTGAACACACTGATGAAATCATTCCTTGGCTTTCTCCAGGTCCAGCCAGCAGATAACAAGAAATACTTCCTGCACTGGATGAAGGTCTTTATGGACGAGCTGTCTTGTGGTCACCTTGAAGATCTGAGGGGAGACTATCACAAGTTATGGTCTGAAACCCTGAAAGGAAAGAAACACCAGGAAAAAACCCGTGTCAATGCTGAATTGTTGAGTCGCTTGGATGCCCTCTCTGATGAAATCAATGATTCATCCATTGGCCTGGAGCACCTTCTGAGGGAGGTAGGGCAGATTTATGAAGCTCTGCATTTATTGAACTCCACAAATGAGAGTTTTGTCAAACTTCCAGAAATTGCAGCAGATCTGATGGTTTCAGGGTATCCCATGGAGTTGATGGATGGGGATGCTTCTTACCTGCCCTTGCGCTGGGTGGGAGCAATCTTTGACAGCTTAATTGAGAGGCTGGGGGACAAACGAGTGTTTGTGCTCTCCGTGCTTGGCATCCAGAGCACAGGCAAGTCCACCCTGCTGAATGCCATGTTTGGTCTTCAGTTCAACGTCAGCGCAGGGAGATGCACCCGCGGAGCCTTCATGCAGCTCATCCCAGTGGGTGAGGAGCTGCAGCAAGACTTGGGCTTTGATTTTGTGCTGGTGGTTGACACAGAGGGACTTTGTGCCATCGAGATGGCCAATAAACAGTCCCTGAACCATGACAACGAGCTGGCCACCTTTGCCATTGGCATCAGCAACTTGACTGTGATCAATATCTTTGGAGAAAATCCATCAGAAATGCAAGATGTTCTCCAGATCGCTGTGCAGGCTTTCCTGAGGATGAAGAAAGTCAATCTTTCCCCAAGCTGCCTCTTTGTCCACCAAAACGTGGGAGAAGCAACTGCCAAGGAGCAGAACATGGAAGGAGAAAAGCGTTTGCAGGAAAAGCTGGATGAAATGACTGTGGTAGCTGCTCAGCAGGAATTCTGTGATGTCTCCTCTTTCAGTGATGTCATTGGCTTTGATGTGAACACCCACATTCACTACTTTGCTCACCTGTGGGAAGGAAACCCCCCAATGGCACCACCCAACCCCACCTACAGCCAGAATGTCCAGCAACTCAAGAGCAAAATCTTCCAGGCTGCCAAGAAGCAGTCACAGCGCAGCATTTTGAGGCTCTCGAGCCTGAAAGATCATATTGGTGACCTCTGGAATGCTTTGCTGAATGAAAATTTTATTTTCAGCTTCAAGAATTCCCTGGAGATTGCTGTGTACAGGAGACTGGAAAGTGCCTTTAGTCAGTGGACCTGGAGGCTGAGGAGTCACATCTTAGATGTACAGATGAGACTGGACAACAAAATTCAGAATGGGGAGATGCAGAATGTCACCAGAGAATACCTTGAAGGGCAAGTGCAAGAGACAAGTGATGCCATTGAGAAGGAAGTGGAAAAGTATTTCAGGGAAGACAAAGACTGTGAGACACTGGTCCAGTGGAAATCAGGTACAGAGCTGAAGCTGAAAGAACTAAAAGAGACTCTTCTTCATGAAACAAAAAAGAAATGTGAGAATCTCATTGAGCTACAGAAGGAGCAGAGTAAACTGGTTGCACGGAAGCTGGAATATAAAGATGAGCTCCTGAGAAGGAGTCGGGAGCTGGCTATGAGTCTGAAAGGGAAGAGCATCAGTGAGAGAGAACTGAAGGACAACTTTACTCTTGTCTGGAGCAAGTGGATTGCCGAAGTCTCCTGTGCTGTTCGTCCTCTGGAACGGGTGGATATTGATGCAGAAATTGAAGATGTCCTTGTAGAGCAGTTTAAAGAGCCAGGTTTCCATGCACGGATCAGGTCATTTCCCAGAGGCAGAGGGTTTTCTTTCGATCCAGAGAAACACATCATGAAGAAAAAGTATTTAGGCTTTATCCCAGATCCCAGGAGCCTTTCCAATGCTGATGTGATCAACTTTAAGCACACCACAGACAACATCATAGCACGTGTGAGAACAAACATTGCTAAGAAGGAAGAGGAGAAACGCGATTACAGTCGAAATTTTATCCATGAAATACTCAATGAAGTACAGAAGGGTGTGAACTCTGTCCCCAGCAATGCAACCTGTACTTTTAACAAAAATTACAGCATGGATTTGTCTCTGTATCTGTGCAGAATGGCAGCAGAAAGGTTTAAAGCCATGCATGAAGCATTCCGAAAGGCAAATGACCCAGTTGTGTACCTGAGCAGCAAGAGAGATGATTTCTTCCAATGTTTCCGGACTTCCTGCCAAGGAGCCACTTCTGTCACAACTTTTGCTGGTTTCCTTTGTGACAAGATTGAACCAGCTCTTCACCGGGCAGTCTATGAGAGGACAGCTAAAGACATCGCTGAGGACATGCAGGGCAAATTCCCAGATTTCAGGGGCAGCAGAGCCAATCTGGAAGTTTGCATCCTGAGATACCTGGCAGAACAGGAAAATTTTGAGTATTTCAGGCAGTACCTTTGGTCTCCAAAGCAGTTTTGTGAGAGTTACATTAAGGAACAAGTTAAGAAGCACTGTTTAGATGGGAGTAGGAGGCTCAGGGTGTTTTTAGATTCCTCCCTAAATCTTCTCTATCAAAACATCCTGTCAGCTGTTTCATTATCAACCCAAATTGTCAAAGACAGAAAAGATAGAGAAGACAAAGTCTCTCTCTGGTTGGATGAATTTTGCAGGGAACTGACAGAGGTGATCAACTTGCCCAGAAGTGACCTGAAGGGCATTGAGCACCAGGAGGTCACAGACATTGAGTTCCTGAGCAGGGCCATGGCAGAAGCTCTGGATGATCTGAGGGAAAGGCTCATGAAAGAATTGGCTGGAGCTGACCTGAGCTCATTTCCAAGGCAGCCTCACACCATCCTGGCGGAGCATTTTTCAGGGTGCTGGGCAAAGTGTCCCTTTTGTGGGGCTGTCTGCATAAACACAATGCAGAATCATGATGGAGATCATCAGGTGGTCTTCCATCGCCCACAAGCTTTGAATGGATCCACATGGTGGAAATGTTTTTTTGGCTTCGAGTATGATACACACAAACTGGTCATTGACATTTGTTCCAGCCTTGTTGCAAGTGATTGCAAGTTCAGAATTCATGATGGCCGATGGATTCCCAAAAAGAGATACCGTAATGCTGGACCTCCTTATTCTACTTGGAATATTTTTCCTGATTCATCCATGCAGGCGTACTGGAAATGGTTTGTGTCTCATTTCAGGACACAGCTGGAAGCTTTGTACAATGGGAAATTTCAGGGCAAAGGAAAAATCCCTGAGGCGTGGCGGAGAATTACCAAGCAGGAAGCTCTGTCTGAGCTGGAAAAGCATTAGGCCACATCCGTGAGGAGGAAGAACCACAACAGCTTTGAGTTTAGGAGAACTTTGTACCAGGCTCTCTACAAAATGCAGTTACAATGATGATGCTCTCAAACCATGTTCAGATAATGATATAAAATTTTTCCCAAATTTGGTGAAATAAGGCGCATTATTGCATCCATCACTCAGCAACTCCCTTGCTTCATGAGAAAGGCATAATTCTCCTGCCTTCCTGCCATAAACATTTCCCTTGTCTTTGTCCTAGAGCCAAACCAAACCCACTCCTTGGGGCAATCAGCCTCATGACCAAGCCTGAGCCCAAGGGCAGGGACAGGGCAAAGGGCAGCACTCAAAGCACCCCTTGGATCAGCTGCTGTGTGACAAGAAGGGACAGTGCCCCTAAGGCAGTTTTCTTGCAGCAAGGACGTGCCCTGCTTGGAGAAAGGCCTGCGGAACCTGATGCCAGCTCCACGCTGGCTGCAAGCTGGGCTGCTTGGATTTTGGGTGTCATCCTTCCCTCCCTCATTGCAGCCTCCTGGATCAACTGAGGCCATTCTCCCAGCAGGAGCTGCTGTGCCTGCAGGCTCAGGAGAGCAGTGACATGACTGCCCCAGGCTCAGGCAGTGCTTTCACTCCCTGTCTCAGGGGTGCTGTGTCTCCATCCAGGGCAGCCGCTCCTGCTCAGGTGCCTGGGGCTGCTGCCCTTCCCTCCAGCCCTCAGCCCCAGCAGGAGCTGCTCCTGCCCTTGGCCTTGCTGCTGAGCAAAAGCCTTTGGAATGCCCCATGTGGAGAATCCTGTCTGCCAGCACCTTATGCAGCAGCTATCAGATTCAGGGTCCTTTCTCTCTTTGATTCAGCTTTTTCTAAGGTGTGTGCCCAGGCAAAGCAGCTCCTTCAGGTTCAAACTGAACATCTCCTGTTGATTTCCTGACCTCAGACCAAAACAAAGCCAAACAGTTCAAGGAAAAAAAAGCTGCTCCAGGATTGCTGCTGCAGCTCCTTCAAGGCCAGGGAAAGGGAAAAAAAATTCTTGCTTCAGCTAACAAAAAACCAAGCCAGCTAAGCAAGAATGCAATGCTGTCACAGGGCATCCAATCCAAGGACACCCAGGAGTAAGGCTTTGAACCAAGCCTGCAGAAAAGCCCCAAGGCTCTTGTTGGTGCCTTGAAGTGGCTACCTGGAACACAGGTTAGACAAGATTAAGAAAATAAAAGCAGGCATTTATTAAAGCATGGGGAGGTAGCTGGGCAGTGGAGCAGGGAGTAGTGTGGAGATGATGGATGGTCCAGACATCTTGGCTCTGGTGAGGAAGACACCATGGGAAGTTCAAACAGAAATGTAAGTGGGGAAGCAAAAAGGAATGTAGTCATGTAAGACTGCAGGTGCTTGGGGTTAAGCAATGTAGCTAAGAAACATTAGGAATGTGATTACTGCTTGGCAATGGAAAATTTTATCTAAAGCTGTTAGACTATATATACCCAGCTGTAGAGATAATAGACAACTTCATGGCTTCACTCTATCAACAATAAACAACTTCTTGCTGATACCTACGTGGAGTCCTGTCCCTCAATCACTGACATTAAAGGCCTTCAATGGGGACACAATGGGCAGACAGAAGCCTCCCAGAGGCTACACCCAAGATGGATGATGGTCACAAGTTTTTCATACAGTTATAAGTTTGGTCCATTTGCATATCAGAGGTTAATCCTCCAATTACACCTTCAAGTAATGAAGTCATTTACCCCCGGTTTGCTCCTCCCCAACTCCCTTCTGTATATAATTTTTGGGGCCTGAGACAGTAGGGTGTCCTTGACTTTAAGGTCTAGAGGAAATGTTTTGTCTGAATAAAATGCGAAAACAGTAACTGACAGGCTACTGGAGTTTTAGAGTTATACCCTAAAGTTGTACAGGATCAAAAAAATGTAAAAGCTAAATCGTAAGGCATTACTGTCCCTTCTCTGGACCCACCTTAGAGCTACAGGAACCATTTCTGGGCATAGAGCATGGAGCAGAAAATATGGGAATGGGGTATCATCATAAAATCACCCCATTTCCTTGCAAATAGCATACTGATCTTTTCCTAATGGTCATCATTGAAAATGTCTTCAACATGTTCTGCCTCTTCCCCAACAGCTCCCCTGTCTCCTCTGGGACCCATTAGAGCAGCCATCATTAGTTCTCCATCTTTACCTCCCCAAGCCAACCCTATGTTATTACATAATTTCCATGCAGTTTCTAACAATTTATTTACATTTCTGAAGTTCTCTGCCACCAGTCTCTCTTTCTTGTAATGTCTAGAGCCAATTGTTCCATAATTGTGGCTGCCATTTGTAACACGTCCTTCTCTGTCAGAGTCCATGTTAACAAACTTCCCATCTGCATCCATTAATCATTGATGGAAATTGGAAGGAGACTCATTCTTTCCTTGGATTACGTGATAAAATTCTGACATAATTATAGCCTTTGGAATTTCATACAAAAAGATGGTTAATCTCTGATACCTGGTCAAAAGATCCCTGTGTCCTGGTTGGTTGTGAAAGGAATGAGGAGGAGGTGTCTTTACAAACAAACTTTGGGCCTGCTGGTGAATAAAGCCAGATACTGAGAGGGGAAAGAAGCAATGGAGTGAACCATAAATTCCAGAGGAATTCCACTAATTGACACCGACTGTTATTCACTGAAGGCTGTAGTAAATCCCTGGACTTAAAGAAAAAGAACAGAGGAAGGAGGACAACGAAGAAGTAAAGTGGAGGCAGGTACATATTAAAAGGGGGTCTGTATTAGGTGATGTGGGAAATATGTACCTGTCAAGTATTTCAGCCAATGAGGAAAGAGAGAGGAAAATGCAGCCAGGAAATGAGGATAAAAAGGAGGCTGCCACCTCCCACAATTTGAGAGACCCCATGGGAAATGCCCAGGACCTTTCCCTTTAGTCAAATAAAGCAGCTGGACTCCTCTGTCTCCTTTTGGGGCATGAACCTCTGGTATTTGCAGGTTAATTTTTGTGACAGTTGGGATCCAGTTTTGGATCAGCAGGTGAAAAACATTGATCTGCTTTTCCTGGTTGCACATTTTAAGCATGAACTTATTCTACCTCTTCCCTTGACTTTGCTACCATGATTGTTTTCTCATCTACATTCAGCAGTGTATCTTAAACCACCTGGATATCATTCCAATCAGGACCCTGGTTCCTTACAATGGTCTCAAAACCTTACTTGCATTCTCAGGAATTTCCCTTTAAGTCCCTGCCAAGTCCTTCCAGGACCTCAACTCAACTAAGAAAGGCATTGTTACCATGACCAGTCCATCTGTACCTACCGCCCACCTTAGAGGGGCTTGAATTTCCCCCTTTCCTCATTTCTTCTCTCTCCTCCTGGGCATATTCTCCCTGCCACTGGAATAATTTCCTCTAAATCTGTGTCTGCCCTCCTTCCTCTTCATCCACAGGCTCGGGAAGAGGCTTGATTTATTATTTTATGATATATATTATATTAAAACTATACTAAAAGAATAGAAGAAAGGATTTCATCAGAAAGACAGCCAAGAATAGAAAAAGAAAGAATGATAACAAAGGCTTGTGGCTCCAACTCTCTGTCTAAGCCAGCTCACTGTGATTGACCATTAATTAGAAACAACCGCATGAGACCAATCACAGATCCACCTGTTTCATTCCACAGCAGCAGATAATCATTGTTTACATTTTGTTCCTGAGTCCTCTCAGCTTCTCAGGAGGAAAAATCCTAAGGAAAGTATTTTTCATAAAAGATGTCTGTGACAGATCACCCTTTTTATTTTAGTTAAATTACAAAGAAATGTGTAATTTTTTCTGCTGGGCTCATGCAGAAGAAAGAATAAACACTTGACAGGCTATTTGTTGCCAATCAAAATCTCAGTCAAGTGCTGATGTGGAATGATCAGGGAAATTCTTCACTTGTAGAACATAAAATTCTATCATATCGCTAAAACAATCTTACAATATAAGAAAAGGCAAAAAACAATGCAAAGAAAGTTCATTGCTTTGCGGCGAGGGTGTATCTGGCCTGGGATGGTCAGTGTCTGGCTAGCAGTGGGCAGGCCAACACCCTGCTGCAATTCAGTGCGAGCACCCCTTGGGGTCTGAGGGACTCGGGCTGAGCTCGCACTACGGACCGGTCTCACCGCCTAGGCAACTGTGGAAGAAGGAGCTGGACTCTCGGTGGGGTTAAATCCGGTTTAATGAAAGAGCCAAGATAACATCCAAGGAGTAGCCACAGGGTAGGATCCGAAGGAAGAACCCCAAGGAAAGACCAAGAAATGGGAGTGACACGAGGTTATAAAGGGGGTGGGTGTGCAAAGGAGGGGTTTACATTAAACCAATCATGAAGGATGGAGGGATGAACTTAACATAATTGACATAAAGGGGAAACCAATAAACACAAAGTAAAGGAGGGACCCCGGGACCACAGCCAACCACAACCCCCAGAGAGGAGAAGATTCTGGAAAGTTGGGAGGAGTGGGGAGTGATTGACTGGGCCCAGGGAGGAGAGAAAGCCTACAAATAAGGGAATAAAGGGGAGGAGGAACTATATAACTTAGGTGACTGACACTAACCAAGGGCAGGGGTAACCATAGTAACATAACTGTCAGTAGGGCTAAGGTGGGAAAACTGAGGAGGGCAGAACCATTTACATTGAATAGGGGGAAACAATACATAAAATGGGGGAGCAATACAAGAAACTTAACAACACACTACAACATTGCTTCAAGTCCAAACAGCTGAGTTTCAGGAGAATGTCCATGGACAGAAAATGTTCCTCTTTGACATCTCTGAAAGTCCCTTTTGGTCTTGAAACAGGCTTGCAAAATCCTGAAACAACAAATTGCTAAAGAAAATCATCAATGATTATCAAAAATCCATTGACAGTTATCAAACAATTTTGAGAAAATTTCTGGAATATCTTGGCCACAGCCCTTTATTGAACCACTTGGGCTGAAGGTAATTTTTGGCTCTTCAATGCTTTTGATGAGCTGCTAGTAGCTCTTTCAACTCTTTTAATTTAATTTTTTTTTTTTTTTTTTTTTTTACAGGAGAGAGCAGCAGCAGAAGCAGAGGAGCCTCTGAGGCCCTGAGGGGGTCCTGACCCACATGGAAGGATCAGAAACCCCAGACCTGGCCCACAGAATGGTGGCCCAGGTCCTGACGGGGGAGGCAAAGCCCCCAAACCCAACAGCTGGCTGGGCAGTTGCCCTGGCCCAGGGAATCGAGCAAAACGGCCCAGACCCAGCCTGCGAGGCCGGCTCCGTGGTCTCACAACCCGGCACCCTGCTGCCAAAGCCGGGGCAGCACCAGTGACCAAGCGCTTCCCTCTCCCTGGACTACCGGTGCAGACCGGCACATGGGGAAGAGAAGCTTTCCCAGGAACCACCACCCCAGTTCGAGGTGGTTTTTTCCCCACAGCAAGTTTTGTCCCCACAGCAAGCAAGCGATTGTGACTTTTCGCTCTTTCTCCTGCCTCTGCCAAGCAAATGCCAGTATTCTCGCTTCCTGCCCCTTAGCACCACTCCAGCTCCCTCTGGGCTGGGGACCAGAGGCAAAACTTTCGGGAGCCACCTCCCCCACGCCAGTGGGGCACGGGAGGGATGGCACGAATTGCAACACCGAAGGGGGAGCCACCGACCAAACGCGAACTGGTCCGCGAAAAATGCTGAGTTTGAAAGCAGGCAGCCGGGCTGCACCCGCAATCAGCTGCCGAGCCACGCCTCCCCCATGGAGGGACAGGCTGGCCACCGGAGCCACAGCCCCAGCCGCTGCCACAGGCGCAAACGGCTCGGGATGGTCCGAACTCGGACATGCCACCGGGTCCAGGGCAGCCTCTGATGCAGATGCTGACTCGGAGGATGGGGTCCTTGAAGGCAGCAGGACCACCGGGTGGGGGCCGGTGGGGGCAGCAGCGGTGCAAGAGGTGCACGGGAAAGTGCCGTCGTTGCCTCTCTCGGCTGCAGGAGCGGCAGTGCAGGCGCGAGCTCTGTCCCTGCGGGAGGAGTTGGCGGGGGCAGCACGGGGTCGGCCCCTGCCGGCGCCGCTGGCACAGTTGTGAATGCAACTGCCAGCTGTGATGCAGAGGGAGTGGGCACAGGGGTGGCAGCAGCTTCTGCCCCCGGCTCTAGGATTGGCCACACAGGCGCAGTCACTGAAACAGCTGGAGCCGTGGGCAGGGTTGCACGGGGAGGCGGCCACGCCTGCAGGGCTGGTCAGGGCAGCCCCATGGGCCCAGGAGGTGGCGCCGCGGGGACTGGTGCCACCTGCATCACCCACCAGGGCAGGACCCGCGCGGCTGGCTAGGGAGGGATGCACGGTGCTGGCCGGGGTGGGACCCGCAGGGCTGGCTCAGATCCCCGCTGAGGGCAATGAAGTGGGGGGAAAGCGGCTCAGTTTGAGTATGCTCCAAAGGCGCAGAAAAAAACTTTTCCTCGGCTGCAGGCAAAACCTCGCCCCCCTGCTGCATTTCAGGGGGGCTGGGAACCAGCAGTTCGTGTTCCTGGAAAGGGTCCTCTCCTTCTGTGCCCAGTGGGAAGGGAGCTTGACCTCTGCAGTCAACAATCTACTGAAATGAAGCTGCTTTCTGTTTCAAAACTGGGAAGAGAGTTCTGAATGACGGATAAATCCTAAGAGATCCTAAACCTTGGGAAGAAATCTCTCTAATGATGAATTCCATGCATTCCCATACATATGAATCAAAGGAATAGAGCACATTCATGAAAAATCCAAGGAACTTTACTGATTGGAAAATCTCATAGAAATGTCTCTTCACCATAGAAACTCTGTCCTCATGACCCCATTTTTGCCAGAGGTCAATAAGTTTCTCCTCTGGTGGGGAAAATGGAACCTCTGCCCCTGTAGGCACGCTCTGCCAAATCCCAGCCCACATTCTGTGAAGGGCAGCATTTTCAGGAAAGGAAGAGTTAGCAGTACCTTGTGACAGTGTCCTCTGGGGTTCAGCAGTCTGCTCTGTCCTGCAAAGCTTTCCGGACATCTTGTCTGAGAGACTTTTCAAAAGATTTTCTGTGGTCAGCCTTGGCTGTGAACTCTGTCCAAATCAGGATCTTCAGTTCTTCAGCTCCTGGCTAGAATCCACTTCTGTGGTCACTTGTGAGGTGACCATCAATGCCACACACTTGAGGTTTACCCAGTAGCAATGCTCCTCTGGGGTCTCACCAAGTGATGAATTTCCTCAGTCACTCGGGGTCACCATAGGTGACCATGTTCACAGGGGTCTTAGGATGAGGGAAGAGACGAGGATCTGATTCCATGTTTCAGAAGGCTTGGTTTATTATTTTATGATATATATTATATTAAAACTATACTAAAAGAATAGAAGAAAGGATTTCATCAGAAGGCTAGCTAAGAATAGAATAGGTAAGAATGATAACAAAGGCTTGTGGCTCAGACTCTCTGTCCAAGCCAGCTCACTGTGATTGACCATTATTAAGAAACAGCCAGCATGGGCCAATCACAGATCCACCTGTTTCATTCCACAGCAGCAGATAACCATTGTTTACATTTTGTTCCTGAGTCCTCTCAGCTTCTCAGGAGGAAAAATCCTAAGGAAAGGATTTTCCATAAAAGATGTCTGTGACAAGTTTGGTTTTTTTACGGGAACTTTCTCCCATCTCTTATCTGGAAGAAAGACACTGTGAGGGTAGGGGGTTATCCAGGAGATTGTCCTAGGGTGATGTTATGATGCTTGTATCCCCATTCGTGTGTTCTGTTTATGCTGGATATTATGTTCTGTGCCTTCAAGACTGGCTCTGAAGAGTGGAAGTTTTGTTTTGGTTTTGTTATCAGCCTGCTCCCCCATGGCTGGCGGAACACAGAGACAGGGCGGTACATAGTGCTGCTTTTGCTTTTTTTTTTTTTTTTTGCTTTTCACTTTGCTCTCACTTCTACTTTGCTTCTGCTTGCTCTTGCTTCTGCTCATTAGCTAGTTTACTCAAACAGTCCAAATTTCTTCCTGGACTGTCTCTCCTTTCTTTTTTTTGGACCTACTCGAACCTGCTCTGGACTGGGACCTGGGAAACACCAAGAGTTTGCACCTTGTGGCTGCAGCAGCTACCCCCAGCACCAGAGGGACTGATAACAGAGCGACCACCCCCAAGAGAGACTTTCTGGATTTGTCATCTTTTTCAGAGCAGTGAAAGAATGGTGTCATCCAATATTGTTCATTTTGTGTGCTGCGGGGGTGCTGTGCCTGTTAAATAAACAGGTTCTTTCCACTTCTCTCTGAAGTATTCTTCCCAAACCGGTTGGGGGAAGGGGCTGTGTAGGTTTTCTTTCTGGAGGGGCCTCCTTTTGGAGGTTTTCTCCCAAATTTGCCCTAAACCAGGACAGAGGCTTAGTGAAAGAACAATTACTAGCTGGACGTATTGAAAAATCATTTAGCCCATGGACTACACCTATGTTTGCAATAAAAAAAAAATCTGGTAAATGGAGATTTTGCTCAATTTGCAGCGGATAAACGCTGTGATGGCTGCAATGATTGCTTTTCAATAAGGTCTCCCAACACCTACAATGATTCCACAAGGATGGGAAATAATTATCATTGATTTGAAAGATTGTTTTTTTACAATTCCATTGGCTGATCAGGATGAGGAAAAATTCACCTTTACTCTGCCTTCTTTAAATCATGAGGAACTGGGCCAAAGATATCAGTGCAGGGTTTTGCCTCAATGAATGAGAAATTCTTCAAGTGTTTGTCAATGGTTTGTGGCACAGACTTTATCTAAGGTGAAAGAGTGATTTAGCAATTGTTTATTGCTATCATTATATGCATGATATCATGTTGGCATCCAAAAATAAACAATTGTTGGCTCTTGAACAATGTGCTGTGAAAAATTTAGAAGCCTTTGGTTTGGTTATCGCCCCAGAGAAAGTTCAAAGACAGATGCCTTGGAAATATTTGGGATTGATAATCACCAATACACAAATTGTGCCTCAACCTGTAACATTGGACACTGACATTAAAACCGCTGTAGACGTACAGAAAATGGCTGGTGCAATAGGTTGGCTTAGGCCATACTTGGGGATAACCAATCAGCAACTGCAACCATTTTATGACTTCCTATCAGGGATAACTTCATCTGCTGATGAGAGACATTTGACCGCTGCAACAAAAAAAAGGCTGTAGAAGAAGTTGAATTGGCCTTCACATCTAAATTTGTTGCCAGGATAGATGTTTCTGTTGGTGTGCAATTATTTGTTTTGAGAGATGATGATGCAGATTGTTGTGTCAATGGAATGATAAATTGCATGTTTTGGAGTGGATATTTTTGTCTTCAAGGTCCCAAGAAACAGCTCTGGGTCTGTATGAGATTTTTGCGGACGTCATTATCAAAAGTTGCAGACACTGCCATGAAATCTTAGACCATGATCCTGAAACTATTGTCATACCAGTACAACAATGGTAATTTGAATGGTGTTTTCAAAGGAATCATGAGCTGCCATCTGCTTTATCTTCCTTTACAGGTCAAATAGCATACCATTTACCTTCTCATCCTATTTTGAATTTCACTAAGTGAAGCGGTCAAGCTGGAGAAAGATTGTCCTTCTTGGACATCCCAGCTAGCTATCCAGCACCGCTAGCAGTAGGAGGGCACTATCCCGATCTCTGTGGTTCGGGACAGGACCTAAAGCAAATGCCCTGTGCTATGACAGCAGTGCTACCTTGTGGTAGGACGTGGCTTGGTTTATGGCTGCAGTCATCAGAAAAAGAGAGCACTCTCCAGCTCTGGTGAATCCAGGTTTATTGGGTCCCAGGGAAACTGACAGCTGAAGAGGAAGTCAGGGAGGTTGCAACAGCTTATAAGGAGGGAGGGAGACAGGGAAGGAGTCGGTCCTCTGGCGAATAGAGTTTTAGAGGGCAGTGGAATAAAATAGATGACTTAGGGAGAACGCCAATGGGGATAACTTGAGGGTGGGGCCCTGGCCCCTGAACCAATCACTCAACGCTCTCCCTGGAAGTTTCTAGAGAGAAAGTTGGGAGTGCCAAGTGACAGACAGGGCACCGGGGAGGGATTTGAGAAAGGATACATTAGTCTCCAAGGCAGCTGGGGAGGAGTTGGGATAACTGGCAGCACAAGGGAGGGAGGGGAGAACCAGGGCAGAACCATTACATAAAAAGGGGAAACAGAACAGTCCAACTTGTACAAACACAACACAACAACTAAGATGATTGCCTTTCAGAGGAAACAACTTTGTTCTTCTGTGCCAGTGGAAGGGCGACAGTTTTTACAGATGGATCAGGAAGAACTGGAAAAGCTGCTGTAGCCTGGAAGAAAGATGACCAGTGGGAATGTGAAGTAATGGTTCTATAAGGGTGTCCTCAGTTAATTGAACTTTGTGCTGTACTCTTGGCCATTACCTTATTTCCTAGTTCCGTAAATACAGTTACTGACTCTGTTTATGTTGCTAATTTAGCGAAACAGTTGGATCAAGCTGTGTTGTAGAATGTAAAGGAGAAATCATTATTTGTTATGTTGTTGAAATTATGGACAATTATTAGTAATGCAAACCATTCTTATTTTATTATGCATATTCGTAGCCATACATCTCTACCTGGATTCTTTGTTGAAGGTAACACCTATGTGGATTCCCTTGTGGCTGCCTCAGCAGTAAAAACAGTGCCTAATGTGTTACAGAAAGCTGTTCTATCTCACCAATTTTTCACCAGATTGCTCAGGCACTACAGCAGCAATTTAAATTATCACATAATGAAGCAAAGTCAATTATTTCTTCTTGCCCTGATTGTCCTATGTCTCATGTTTCACAGTATTATGGTACTAATCCTAGAGGTTTATGCCGTTTGCAAGAATGGCAAACAAATGTTACAAAAATGCCTGAATTTGGCCGTCTAAAGTATGTTTACATTACAATTGAGACCTTTTCTCATGCCATGGTTGCCTCAGCATTGGCAGGTTAATGAAACTGCTTGGGATGTTGTTTGTCACTTTTGCCACACCTTTTCCATCTTAGGTATTCCATCACATGTAAAGACAGATAACAGCCCTGCGTATATTTCAAAGAAATTGCAAGGTTTTTTTCATGCCTGGGGTGTTGGTCATTCTACTGGTATCCCTCATGCTTCAACAGGCCAAGCAATTATTGAACGTGCTCATGGTGTGTTGAAGTGCCAGGTGCAAAAACAAAAAGGGGGAATGCAGAAGGAGTCGCCTCAAATGAGATTAGACAAAACCATTTATGTCTTAAACTTTTTGCATCCTTTATCTGACTTACAAGTCTCTCCTATATTCTACCAGTTTTTGTCTTTGAATTCAAAACAACCAAACTTTAAGAAAGGTATTAAGGTTTGGGTAAAACATTTAATTACAGGAAAATGGACTGGCTTGATAGAATGGGGAAGAGGATACACATGTCTTTTAACTGAAAATGGCCCTCGATGGGTCTCTGCCCGTTGTGTCAAACCTTATTTGGAGCACACAGAAAAAGACAGGATGAGTGGTTCTGCAGTGGGAACAAAATGAGTAGGTAATTGCATTGGTTATTAGGTAGATGGAAGCATGGATCCTCAAGGAATGTGTGGTAAAGATAGTAATTCAAGACAGAGTAAAGGTAGTTACAGGCTTACACTGAAATTCCAAAATTTAAATTAGTGGATGTTACTTTTGCTTCATTTTCTTGAATTCTCTTATAGAGATGTTGGTAGTACTGAGAAGTGTGCCTTGTACCATCTCCTTTTGCAGATCACCGACTGTCCCAAAATAGGGGAACTTGATGTACCTAAGGAAGAAGTGTTGCCTTTGCACAGGAGTTGAATTAGTAGCTGAAGTCCACACTTTGAACAACTAGGTTGGTTGCCCATTATGATAGCAGCAACCAGTTGTAAAGTTAAGTGGATGCTACTTAGTTCTGAGTGGTGACTTAGCAGATAAATTGGTCTCTGACTCTGTGTGGGAGAAAGTTATTTGATTAAAGGTGAAAGTGTCATTCTCCTACAAATGTGTCATCGGGAAATTGCGAGGTCTGTAACGGTATTTGAAGATCTGTCTTTATGTGTTTTGGTTGTATATGAACCTTAAGACTGTGAGGGTGTGTGTTAGAAGTTGGTTATTTGTAAGTGAATGAAGAATGGATCCTCTGTCTGCTTGGATTTTTGCAAGGGTCCTGCAGAAGTCCTTAGCAGTTGTATTTGCTGGTCAAATACAAAAAGGGGGAATTGTAGGAAAGACATTCTGTGCTGTGCCTGTGAGCTAGCAAGGACTTTCTGAAGATAAGGAGAAGCCACATGTCTCTCCTGAGGGAATGCCAAGGTCATTACCCTGGAGACCAGAGGAAGGAGAGAAAGTTGGAGATATGGACTCTCGCTGACTCACCGAGTGACATGGCTCTCTGGTTGTCTGCTGAGAACTTTGTTTCTCTTTTATGGCCAATGGGCACTGTATATGTGTTAGATGGGTGTCGCTGTCTGGAAGAACTATAAAAACTACGTTGGTTTAATAAAATCTCTCTCTTTCACCCTTCTGATGGAGTTGTGTATTATTGTTTTGTGTCGTGCTCTAGAGTGACAGAGAGCAATCTGGGAGAATGGGACTGCATAACCTGGAGCTGTAATTGGACAATTAACCCCAATATGGAAATGGGCCAAAACTTATAAAAGGGAGAACATTCATGACCTGGTGTCCATCTTGGGTATAGCCACAGCCGGGCTCTTGCACTGCCCAAGGTGTATCCTTATAAAGCCTTTTTAATAATATCTATTTTATTTCTTTAACACTGTCCAGCTTCTGTTCTAGATGGCCTCTCAAGGCATCATGGAGAGGAGCCTGCTGGATGAGTGAACAGCACGTGATCACCCATGTGTAAGGACATTAAATTATGTTGCTGATTTGGCAATGTGTGATAGTGAAGAAATACCTTATAAGGAAATACTGTATCTTGAAGAAGTGTGTAAAACCAGCTTTTTTCTTGCAATAAACATCTCAGTACCCCCACTGATCTGAGTCTGTGCATTAATGGTTCACAGGAAAGAGGGAGGGGCTGAGGGGGAAAAAGAGTGTTTTAAAAGCTTCTTTTATTTCTCATTAGCCTTCTCTGACTCTGTTAATAATAAATTCACTTTATACCTTTACATTTGAGCCTGGTTTGCCCTTAGAATGTTTTTCTTCTCATCCTCATCTCAGTTTATGACCCTTTTTAAATTTTTTTTCTGAAGGAACAGCTTTTGTAGATGCCTGGTGTTTGCTCAGAATCAAACCACAAGAGCCCAGACATGAAACTGATTTTTATTACTGATTGGAATAGTAATATCCTCATTAAAACATGTCTGAGATGTCCTCAGTTCTTCAGTGGGGGTCTCGTGCACCGGCAGCTGGGAAAGGCAGCTCTGCAGCAGCTGGATATCGTGGAGAGCCGAGGACAGAGCCCGTCCTGAGGACACATGGCCAGAAGGACTCCAGCCACAAAATTACCAAGCCAAACAAAATACACAGAGAATCCAGAAGGACGCCGGGAGCTCACACTGTGCCAGAGGAGCTGTGAAACCTGGGCATGTCCAGCCACAGCCACCTCTGGGTGGGTCATGTTGGGAAGATGTTTGAGCTGTGGGACATGTCCCAGTCTCTGCTGGAGCTGTGGGCACAAAGGGTAGGGTCTGCCCCCCTGACCCACCCCAGGGCTCTCTGCAGGACCTGCTGGGCACTATGTCCAGCATTCCCGAGGTGGGACAGATCCCTGTGCCAGGGAACGTGACCTCCAGAGCTCTGAGAAGAGTGGGGACAGGCACTGGGGATGCTCTGCATTTTCTCACACTGCTGGGCACCATGTCCAGCATTCCCGAGGTGGGACAGATCCCTGTGCCAGGGAACGTGACCTCCAGAGCTCTGAGAAGAGTGGGGACAGGCACTGGGGATGCTCTCTACCCTCTCACACTGCTGGGCACCATGTCCAGCATTCCCGAGGTGGGACAGATCCCTGTGCCAGGGAATGGGACCTCCAGAGCTCTGAGTGGAGCAGGGATGGTGCTGGCAGTGGGGACAGAATATGGATGTGACAGCCTGGTTGGAAAGCGAGAAAATCAGCTAAGTTTTCTCCCAGTGGACTTGTGAGACTTTAGGAAGTTGTAGAGAAACGATGACAGCTTGTTATTATAAACAACCTGCAGGTGGTGTTTTCCTACTCTCTGCCTTCCTGTTTTTCTCAAAGACTGTTTATAAGAAGGGTGTTTTTGTTAATTAGCCAGTCAGGTGAAATGTATTGATTGATTGACCAATCTGGTCTGAATGTATTGGAACAGTCTATAAAAAGAGGGAATTTTCCTATTGAAGCAGCTGCTATGCAAACCAGCCTTCTGGTGAGTCTGTCATTTCTTACTCAGTAGTGACAGACAGGCACTGGGGATGCTCTGTGCCCTCTCACTCTGCTGGGCACCATGTCCAGCATTCCCGAGGTGGGACAGATCCCTGTGCCAGGGAATGTGACCTCCAGAGCTCTGAGAAGAGCAGGGACATAGTTTTCTCCCATGATTTCCCTGGGAAGCTGTGAAACAGCTCAGAAAAAGTAATGGGAAACAATTCTTATTTCCATTTGCTACGCCTGTTGTTGTATACATGCAGAATGTGTTATGGAGATTGCTTACCAAAGAGTAGTTTGTCAATTAAACACTGGTGATGGTGTTTAGATTGATTGGCCAATTAGGTCAAAACTGTATCAGACTGTCTGTAAGGGTTATGAGTTTCTTAGAATTGTATAGTATAATGTAGTACAGAAGAATAAAGCAATTAATCAACATTCTACAATCATGAAGTCAATGCTCATTATTACCTGGCCAGGAGCCTACAACAACAGGGACAGGCACTGGGGATGCTCTGTGCCCTCTCACTCTGCTGGGCACCATGTCCAGCCTTCCCGAGGTGGGACAGATCCCTGTGCCAGGGAATGTGACCTCCAGAGTTCCCAGAGGAGCAGGGACAGGCACTGTGGATGCTCTGTGCCCTCTCACTCTGCTGGGCACCATGTCCAGCACTCCAGAGGTGGGACAGCTCCCTGTGCCAGGGAATGGGACCTCCAGAGCTCTGAGAGGAGCAGGTATGGGGCTGGCAGTGGGTTCAGGCACTGGGGATGCTCTGTGCCCTCACTGCTGGGGCTGGCATGTCCCCAGCTGCTCCATCCCAGCTGCTCCATCCCAGCTCCCTGCTCCATCCCGGATTCTGAACATCCCTCCAAGAAGCCTTTCCAGAATGCTCCCACAGCACCAGTGACACAGCCCCAGCTCCCCTCTCCTTCTCCTGATTCCCAGGAAGGCACCAGCCACAACCTCAATGGGCAGAGGCCTCGGGGACTCCCACAGGAGCCAGCTGGGCACCTCTCCCAGCCCCAGTGTGGGATGCAGGGTCTGGGGATCTTTGCCATGCTCCCGCCCCATTTCCCTGGCCCTAAAGCCTGAGTGGGACCCACAGAGAAGAAATGCAAAGAGGAGACCCAGCAGCAGCAGCAGCAGGGAGGAGATGCCCCCAGGGCTGCCCAGAGGTCACAGGGAGGAGAAGGACACGGAGCCGTAAGGTTGTGCAGCGGGCTGGGGACATGGGAGATGCTCCAGCCCTTTATGCTCCCAGCAGCTTCTTGACCATGTATCCGGGCATGCTGTAGAGGAACAGGGCCACCATGATGAGGAGCAGCAGGGCCAGCACGATCTTGATGATGAGCCACTTGTAGCGGGTGCAGATGAGGTATTTGATGGACTTGAGTGGGTTCAGGAACCAGATGAACGACGTGTCCGGGCGGCTGCAGGGGAATCAAACATCCATCATTAATCCATCACCATGGGAAAGGGATTCATGGACCTTAAAGTTCATCTTTTTTTTTTGTTTGTTTCACTCCCTGCCAAGGGCAGGGACAACTTCCACTGTCCCAGATTGCTCCAAGCCCTGTCCAGCCTGGCCTTGGACACTGCCAGGATCCAGGGGCAGCCACAGCTGCTCTGGGCACCCTGTGCCAGGGCCTGCCCACCCTGCCAGGGAACAATTCCTCATTCCCAATTTCCCATCCAGCCCTGCCCTCTGGCACTGGGAGCCATTCCCTGGGTCCTGTCCCTCCATGCCTTGTCCCCAGTCCCTCTGCAGCTCTCCTGAAGCCCCTTCAGGCCCTGCCAGGGGCTCTGAGCTCTTCCTGGATCCTTCTCCTCTCCAGGTGAGCACCCCCCAGCTCTCCCAGCCTGGCTCCAGAGCAGAGGGTCTCCGGACTCAGAATACCCCTGTGGCCTCCTCTAGACCTTTTCCAGCAAGTCCACATCTTTCCTGTTTTGGGGCTTGGAGCTGGATGCAGCACTCCAGCTGGGAGCAGAATCCCATAATCCCAGGTCCCTGCTGCAGAGAGGCTTCTCCCACTCACTTGGGTTTCTCCAGGGGATCAGGCTCATTCCGAGCCAGCCCAGCAGGGGATTTCTCAGCCTCCTCTGCTGTCAGAAGGTGCAGCTCAGCCTCAACTTTGCCCTGCAGGGAGGAGAGAGCTGTGCTGAGGCCTGGGAGCACATCCCAGGAGGAACAAAGCCATAAGGGGGAAGCAGGGTGTCCACAAAGCGTGCAGTGCCCAGGAGGCAGACCCTCCCTTTTCCCCATCCTTACAGTGATCTCCAGCTCATCGTTCTCATCTCTGGCCACGAACGGCCACCAGCCCTTGACCCGCTTCTGCTTGAAGATGGAGATCATGGGCAGCTCAGCCTCGTTGGTCACCATCTCCAGGCTGCACTGCTTGGACGTCTTGGCTCCCCGGGGAAAGCGGTTCAGGTCCAGCTCGATGGCCCCTGGCAGGACAAAGGGGAGGACAGAGGTTGGCATGCCAAAAAGGCCAAATCCTTGGCTGGAGATGGGCTGGACCAGCATCTCCTGCCCTGGGGAGCAGCTTTAAACCAGGTCTGGGAAGGAAAAATGGGGTGTCTTGGCTAATGGAGCAATGCAGAAAAGGGATCTCAGAATCATGGAGACATGAATGTTGGAAAAGACCTCTGAGATCTTTGAGTCTCACCTGTGACTGATCCCCACCTTGTCCCCAGCCCAGGGCACTCAGTGCCACATCCAGACCTTTCCTGGACACCTCTAGGGATGGGCACTCCAAACCTCTCTGGGCAGCCCCTGCCAAGGCCTGAGCACTCTTTCCATGCAGAAATTCCTCCTGGTGTCCACCCTGAGCCTGCCCTGGCCCAGCCTGAGGCCATTTCCCCTTGTCCTGTCCCTGTTCCCTGGCTGTGCCCTCCTGCCAGGGACTTGTGCAGAGCCACAAGGTCCCCCCTGAGTCTCCTTTTCTCCAGGCTGAGCCCCTTCCCAGCTCCCTCAGCCCCTCCTGGGGCTCCATTCCCTTCCCAGCTCCCTCAGCCCCTCCTGGGGCTCCATTCCCTTCCCAGCTCCCTCAGCCCCTCCTGGGGCTCCATTCCCTTCCCAGCTCCATTCCCTTCTCTGGACACGCTCCAGCCCCTCCAGGTCTCTCCTGGCAGGAGGGGCCCAGAGTTGCCCCCAGCACTGGAGGTGCCCCAGCAGTGCCAGCACAGGGGACGGGCACTGCCCTGGCCCTACTGCCACCCTAGAGCTGGCACAGCCCAGGGGCCAGTGGCCTCCGACACACCTGGGCACACCTGTACTCATGTCCAGCCTCTGGCACAGTACCCAGTCATTCCCACCCCCCTTTCCCAGCCTGAAGTGCTCAGTGGGGTTGGTGTGACCTCAGCTCAGGACCTGGCCCTTGTCCCTTGGCCCATGGATCCAGCCTGTCTAGAACCCGACTCCTCTGCACACCCTTCCTGCCCTCTCACCCCACCTGCTCCATCCAGCAGCATCTCAGGGGGTTTCTGGCGTGCTCTGGACCCTGCACGTACCCAGGAAATCATCGGCCGAGAAGTGGTCGGCATCCCAGACCTGCAGGGTGAGGCGGGCCGGGATCTTGTACTCCGTCTCATCCCAGGAGAACATGGACTCCTTCTTGGAGATCACAATCTTCTCCTCGGCCATCAGGTAATCGAAGGGGAAGATGTAGCGCCAGTTGAAGTTGCCTTCACCAGTGAGGGAGTGGTAATGGACATCCGTGTCCTGCTTGTCCTCCTGCTGCCCCTTCAGCCACCTGCAGAGCCCGGGAGGGTGAGAGGGGGGCACAGGTTTACATGGGGCAGGAGAGGGGACAGGACCACCCCGTCCAGGCAGCCAGGGTGTCTCCAGGACTGGAAAAACCTAAAAGTTATGAACAAGGGGATGGGGCTGTGTGGATGCCGTGTGACAGAGAGAGAGAAACGGCAGGCGTTTCTCACAGCGGCTTGTGAGAAGTTTTAGGGAGCTGGAAGGATGTGATAACTTGTTGACTATAAACGATTTGCAGGTGGTGTTTTTCTACCTTTTTTTTCCTGTTCCTCTCAAGGACAGTGTGTGAGAAAGATGTTTCTGTTAGTTAGCCAATAGAATAAAATCTATTGTACCACTCTTTATTCTTTTGAATAAAGCCTTCTTTGCCTTTTCTACGATCCTGCCTCTCTCCTCTTCCTGCCCTGACCTTGGCACAAGAGTGACAGGGCTGCTCCAGACACTGCAGCAGCAAATCCAAGGGATGAGAGGATCCCAGAGGGAGCAGAGAAATTCAGGAGAAGGAGACTCAAGGGGGTTGTCTGAGGGCTTACCCTGGGCGAGGAGATGTGAAGGAGTTGTACGGGAGCTGGGAGCTGTCACAGACACATTTTATGAAAATCCTTTCATTAGGATTTTTTCTCCTGAGAAGCTGAGAGGCTTCAGGAACAAAATAGAAACAATAATTATCTGCTGCTGTGGAATGCAACAGGTGCATCTCTGATTGGTCTCATGTGGTTGTTTTTAATTAATGGCCAATCACAGTCCAGCTGTCTTGGACTCTGGTCAGTCACAAGATTTTATTATCATTCCTTTCTATTCCTTTCAAGCCTTCTGATGAAATCCTTTCCTCTGTTCTTTTAATATAGTTTTAATATATCATTTTCTTTTAATACAATATATATAATAAAATAATACATCAGCCTTCTGAAACATGGAGTCAAGATTCTCGTCTCTTCCCTTATCCTGGGACCCCTGCGAACACAACCACATTTGGTGACCCCAAGTGAAGAAAAATTCCACATTTGTTGAGTCCCAAGTGAGGAACACAACCACAGGTCACTCTGACTGCTCTGAGGAGAGAAGATGTAACAAGGACATCACTGGTGCAAGAGGATGTAACAGGGACTTCATCACCAAAAAGATTGTGTTGCTAAGGGAACGGGGGCAAGGGGGTCAGAGTGGGAAATTTTGTGTGAAGTTAAGGAACTGTAAATATTGGTCATTAGTGTAATTAACTGGCTTTGCTTGCATAGCATGGTCCGTGTCTCTCAGCTTCTGCAATGCCAGTGGAAGTGCAGCCAAGGAGAGGGGGAGAGGCAGGAAACAGCACAGGAGACACCAGCAGCATCTTTGGAATCTCATCAGAGGCAAGAAAGAGACTCTCAGGAAACACCCTGAGCAAGAACCTGACCAAGATGCTGAGACATCCATCCCCTTCCCCTCGTGTCCTCTCCATGCTGGATTCTCCCCAGAGAAGAGGTGAGGACCCCCAAACTCTCCAGTCCCATCTTCAAGCATGGCACAGCAGCAGATGATAACATGTCCACCCAGTCCTGACTGGTTTGGGTCTCTCATCATTGTTAGTGTCCCACTCCCGTGGAGACTGGGGCCCACCCCAGGAGAGGCGGAGGGGGGACCACTGGAATTCCAGGCTGTACCCACCCCCTAACAAAAATGTCACTGGATTTCTCCCTGGTGGAACTCTGTACTTACCCCCTGACATAAATGTCACTGGATATCTGCCCAGTGAAGGAGGAACTGATGGAATTCCAGGCTGTACCTACACCTTGACAAAAATGTCACTGGATATATCCCTGATGAAATTCCAGGCTGTACCTACCCCCTGGCAAAAATGTCACTGGATTTCTCCCTGTTAGAATTCTGTACCTACCCCCTGACAAAAATGTCACTGGGTTTCTCCCCGGTGGAATTCCAGGCTGTACCTACCCCCTGACAAAAATGTCACTGGATTTCTCCCCGGTGAAGTAGTCGTCGTCCTCCAGGATAACCTCGTCCGTGTTCCACACGATCACCCTGAGCTCGTACCTGCCCAAGGGATGGAAAGGGAGGTGAGGCACGGGAGCAGGAAATGGGAGCAGGGAATGGGAACAGGGAATGGGATAAGATGGATGGAGTGGTGCTGCCAGAAAGCAGAGCCGGCTGCCAGGAACAGGGAATTGCTCACAGGGATCTCTCCCAGGGATCTGGAGGTCAGGATCAGGGAAAGGAGGGGATGTCAACCATGGAGAGGATTACAGGGATGGGACTCTTCCTATGGGGATAGGCTGGCTGAGCTGGGAATGTTCTCCTGGAGAAGGCTCCAGGGAGAGCTCAGAGCCCCTTGCAGGGCCTGAAGGTGCTCCAGGAGAAATGGAGAGGGACTGGGAGTGAGGGGTGGAGGGACAGGAGCCAGGGAATGGCTCCCACTGCCAGAGGGCAGGGCTGGATGGGATATTGGGAGTTAGGAATTGTTCCCTGGCAGGGTGGGGAGGAGCTGGGCTGGAATTCCCAGAGCAGCTGTGGCTGCCCCTGGATCCCTGGCAATGTCCAAGTCTTGGATGGGGCTGGGAGCACCCTGTGATAGTGGAAGGTGTCCCTGCCCATGGCAGGGGGTGGAACTGGATGAGCTTTAAAGTCCCTTCCAACCCAAACCCTTCCGTGATTCCATGGTCTCCACATGATCTCGGATCAGCCTCAGCAGGGTGAGCCAAGCACCAAGGAGAATTTTCCCTCCTCTGCTCCCAACCTCTGCAAAGATCTTGCCAAAGGCTCAACGGGGCAGCCCAGGCTTGGATTTTGGGAGATTTCTGACCAAAACTGGGTCTGCAAAACAACCAGAGCCCAACTCTGTTCCTGTTCTCCTCCCTTTACTCAGCAGGGCTGTGATTCCCCCCAAAATGGGCTCAGAGTCCTCCTGAGGACCACAGGAGGTTCAGGGGTCTCCAGGGAATTCCCAGCAGGCTGGGGAGCTTCCCATCACCTCTGCTTGGCTGGGAATTTCTTGATGGTGAAACATAAACCATAAATATAACCCATAAATGTGCTGTGGGAAGGCTTGTGGAAAATAAGGAGAACTTCATGACAGCAGATTTCCCCTGGGCGGCTGCTATTTATGAGTTTTCCCACAAGAAAACTGTTTTTCTCCTGCAAAGTAGTCTCCATAACATTAACAAGAAGGACTTCTCTCCCTAAATAAACTTTTTAAAAGAGACTATTTTAGAGGCAGTAAACTGACTAGAAATTTAAAATTTTGTTTCTTTACATTATCAGTAGGAAAAAAAAGTTTTAGGGAGAGTAAAAGTGTTTCAAAAATTTTGTCTTAATTCTTACTATTTTTTTCTTTTAATCACTAGTGATAAAATTTTCTTTATACCCTTTGAAAGTTTTAAGCCTGCTTTACCTTTCTCCTAATTCTATCTCACAACAAGAAATAAATACACTAGTAATTAACCAATACCAAAATCTACCACACTCTTCAGTACTTTGAAATCTTGAAAGAAGAAACTTCAAAATTTTGAAATCTTAAATTTAAAAAACTCTCAAATTAGAAAAAATCTTAAAATTAAGAAACTCTCAAATTAGCAAAATTAACAGACTACACAAAATTAGTGTTTCTGCCCAGTTTCAAATTAAAACCTCCACACAGAGGAAGTGGGAGTAGGTGGAGGAAGAGCAGAATCTCGGCTCCTGCAGCAAGAGGAGGCTGGAAGGAGGCTCAGGACTCGTGGCCACAGCACTTCACTGGATGTACCAGGAGGTCTCCAGGTGAGAAAAGTGGATTTACATCTTCCTTAAGCCCCTCCTTTGGGATCTCCCTCTGGCAGTGCCCCAGCTGAGCCCATCCATGGGATTCCTCAACCTTTTCCTTTTCTCCTGCCTGTCCCAGCTGTGCCTCTCCCAGCTGGGAACCAGGGATGTTCTCTCCACCCAAAGCATTGGCTGACTGGGATGCACAAGAGGCTCCCATTTAAATTCCCAGTGCCATCCCTGTAACCCAGCCCTGGGGGCAGGAAAAAGAGCCCAAAGACCGAGGCCAGAAGGATGAGAAAGGATAGAAGGGATATTGAGAGAAGAAATGTCCTTCTTCCCCCACCATGTGCTGTTTGTGCCTGGTCTTTCCTGCTTGGAATGCTGTCCCAGGGGCCTCCACCACCCATCCTTCTGTCCATCACCAATCCAAAAAGCGCAATCCAAACTGTCCAAAAAGCCCAATCCAAACTGTCCTGGGATAACCCTGCCCCTGCCCAGAAGAGGCTCAGGGCTGGGCACTCTGCTCTGCCCAGGGAATGATGGAATTTCCCAGTTCACACAGGCAAGAAAGATCGGGATCTGCAGGGAATGAGGAGATCTGGGATCCCACCCTCAGGAGCAGCTCTGGAACTGCCTCCAGTGTTGGAATCTCTGGGAATGGCAGCATGGATGAGGAAACCAACAGAGGGCTGGGCTGCCCACGGAGCAGCAGCAGGAGATGGGAGAAGCCTGGCTCCATCCCCAACCTCTCGTTTCCCTTCCCCGTTTTTTGGCTGGGCTGCCAACCAATCCCAGTTAAGTTCCTTAAGTAACTTCCTTACTTCTTTGGTTTCCTGGGAGAAATATCAATGGCAGGGCCGGGCGCTGGCATATCCATGGGGAACATGTCCACCCACATCTCCAGGCGGCCCTGTGGAGTGGGAGAGGCACAGTCAGCTCCCCTTGTCCCCTCCCCACCAGTGTCCTCCTCTTCATCTCCCCAGCCATGCTAGATGTGGAGTGGGACAAACTTCTCCCATGCCACAAATCCTTCTCCACCCCTGCAGAAATAGCTCATGGAGGGAGTGAAACTGGATGGGTTTTAAGGCCCTTCCAGCCCAAACCATTCCATGATTCCATGGTCTCCATGTGAGCCTGGATCAGCCTCGCCAGGGTGAGCCAAGCTCCAAGGAGAATTTTCCCTCCTCTGCTCCCAACCTCTGCAAAGAGCTTGCCAAAGGCTAACGGAGCAGCCCAGGCTTGGATTTTGGGAGATTTCTGACCAAAATTGGATCTGCAAAACAACCAGAACCTAACTTTGCTCCCACTCACCCCCTTGACTCAACAGGGATGTGATTCTCCCCCCAGCACAGGCTATGAGTCCTCCTGAGGGCTCCAGGATGTTCGGGGTCTCCAGGGAATTCCCAGCACTGCCTTTTGTGCACGGCAGCCTGTGGGTTTCCAGTCCCTTCTGCTTGGGAATGCATTGGGAATTTTGCTCCCATGTGCCCGGACGTGGGGAATCAGGAGGGATTGTGGAATGTGAAATGGATGAGGATGGATCGGGAGGCACTGGAGATTTTCTCTGCTGGCCTCCCGGGGTGACTTGCCCACCCTGAGGTGGGTTAGGGCTGTGCTGGCCCCCATGGGCTGTCCCCATTCCCATTGGAATGTCAGACCTGCTCGATGCCTGGCTTGTCGGGGTTGAGCAGCGGCCGCGTCTCCACGTGCTCGGGGACGAGGCGGCAGCCGGCCCGCGGGATGTCCTCCCAGTGCCGCAGCACTGCCAGTGCCAGGTGTTCGTCCGTCGGCTTCTTCTGGCCTGGAGGAGAAAGGAGAGCTCCGACAGCTGGGACAGGGACACAGGGACAGCAAAGCATCCAGGGCCTCCACCTGTGCTCCAAGGTGCAGAACTGCCTCATTCTCTCCATCCTTTGGGACAAAGTGTTCCCAAGGGCTGCAGAACTGTCCCGAGGTGCAGAACTGCCTCATCCTCTCCATCCCTTGGGTTGCAGAACTGTCCCAAGGATTGCAGAACTGCCTCATCCCATCCATGCTTTGCAAACATTTTGTCCCACGGGTTGCAGAACTATCCCAAGGTGAAGAACTGCCTCTTCCTCCCTATCCCTTGGGACAAAGTGTTGCCAAGGGTGCAGAACTGTTCCCCAAGAAGTAGAACTGCCTCATCCTCTCCATCTCTTGGGAACACTTTGTCCCAAAGATTGCAGAACTGTTCCAAGGTGCAGAAATGCCTCATCCTCTCCATCCTTTGGGACAAAGTGTTCCCAAGGGCTACAGAACTGTCCCAAGGTGCAGAACTTCCTCATCCTCTCCATCCCTTGGGACAAAGTGTTCCCAAGGGTGCAGAACTGTCCCAAGGTGCAGAACTGCCTCATCCTCTCCATCCCTTGGAAACACTTTGTTCCAAAGGTTGCAGAACTGCCTCATCCCCTCCATCCCTTGGGAACACTTTGTCCCTCAGCCAGCACTTCCTAACTCCTCTTGCCTCTCTCCAGTCCCTGTAGAAGGTTCAGATCCCCATTCATTTTTCCCTGTCTGAACCAATCCTATGTCCACTGACCACATTTTCCTTCTTTCCCTCACCCCTCCTGGGCTATTTCCCTCTTTCTTGGGCACACATGGGTGTGTTGGGACACAACCCTCATCTCCCATTGTTTGGGAATGCATTCCCATGGATGACAATTCCCCAAATGCTGGAGGTGTCTCCATGGCTCTTGGGACATGCACTGCTCGGAGGGCATTTCCAGAGGCAGCTTTGGGTGTCTATGGATGTCCTCAAGTGATTCCGAGAGGAACCCACTGATCTGGGGGGTCTGTAGGACTCTGTAACTGGTCTATACTGGGATGGTGCCTGCAGGGCTGGGTGATGAGCCCACCACATCTGTCTGGGAGTGTTGGACTGGACGACCTTCAAAGGTCCACTTCAAACCACTCCATGATTCAAACTACTCTGAGACTCCAACCCTGGCTGATGAGGAGACCCCTCCAGACCCCTGCTCTGCTCCAGAACCTCCATCCCATGGGATGATCCCACAGGGCCATACCATTTTCATCCTCGATCTCTGTGGGGCCGGTGAAGACCCTGTTGGCAACTTTCACTCTTCCTCCCGGCCCGAAGTGCGGCCCATCCACTTTTCCCTCTTTGCACAGCTTGGACAGGATTTGGGAGGGCTTCATGGGGTCACGCCAGGTGTTGTACCCGTGGCTGGGAACAGGAGGGCAAGATCAGACAAAAAAAGTTGTGAGGACAAAGAAATTTTTTTCCCTTTTGCCAGGGAAAAAACCCCACTGCACCACGAAGCACCCAGAATTCCCAGGGAAAGAATTTGAGGCAGTAAAGGTGAAACTTAAGAGGAAATTTGATTCCTCTGTGCCCCTTTTTCAAACACCATTCACCACACTTTGGCTCAGACCTGGAATTCCCAGTGCATCCCTGATGCTCAGCATTGCCCCATTGGCTCTGATCCCATTTCAGCCCTGATCTCACCCTTCTTCCGCCAGTACCCCCAGTCCCTCCCTCCTGCCCTGGGCTTCTGATTGCCCATTCCACCACTCCCTAATGCTGGTGACAAAACCAGGGATAGCACAGACTCCTCCATTCATCCCTGCCCCTTGCAGGGTTGAAAAATTGTGAGGTTTTTCCCAAAACAAATCATTCTGGGATCAGCAGGCAGCCAAAGGGGGAGATTCCTATGGGATCCCTGGGTGGGAGGTGACACAGAGGAGGGTCCAGGTGTGAGGTGGGACAGAGAAGGCTTTTCCCATACATGGAGTAGGTCTGGGACACGCCACAGGTCGCCCGGTGCATGCTGTAGAAGCGATTCTCCAGGTCAATCTTGGTCTCCCCAATGAGGTCATCAGTGCCCACCAAATCCCAGTCGTACACAGCCACGGTCAGCATGGACTCCATGGGGAAGGTGGCCTCGATGTCGAAGGATCTGGGATTGGGGGAAGCAGAGGAAAGCTACTGCAGGGTCTGGTGGCCACTCAGGACAGAGGCGTGTCTGCTCCAGTCCATGGCTGGTGTTCTGTCTACATCCATCACTGCAGCACGTCTGAGGGTTAAACTCAACCACCAGCCCTTGACAGGAGGGAAAATCCTTGACCTGGCTGTCCCAACACCCCTGAGGCTGAGTGTTCCAGATTGCAAGGCAAGACATATTCTATTACCACCTGTATGGCAGTTGTCTTTTGTCGAGTGGGCAGTTTGCCTTATCTCTCTCTCTGAGTGACCACAATCACTCCTCCCTCGGGAGGAGACAGCTGCTGATAACAGCTATTGAATGTCACTGCATGACTGATAAGAACTACAGCATCTCATTGTGAGATGTGAGCCCAGAGGGAGGAGCCAAGCATTCCTACCTAGATATAATCTGGAGATTCTGGAACACTAGCACAGTTTCTCCACTGGATTCCCCAGAGGAACAGCAGCTGCCTCTTTTTCCACAGGATCTTTGGAGGAAGACTCCACTGTTTTTCTACAGGATCCTTGCTTCAGCAGAACCACCCCTGACACTCCAGGAGGGCTGCAGACACAATTCCAATGGGACTGCTACCAACACCCTGACCCACAGGGTGCCAGGCTGTGTTCTGACTCTGTCAGTGTTGTTTTAGTTTACGGCATTGTTTATTTTATCCTTTTATTTTCTTCCCTATTAAAGAACTATTATTTCCTGCTCCCATATTTTTTTGCCTCAGAGCCCCTTAATTTAAAATTTATAGCAATTCGGAAAGGTGGGGAGGGTTTACATTCTCCATTTCAGGGGAAGCTCCTGCCTTCCTTAGCAAATTCCTATCTTTCCAAAGCAAGACACTGAGTTTGTGTCTTATTCTCACTCAAATTTAGGTCTAATGATTCCTAAGCGGGTGTTTCACTCTGATCAGATAAATTTCAGCTTCATGTCTTAAACACCTGGTGCTATGCTGACCACATGCTGGCGAAGGAGGACATCCTGGAAGGACATTCACTCTGTGGGTTAAATCCCATAAATTATAAAGATAATTAATAAATAAAGATAAATCCAGCTCAAGGAGCAGCCATGGGACACCTCAGCTGCAGGTATGAGGGCTGGCAAGCTCGGGCTCAGCTCAGCAGTTCCAGGCACAGACTTACTTCCCAAAAACAGGGTTCAGCTGCTTTGAGATGTAGTTCTCCTTGTCCTTGATGTCCGTCTTGCCCAGCTTGATGGCGATGTAGGGATCGGCTTTCCCGTTGATGTCAGCTGGGTGGAGGTCCGTGGCCTGCAGGGAACAGGTGGGATGGGTCAGCGCTGTCCACAGCAGACAAGGATTCAGGGATGTGCCCGTTCTCCATCCCTGATCATGGATTTCTCTTTGGGCCAGGTCTTATGAGCTCTCAGAGAAGCCATCGCACCCAAGATAGCTCAGCTACCCCGAACAGCATAAAATTATCAGGATGGCTTCTGAGGTAGTGTTGGAAACAGAAAAAGTCTTAATAAAAGGTAAAATAAAGCTCTTTCAGAGAAAACCCGAGCCAGGGGCAAGAAGTTCTTGCTCCTTCTAAAAGGAGCAATAATTGCTCCATAAAAGCAATTATTTCCTTAGATAGCTCAGCTACCCGGAACAGCATAAAATTATCAGGATGGCTTCTGAGGTAGTGTTGGAAACAGAAAAAGGTTTAATAAAAGGTAAAATAACAAAGCTCTTACAGAGAAAAGCCCAATCTAGGGGCAAGAGGTTTTTGCTTCTGCTAAAACACTCCACAAAAGAGATTATTTCCTGAGATAGTTCAGCTACCAAGAATGGCATAAAATTATCAGGATGGCTTCTGAGGTAGTGTTGGAAAGAGAAAAAGTCTTAAAAAAGGCAAAATAAAGCTCTTTCAGAGAAAAACTTGAATCAGGGGCAAGAGGTTCCTGCTGCTGCTAAAACACCCCACAAAAGCAATTATTTCCTTTGTTCTCTTCCTTTTCTAGTGAATTACCTAGGCGAGACCTCTTGGGCTCTGTCCAGTTGGCAACCCCAGGTCTGAGTTGAAGCCTCAAAGGTGCTATGAGGTGTCCTTTTACAAACTGAGGCGAGAAACTTGTGGGCTTTTTGCCTTTTTAAGCAGACAAAGGATAATTTGGTCACTCCATCACATTCCTACACCCTGAGAACACCCGGCCACTTCAGTCCCTAAACAGAGTGTCTTGGATTGAAATGGGGATGAAATAGTGTCTTGGATTAAACTGGGAATATTCCTGCCTCAGGTAAATCCCTGTCCTGGTTTAGGGAGAGTTTGGAGCTGGTCTTGTCCTGAGATGTCACCACAGTGACCTTTGGAATCTCACCCGGGGCAAGAAAGAGACTCTCAGGAAACACCGCCAGCAAAAACCTGGCCAAGATGCTGAGATATCCATCCCCTTCCCATCATGTTCTCTTCATGGTGAATTCTCCCCAGGGAGGGGGTGAGGACCCCCAAACTCTCCAGTTCCACCTCCAAGCATGGCACAGCAGCAGATGAGAACACATCTACCCAGTCCTGGCTGGTTTGGGGGTTGAACAAGCTGTGTCTGCTACTCCAGCCTGATGATGGATGGGAGATTCGATATCCCAATGGGAAGCAGCTCGGATGGAGAACCAGGCTGGTGGGAAATGGAGCCAAACACTGGGACAAGGTGGTAGCAAAGGGCAGCCCAGGTGCTTCCAGCAGGATGGAGATCCCTCCCAAGTGCCTAGCTGCAGAACCCCACGTTTGAGGACAGGGGGATGACCCCTTCAGAGGTCAGGAAGTGATTTTTCCCAGAGCACATTCCACATATAGAGGAAAAACCAGCGCTGGCTGGATTATGCTAACCATCATGGAATGGATGTTCCAGGAGGTGCTGTGTCCTTCACAAGGATCTCCTCAATCCTGCCAGATCCCATTCCACCCTTTTTCTCCCATCCTGAACCATCACCAGGGTGGTGGTGTGGCTGTGGAACAAACCAACACCTCACACTACAGGCCGATCCAAACTATCCATGGGAATTGAGCACCAGGACACACTGGTCCATCCCACCTGCTGGAGAGATATCTTTGGATCTGGTAGGAGCATGGATGTGTCCTGTTCCCAGTGCTGGGAGCACATGGCCCTGGAGACAGCGTTGGGTCTGGATATCCTGGGATGTCCCTGAACAGCTTGGGATAGTGGGAAGTGTCCCTGCCCACAGCACGGGGTAGAGCAGGATGGACTTTAGGGTCCCTTCCCACCCAAACCATTTCATTCCCATTCCTTCCCACCCAAACCAAGGAGCTGCTTCAGTCCTCAAGCTGCATCCTGTGTCCTGAAGCACTGGTGATGCCTCAGGTTTGGCTTTTATTATTTTTCAGATTCTGTGCTGCTTTAGTGTGTGGGTCTGGGCTTCATATTATGGGATGGTGAGCTCTCTGCACAGAGCAGGGAGACAAAACAATTCCTGCTCCAGCTGGGCACCAAGGACAAATGATCCAAATCTCAGCCAAAGAGCACAAACAACGTGGAATGAAGAGAGAAAAACAAGCAGGGTGGGACTTGATGGGCTAAAGCTGGAATTGGACAATGAACTCCAATAGACAAATGGAGCAGAACTTATAAAAGTGAGAGACCCCATGAGTGGTTGTCCATTTTTCGACCATTTTGGTTCATCTTGGGTTCATTTTGGAACCATTTTGGTTCATCTTGAGTGCAGCCCTGGCTGGGCTCTTGTGCTGCCCTAGGCAGATCCATAGAGGAGATCCTTTTAATAAATCCTTGCTTTATTGCTTAGCTCTGTCCAGTCTCTGTTCCAGGTCAGCCTTCTCAAGGCATCAGTGCTGGAGTGTTGGAACTGAATCCCACCATCCCTATGGCACCAGGACCAGCTCCAGGTGGAAGGAAGTGACAGATCCCGCCTGCCACACCCCAAATTCCCACTCACCCTCACGATGTAGACTCGGACCAGCACATTGATGGGGTCATTGCTTGGGATCCCCTGGAACATCCCAAAGGTGGGGTCGTATCCTGCCTCCTTGCTGATGTCATCAGGGAGCGGTACTTTGTAGACACACATGGAGCCCTGGTGCGAAGGAGGGTATGGACCAACTGAGTCCTGCTGCACAGGGCCCCCATGCAGGCAAACCCATCCCAAAACACCCTCCCCAAAATCCTGGCCAGAATTCCTAACCACTCACCTTGAACCTCCCCACTATCCGTTCCTCCTCCGTGGCATTGTCGTCGTTGTCCCCAATCTTCCCCCGGAGCAGGTTGAAGGTGTGCAGCCAATCCTCAAAGTTGTCAAACTCTGATTCCAGTTCTTTGTTGAAGACCTGAGATGAAAAAAAAATAAATTAAAGGAGGGAATTTGGGATAAAAACAAAGGTGTGGAAAAGATGTGGGGAGTACTCAATCAGCTCAGAAGGAATGAGGGGCGGGACAAGAGGAAATGGTTTCAAGCTGTACCAGGGAGGTTCAGATGGGATATTGGGAATAATTTCCTCATGGAAAGGGTGGCCAGGCCTTGGCAGGGGCTGCCCAGGGAAATTTGGAGTGCCCGTCCCTGGAAGTGTCCCAAGATAAATCCCTAGGAGAGATGTCCCAAAGCACATCATCCCCACAATCAGGTACTTCCTCAGAAGCACCCCCAGTACCTTGAGTTCATCGATCTTCTGCTTGTTCTTCTTCTCGGGGAGCTCCGGGACAGGCTGCTGCTTCTTTTTCTTGTCATCTTTGGGTGTCTTGGACTTGTCTTTGTCCTTGTCCTTATCCTTGTCCTTGTTCTTCACCTGGGCCTTGGACCCTTTCATGAGAGAGTCACCAAGTTTGGCATCACTCTGAGTCCGGGTGGGAACATCGCAGAGGGAGGAGATGGAAAGGAGGAAGGCAGGAGGAAAGGAATGGAAATGAGGGTGAGGAGAGGTAGGGGAGATCTAGCAAGGCTTGGATAAGGTTCTTCAAAGAAGAGAAGCATGAAAGCTACTGGCTGCCACTGCCTGCAAGTCCCATCCCAGCCCTGACCTGTCATTCCTTGGCTCTGTATCACAGTGTCTCCAGCAGCCTGGAGATCTCTGTGCAGGGAATTCCAGGCTGACCTGAGCAGGAATCACTTGGAGGACCACAAAACATCACTTGGAGGACTACAAAACATGGGCAGAGCCCTCTGACACCAGGGAGAAAACCTGGTCCTGCCCACAGCAGGAATGGTGTGGTCAGCAGGAGCAGGGAGGTCATTCTGCCCCTGTACCTCGCACTGGTGAGGTCACACCTTGAGTGCTGTGTCCAGTTCTGGCCCCTCAGGTTGGGAAAGATGTTGAGAACCTGGGGAGTGTCCAGAGGAGGCAACGAGGCTGGAGAGGGGCTGGGAACACAAACCCTGTGAGGAACCACTGAGGGAGCTGGAGGTGTTCAGCCTGGAGCAAAGGAGACTCAGGGGTGCCCTCATCACTCTCTACATCCCCCTGAAAGGCGCCTGTGCTCAGGTGGGGTTAGGCTCTTTCTCCAGCAGCACTGACAGAACCAGAGGACACAGCCTTGAGCCGCACCAAGGGAAATTTAGGTTGGATATCAGGAAAAAGTTATTTACAGAAAGGATGATAAAATTCTGGAATGTTCTGCCCGGGGAGGTGGTAGAATCACCATTCCTGGGTGTGTTTAACAAAGCCTGGATGTGGCACTGAGTGCCAGGGTTGAGTTGAGGCATTGGGGATGGGTTGGACTTTATGGTCTTGAAGGTTTCTTCCAACCCAGTGATTCTGCGAATTCTGGGAATTTGGGGAATTCCTGGGGACCAGGGAGGTGGTGGAGTCACTATCCCTGGATGTGTTTAGCAGAAGCCTGGATGTGGCACTGGCTGCCAGGGTTGAATTGAGGTGTTGGGGCTGGGTTGGACTCAATGATCTTGAAGGTCTCTTCCAACCCAGTGATTCTGTGAATCTTGGGAATTTTCTTCCTCCTACCAGACTTCTCCTGCTTTATGGAGCCTGAGGTGTGGAACCCCAGCCTGGGAATACAGAGGGGACAGTGCTTGATGCTGCTGCCCTTGGATTGTCTAGGACCAGCTGCAGCCACCGTTCACCAGAGTCTCGTTTGGAGCAACCACCAGCCACAGAAAGCTGGGAAGAGGCTGCTGGAAAAGGTGGATTCAAGGGAAAATCCTTCCCCTCTCTGCAATCCCTGTCCCTTGGTGTCTCTGCCAGCTTTCATGAGGGCTGGACATTATCCAGTGATGGGGACAGACAGACAGATGGAAAAACATGGATGAGGAAAGGGGGAAGGAGTGGGAGAGCCAAGGGAAATGGATCATTCTAAAAAGAAATAAAACCCCAGAGGACACCAGTGAAAGCTCAGAAGAATCTGCTCAGAGTTGTCTCAAAGCTCAGCCAGACAAGACCTCATTTTTCCCAGGATAAAAAGATTGATCTTCCAAAAGAAACCAGGCTCAGAATTTTACTCAGCTGAAGGGTTTTGCATCATCTGGGCACAACAACAACCCCCTGTCATGGGGACATGGAGCACATGGAGAACAAGGGTGGAATTCCTCAGGGATACCCTTCCCAGCCCTGCTGGTGGCATGGTCAGATGGACAAAGTCATCCTTGACCAGCCACTCCCAGGATCCTTGGCTGGCAAAATTTTTGGGACAAAATGAGTATCCCCGAAATTTAGGCAAGGTCAGAATCCCACCTGACCTATAGACCTGAATTCCTTCAGAGAAAAACACATTTATGGTGTCATTCATCTCATAATTTTATAAAATGATAATAAGTGAAAAATAATATATCTTGTATAAAATTATATGAATTGATAAGCTAGGTGAGAGTACTTGCCCTAAATTTTGAATTTGTATTCACTGCCCACATTAGGACAGCAGACAAAGAGTTCAACATGGAGGGGAAAACCCTGCAAAAACCCACAAAAATTGGCCCTTTTTGGGATAACACAACATACTGGGAGTGTCTGGTTTGTCTGGAGAGCTGAGGCAGATTCTCAGAGGGATGTCCAAGCACCGAGAGGAATTCTGGTCCCACCTTCCCCTGCTGTGTTCCCTCTCTCCCTCCCAGCCTTACCCTCTCCAATCTCCATCTCCTCCTTCTCCTCTGCTTCTGCCGCTGCCGCTTCCTGCTGCCGGAGTTGCTGGGGGAGAAAGGAAACCACTGGATAATAGGAACAATCCTTTCCTGGAAAAGCTGCCCGGGGCAGTGGTGGAGTTCCCATTCCTATGGGGATTTGAAGCCACATGGATGTGGCACTTGGGGACAGAGTGGTGGCCTTGGCAGTACTGAGTAATGGTGGGACTTGATGGTCTCCAAGGGCTTTTGCAGCATGAACAATTTTGGGATTCCATAATTGTTGGAACCCAGGGCACAGGGAATGTTTTTCTGCCTGTCCTGAGAAGTCCTGACCCCCAAGGAGAGCACTGCTTTTAACCTGCATCCATGGAAAAAGCTTCCAGGACTTTGGGATGGATTGGAATCTACGAGTGTGTGAAATAGATAATAGTGAAGTTTATCATGGGGTGAAAAATTTAAGAGTTTTGTGTTTTTAGTATGGAGGTGGATAGGAGACAACATGGAGGATTTTGGTTATTGTCTGATCTCCTTCTTGTCCTTCATCTACTCCATTTTCTGCAGTGTTGGTGGCACAGAGGGATTGGTTAGAAAGAGCCGCAATGCAGATGTTGCATGAACAGACAAATAATTAGTTATTGGTAAAAAGGTAGAAATAAAATATGTTCTAAGATTAATTGGACAAAATAGCTTTAAAAGACCTCGAACCTGTGTGTCTTGTGACTTTTGGTGCCTTTCTCTTTGTATGCTAAGTCTGAGATTTAGAGGGAGTGCTGAGCTTCTGATAAGAGAAAAATAAACAACCACCTGAAAACTGAAAAAACCAAAAGTCCTGTTTGTCTCTCAATTCTGGCACAGAACTTCTTGGGGTATCCCCATCAGGGGGATCCTCAGGGCAGGATGGGGGGGTTTCTACACATAATGAAGCACAGCCCCAAGGCTTTGGAAGGAGCTGGAATTAGGGGAGACCTCTCAGGAAGGGAACCATCTCCCCTGGATGCCCCTCCCTGCTGCTCCTCACCCACCTCCTTCATCGTCTCAATGGAAGCGAAGTACTTGGACCACCAGTCCAACATGCTCTCATCTGGCTCCTCCTCCTCCACTTCCTCCCCACCTCCTCCTCCTCCTCCTCCTCCTTTCTTCTTCTTCTTCTTTTTCTCCTTCTCTTCCTCGGTCTGAAGGGACAAGGGAAGAACAGACAGGGAAGGGGAGGGATCAGGTGAGAGGCAATCTTTTCTAGAAGTACCAAAGTGAAGCACCCAAGGAGGGAAAACCCCCCAGGTTTGGGAGCCTCATGAACTTTCTCCCTTTCACAGCCACAAAACACCCAAGGGTGACCAAGGTTTTGGAGAAAGTGCCAGAATCATGGAATAGTTTGGATGGGTAGGGACCTTAAAGCTCATCCAATGCCAATCCTGACATCTTCCACCATTTCAGGTCATTCCAAGCCCCATCTAACCTGGCCTTGGATGCTTCCAGAGATGGGGCAGTCCCACAACACCCCCACATTTTCATCATCCTATTTATCTGAGAATTTCCCAGGCTACATCTCTGGAATCTTCCATGGCAAGAGTCAAACTGTGCCCAGCAAAGCACCTTGTGTTCCCTTGGTGGGGAAAGGGAACCTTTCCCAGCTGGTACCCGGTTGTGGTGGGAATATCCAGCATCCCTCCCCCTGTCCTGGGGCAGCTGGGATGAGAAATCCTGGCCTAAAAGAGCTCCCCAAACTGCAGGGATGAGGCCACTGCCACATCCCTTGAGGGGACAGTGAGCTGTGTCTGTTGTGGGACAGAGGGGTGATGTCCCTGCCTGGCTCGGGCTGGGGTGGGTGCCTGGTCTATCGGAAGTGGCATGGAAGGGCTGGAGAGGGAGCAGGGAGTTGGGAGCACGGATGCAGAGAAGATCCATCACTTACCACATCCACCTTCACCACTGCATCGGAATTCTGCCGTCCCGGGATGGAAGGGAGCAGAGAGAAGGAGAGTAGGTTAAGGATGCACCCTCAGCTGAGTGCAAATCATCATTCCCAGGGTGGTTTGGGTGGGTAGGGACCTTAAAGCTCATCTCATCCCACTCCCTTCCATGGGCAGGGACACCTCCCACTATCCCAGGCTGCTCCCAGCCCCATCCAACCTGGCTTTGGACACTTCCAGGGCTCCAGGGTCAGGCACAGCTTCTCCAGGAATTCCATCCCAGCCTCTCTCCACCCTGCCAGGGAACAATTCCTCATTCCCAAGATCCCATCCAGCCCTGTCCTCTGGCACTGGGAGCCATTCCCTGTGTCCTGTCCCTCCATGCCTTGTCCCCATTCCATCCCCAGCTCTCCTGAAGGCCCTTCAGGCCCTGCAAGGGGCTCTGAGCTCTCCCTGGGTCCTTCTCCTCTCCAGGTGAGCACCTCCAACTCTCCCAGCCTGGCTCCAGAGCAGAGGGGCTCCAGCTCTTGGAGCATCTTGGCAGGAATCTGTTTTTGTGGAGGAAGCTCTGGAGCAGAAGGGTGGGAGAAAGAGTCGGAATTCCCATTCTGGGCACAAAAATGGGCACAGGCACACTGCCTCCCCAATTCAGGCTGAAATCCTTCAGAAATCCACAATTCCATGAGGAAAGAGGTGCTGCCACATGGATACTCACAGCTTCCAGCTTCACCATCGTGTCCATCTTCTTGATGGGGACCTCAGGTTCCATGTTGACCACAATCTCCCCTGTGGGGCGAGAGCGATGGGCCCTGCTGGTCATGGCCAGGTAGCCGTTGAGGTGTTTGGCTGGACAGAGGACAGAAAAGGAGAAAGAGCAAGGGAGAGGGACAGTGGAGAAGAGATACTGACAGTTCAGGTGAGACCCTGTAGGATTCAGGCCAGAAAGTGAGAATTTAGGCAAGATCTTACAGGAATCAGGCCAGAAATTGAGTTCAGGTGAGATCCTACAGGATTCAGGCTGGGAACCAAGAGTTTAGTTGAGATCCTATAGGATTCAGGCCAAAAAGTGAGAGTTCAAGTGAGATCCTACAGGATTCAGCCTAGGAACTGAGATTTCAAGTGAAATCCTATAGGATTCAGGCCAGAAACTGAGAGTTAAGTTGAAATCCTACAGGATTAAGGTCAAAAACTGAGATTTCAAGTGAGATCCTACAGATTCAGGCCAGAAGATCAGCTCAGGTGAGATCCTACAGGACTTAGGCCAGAGCACAGTGGGACCACCTTGTTTGGAGCAGTGGAAATGAGCACAGAGCCTTCAGCAGGACCAAAATCCCACCAAAGAGCAAAGGAAGGTGGAAGAAAAGCAGGAAATATCCAAAGGAGAAGAGGCAGAGAAGATTGTCCTGAAAGCCTCCGGTGGCTGGGACACAACACCTAGTCCAGGTTTAGGGATTGGGAATGGGATCATGCTGGGAAGGGCTGTAGGGATTAGGGATGGGATCATACCGGGCAGCAAGGATTAGGAATGGGATCGTGCTGGGAAGGACAGTAGAGATTAGGAATGGGATCATGCTGGGAAGGAAAGTAGGAATTAGGAATAGGATCAGACTGAGAAGGCTGAGAGGGAAATTAGGGATAAGGAATGGGATCATTCTGGGAAGAACAGTGGGGATTACAAATGGATCATGCTGGGAAGACTGGTAGGGATTAGGAATGAGATCATGCTGGGAAAAACAGTCAGGATTAGGAATGGGATCATATTGGGAAGAGGAGTAGGGATTAGGAATGGGATCGTGCTGGAGAGTAGGAATTAGGAATGGGATCATATTGGGAAGAGGAGTAGAGATTAGGAATGGGATCGTGCTGGAGAGTAGAGATTAGCAATGGGATCATACTGGGAAGGGCAGAGGGACCAGACTTGTCTTTGGGAATCTCGCCCAGCCTCCAGCCCCAAAACTGGGAGGAGAGGACTAATTCCCAAGGCTCCCAAGTCCTCGGCTGCTGAGATGGGTGGGAAGCGGGTCTGGGATGGGTTTTCCTGCAGGTGCTGATGGATTGGGGTGGTTGGGGTCTGGAGGGGCCTGGACCTCTGATCTTTACAGCCACCATGGGGACTATGGCCAAATCCTGCCCCAGTCCTGAGGAACATCTGAGGACTTGAGTCCTAAGATGCAAGATGCTGGAGGTAAACCTTGTTGGAGCTTGGGGTATAGGGAATATATTTTTGTTTGTTTTGAGAAGTTTTGATTTTTTGAAGAATGCTGGTTTTAATCTTTATTTATGGAGAAAGTTTCTAAGACTTTGGGATAAATTGGATTTATGAATGGGTAAAATGGACATAGGAATTTATAGGTGTGTAAAATAGATAGTTTATTATAGGTTGAAAAAGCTTAGACTTTTGGGTTTTAGTATAGAGGTGGGTAGGAGATAAGATGAACTATTTTGGGTGTTGTTTGATCTCCTTTTTGTTTTTAATTTGTTCTGTTTTTTATAGTGTTGGAAGTATGAAGCGATTGGTTAGAAAGAATCACAATGTAGATGTGGTGTAGGTAAACAAATAATTAGTTATTTGTAGAAATAAAGAATGTTTTAAAAATTAATTAAATAAAATAGTTTTAAAATACTTTAAATTTGTGGTTTGTAACTTTTAGTGGGTTTTTTAATATGCTAAGTCTAAGATGTAAATAGTATATATAAATATAAGTGCATAGATAGATATATCCATATAAGTAGATATATTGATATATACTGTGTATATAAATAGTGTATAGAATTTTTAATTAGAGAAAAATAAACAATAATGTGAGAATCAAAAGACTAAAAATCCTATTTGTTTTTCACTTTTACCACAAATTTTTAGGGGCATCCTCACACCGCTTGGAACTACAAAACTGCTGAAGTTGGGGTTTTCTTGGAGTTCTGGACCCAAAACCAGAATTTCTGCGGGTTAGCCAACCATCTCACGGTCTCACAGCCCATCCCACCTCCCTCTTTTCCCCACGGATGACCCAGACCAGTTAGGGTTTTCTTAGAGTTCTGGATCCAGAACCAGAATTTCTGCAGGTAAGCCAACCATCTCATGGTCTCACAGCCCATCCCACCTCCCTCTTCTCCCCGTGGACATTCCAGACCAGGTCCCTGTGTCCCAATCCTGGTACCTGCCATGTTCCAGTGCTGGGCTTTCTTGTCGGGCGGGCGGTAGATGAACTTGCGGAGGGAGCTGACGGTGTGGGAGCCCACCAGGGTGTAGCGCCCAAAGGCGCGGCAGTCCACCACGCGGATGTTCAAGGGCGGGTGCAGCAGCTCGTTCTCAGGGAGGTCCTGGGGAGCAGGGCAGGGGTGGTCATCAGGGAATGGCAGTGGATGGTTTGGGGGTTGAGAAAGGCAGGTGGGATTGGGAATGGGATTGTGCTGGGAAGGGCAGTAGGGGATAGGAATGGGATCATATTGGGAAGGGAGTGGGGATTAGGAATGGGATCATATTGGGAAGGGCAGTAGGGGTTAGGAATGGGATCATGCTGGGGAGAAGGGGTTAGGAATGGAATCCTGCTGGAAAAGACAGTAGGGATTAGGAATGGGATCAGAGTGGGAAGAATGGTCAGGATCAGGAATGGGATCATACTGGGAAAAACAGGAGAGATTAGGAATGGGATCATACTAGGGAGTAGGGATTAGGAATGTGATCAAACTGCGAAAAACAGTAGAGATTAGGAATGGGGTCATGCTCAGAAGGAAAGTTGGGATTGGGAATGGGATCACATTGGGAAGGGCAATAGGAATCAGGAATGGGATCCTGCTGGGAAGGGCAGTAGGGATTAGGAATGGGATCATGCTGGGAAAAACAGTAGAGACTAGGAATGGGATCATACTGGGGAGTAGGGATTAGGAATGGAATCTTGCTGGGGAGTAAGGATTAGGAATGGGATCATGCTGGGAAGGGCAGTAGGGACCAGAACTGGGATCATGCTGAAGGAAGAAGCCCTGAGCTGCTCCAGAAATATGTGGCTTGGGAGCTCTCAGGTGAAGGAATGTTGTCCATGTGCTCCATTGTTTTGGGAGAACTAGAGCAAAGGGCTTGTAGCCATGGTGGGCTCCAGGAATTACGGGTTCCAGCTGAGGGATCAGAGGGAAGGGCCATACTCACCACCTCGAACCACTTGACCAAAGTGCTGAAGTTGGGGTTTTTCTTGTAGTTCTGGATCAGGGCAGACTGGACGCCCTTCCCGGCACACTCGATGTCCACACGGGGTCTGTCCACCTGGGCCAGGTTCACTCTCTTCAGGTCCCTGAGCCCCCAGAATAAGATCTAGGGCAGGAAGAGAAAGAGGAGGAGGAGGGAGCATGTGAATGTGAGAGGGATGATCCCTGGGAGCTGATTGAGGAGGAGGAGGGAGAATGTGAATGTGAGAGGGATGGTCCCTGGGAACTGGTTCTCCATGGAAAGGGATCCCACTGCTGATGCCATCACAGGGCAGTGGTGGATCCCTGAGGTGTCCCCTCCTGACACCCTGCAGCCCAAGACCTCCATCCTGTTGCCCTCGGCATTTTCCTGCTTTTCTCCTTTCCTGGCCTTTTCCTGCCCTGGGAATCCAGCTCTGTCCATCTGTGGTGGCTCTGGATCCAGCACTGATATCCCCCCATTGTCCCCATGGGATCAGTGTCACTGAGGAAACTTCCCTGTCCCTACCTGGGATAACAGACTGCCACCATCCAAATTTCCCCAAAATGGAGATTTCCCCACTTCCTTATTCCCCATGGCTGAATTAAAATTGTGAGGAACATTTATTGTGATGCAAACATGTGGAGAACCAGGAGCCAAAATCTCTTTGGAGACCTGGTCAGTGGTACCTCACCTGAGCAGAGACACCTTCACTCAGGGCTGAGATGTGCCCTGAACATCCCTGTGGGCCTTGACTGGGTCACGGATGTCCACCAGGACCTCCAAAGGACCCATCACAAAATCATGGAATAATTTGGAAAAGCCCTCCACGACCATCGAGTCCAACCTGTGACCTGTCCCCACCTTTTCTCCAGCCCAGAGCACTCAGTGCCACATCCAGGCCTTCCCTGGACACCTGCAGGGATGGACACTCCAAACCTCCCTGGGCAGCCCCTGCCAAAGCCTGACCACTCTTTCCATGGAGAAATTCCTCCGGATGTCCAACCTGAGCCTGCCCTGGCCCAGCCTGAGGCCATTTCCTCTTGTCCTCTCCCTGTTCCCTGGGCACAGCCCAATTCCCCCCTGGCTGTTCCCTCCTGTCAGGGACTTGTGCAGAGCCACAAGGTCCCCCCTTGAGCCTCCTTTTCTCCAGGCTGAGCCCCTTCCCAGCTCCCTCAGCCTCTCCTGGGGCTCCATTCCCTTCCCAGCTCCCTCAGCCTCTCCTGGGGCTCCATTCCCTTCCCAGCTCCCTCAGCCTCTCCTGGGGCTCCATTCCCTTCCCTGCAGGTTTCTCCTGTCAGGAGGGGCCCAGAGCTGCCCCCAGCACTGGAGGTGCCCCAGCAGTGCCAGCACAGGGGACGGGCACTGCCCTGCATCGTGCCCACACTATTTTGGATACAAAATTCTCCTTTAGATATCCATGGATACATGAGGGTCTTCCCATCCTCGTTTCGTGAGGTTGATGGGATAGAGAACACCTGAGCTACGGGATTGCTTTGGGAACAGATGATCCCGCTCCATGTCCATCTCTAACATTCCCTGAGCTGCATCTCAGCCCAGGTGCTGCTCACTCGCCGTCCAGCCCAGGTTTGACAGCAAGGAATGATCCAATTCTCTGTTTTTTTTAGGGATGCTGCAGCCTGATTCCCAGAACAGCCATGACAGACAGATTCTTGACTCCCAGCCCCCTCCTGCACTTCCAACACCCTTGGAGATGTTCTCCAGCCCCGCAATGCTCCACATGGACATTGGTTACCTCCACTCTGTATCTGCTCAGCACCGGCCGAATTCCCAGCGGCACCGGCAGGATGGGACCTCGGTCCATGTCCGTGGGGCCATCGATGGGGGGCAGGTCCGATTTCCCCCCAGGGCCGATCTGGAAGAGATGGATCACTGGTTAGGATCTGCTCCTCTGAGCTGCTGGGAAGCAGTTTTTGGTCCTTCTCACAGAATTGTGGAATCACAGATTGGTTTGGGTTGGAAGGGACCTCAAAGATCAGCTTGTTCCAACCTCTGCCATGGACAGAGACAGATTCCAGAGGGAGCTGGGCTGTGTCTTCAGCTGGATCTGGTTCCAGTTGTTGGATCTGGGGTGTCTCAGAGGGCTGAGAGCCCAGGGCAGGTGCTTTGGGAAGAGGAAAACACAGGAGCAGAAGGTGCTGGGAATCCCACACAGAACAGTCTCCAGAGCAATCCAAACTTCTCAGCCCACCAATGCAGCCCATCCCAGGGCTGTTCCATCCCAGAATTGCACCTGCTGGGCTGTGTGTGAGGAAATGGAGATGTGGTCCCAGAGCTCAACCCAGGAGCAGGTTTAAGGTCTCATTTCCAGCCCAGGGCTCAGTAAAGATCAAATATCTCATATGAGCCATTCCCCAAGTCCAAGGAAAATTGGGAGAAAAAGGCTTGGATGAGCACCTGCCCTGGCAGAAAAAGGAGATGGGGAAAAGCATTTCAGTGGATAGAGCACACAGCAAAAAAGTGGAAGAATTTAACTCTGGTATTGCCCCAGACTATGAATCACTGAATGGTTTGTGCTGGGAGGGACTTTAAAGACTATTGAATTCCAACTCCTGCCATGGGCAGGGACAGATTCCAGAGGGAGTTTGGCGGTATCTCAGCTGGATCATCTGGTCCCAGTTGTTGGATCTGGGGTGTCTCAGAGGGCTGAGAGTCCAGGGCAGGTGCTTTGGGAGGAGGAAAACACAGGAGCAGAAGGTTCTGGGAGTTCCACACAGAACAGTCTCCAGAGCAATCCAAACTTCTCAGCCCACCAATGCAGCCCATCCCAGAGCTGTTCCATCCTGGAATTGCACCTGCTGGGTTGTGTGTGAGGAAATGGAGATGTGGTCCCAGAGCTCAACCCAGGAGCAGGTTTAAGGTCTCATTTCCAGCCCAGGGCTCAGTAAAGATCAAATATCTCATATGAGCCATTCCCCAAGTCCAAGGAAAATTGGGAGAAAAAGGCTTGGATGAGCACCTGCCCTGGCAGAAAAAGGAGATGGGGAAAAGCATTTCAGTGGATAGAGCACACAGCAAAAAAGTGGAAGAATTTAACTCTGGTATTGCCCCAGACTATGAATCACTGAATGGTTTGTGCTGGGAGGGACTTTAAAGACTATTGAATTCCAACTCCTGCCATGGGCAGGGACAGATTCCAGAGGGAGTTTGGCGGTATCTCAGCTGGATCATCTGGTCCCAGTTGTTGAATCTGGGGTGTCTCAGAGGGCTGAGAGCCCAGGGCAGGTGCTTTGGGAGGAGGAAAACACAGGAGCAGAAGGTGCTGGGAGTTCCACACAGAACAGTCTCCAGAGCAATCCAAACTTCTCAGCCCACCAATGCAGCCCATCCCAGAGCTGTTCCATCCTGGAATTGCACCTGCTGGGTTGTGTGTGAGGAAATGGAGATGTGGTCCCAGAGCTCAACCCAGGAGCAGGTTTAAGGTCCCATTTCCAGCCCAGGGCTCAGTAAAGATCAAATATCACAGGTGAGCTATTCCCTCAGTCCAAGGAAAACTAGAAGGAAAGGGCTTGGATGAGCACCTGCCCTGGCAGAAAAGGAGGTGGGAAAAGCATTCCAGTGGATGGGACACGAGGCACAAAAGTGGAAGAATTTAACTCTGGTACTGCCCCCTGCCATGCGGTTGGAATTCAAGGGTCTTTGAAGTCCATGCCACCTTTCCAGGCGGCTCCAAGCCCCATCCCACCTGGCCTTGGACCTTTCCAGGTGTCTCTGATGAGCAACAAGTGGTTGATCATCCAAGGGGAACTACAAGGGTCCAGCAGACCAACGACCAGGCGAATAGAGGGGCAGCTATTCCCAGTTATTCAGAGTTACCCAATTCTCTGTAAGTTAACCCCTCTCCCTTCCAACCCTGCATCCATTCTTCCCATCCCTTTGTCCCACTGGTACCTGGAGCAGCTCAAAGGCAGCCAGCAGGTCCCCGGCTGTGGCGTTGCCACGGTAGATCTGGTAATATTCCAGCTGCGGTGGGAAGCGTGGCGGGCAGTACTCCTCATCTGACATCTTCACCACTGGCTTGGCAAACGTCCGGCCCATGAAGTCAGCTTTTCCCTAGGGAAAGACCCATTGGGGTTGGGGTTCCAACATGGGAATTCTAAATTTAGCCCTGTAGTTCTCAGCAGGAGCACTTGGGGTTGGGGGTCCAACATGAGAATTCCAGATTTAGCCCTGTGGTTCTCCTCAATAGCACTTGGTGTTGGGGTTCCAGCATGGGAATTAGAAGATTAGCCCCATGGTTCTCCCCAGAAGCCCTTAAGATTGGGAATCCAGCATGAGAATGCCAAGATTAGCTCTGTGGTTCTCCTCAGGAACACTTGAAGTTGGGGATCCAACATGGGAATTTCAAATTGAGCCCCATGGTTCTCCCCAAAAGCACTTGGGGTTGGGAATCCAACAGGGGAATTCCAAAATCAGCCCTGTGAATCTCCTTCAGGGCACTTGGGATTGGGGATCCAGCACAGAAATTCCAAATTAACCCTGCAATTCTCTCCATCGTGGTCGAAACAGGAATGGGATCAATACTGTGGCCTTGGGATGCCAAAGCTCAGGGATAACTTTCAGTCCTGACTCCTTGAAGGAGGTTTGGGACAGCTGAAGATTGGGACAGCAAGGAGACCAGGGATGAGCACTTTTCCCAAATGGAAACCCTCCTTGGCTACAGCCTCTTTCTTCCCTCTCCAAAAACAAGATTCGTCTGAGATTCATGAGCAGTAGAGGCTCCGTGGGAGATTTGGAAGGAGCATTCTCCATGGATCAGGGAAAAACTCCCCAAATCCTCTGCCTCCAAATCTGGACAGATCCTGGCTTCCAAACCACGCACAATTCCCTGGGATTTTCTCACCACAGTGTCCTGATCGTAGATCTCGATGACGATGATGGGAGGGTCATCCCGCATCTCGTGAGCTTCCCCGTACAGCTCCACGTTGTCGAACACCAGGAGCTGGTCCCAGGTCGGACACAGGGTCTCATTGAGAACCTGGGGAAATGGGAGAGATTCCTACTGCTCCAGGAATGGACCAGGGTCCTGGGAAAGGGTGGCAGATAGGGTTGCTGTGTGTTTTTTGGATTGGGAATCACCCAGGGATTCTTCTGAGGAAGAAAATCCAGTTGTAGATGAGCAGAGCTGGGTTATTCCCAGGCTTCCTAAAGCTTGGCAACCCTTGGACTGGGAAGGGAAGACTAAAAAAATCACTTTAATATGACCCAGTTCTGCCAAAACTGGCAGAAAATCACTGGGAAACACAAGTAATCATATAGAATCGTGGGGAATTGCAGCCACCAGGATGTGGGACATAAATTGGGAATGCGCTCCTGGGGAGAGATCTCCTGGAAACCAGCAGTGCCCAGTTCCAGAGCTGCTGGGGTCCTCCCACCGCAGGAGCCCAGGACCAGCCTGATCTTCATTGATGGCATCTGTGCCATGGGAACTTACAGAGCCAGCCATCCCCACACCCCCAGGAATCCCAGGAATGTTCACCTCGGTGCACTGGCTCTGGGAGATGAAGAAGACCCGAGCAAAGGGATCTGAGAGGCCGCTGCTGTCGGCTGCGAACAAACTCCTGGCTTGGTACATGTGGGCTCGCAGCTGGAACACCTGTTTCTCTGGAAGAGAGAGGGAGTAGGATGGGATGGGATGGGATGGGATGGGATGGGATGGGATGGGATGGGATGGGATGGGATGGGATGGATGGCCTTTGGGTTCCTGTCCAATTATAGATGCTCGTGTTGAATCATAACTTTAAAGGGTTAAGATTTTAGCTGAAGGTTAGAACTAGTTCATATTGAAGTTAGATGCACCAACGATAGGTTAATGATTATTAGATGCTTAAGCTAAAACTAATTGTTATATTATGAGCTCATTTGTATAAGGAAGTGGAGCAAGTGAACCATTATAGGAACATACTACGTTGGGAAGGACGAAAGTTTGATGAGAAAATCTCACACATATGTATGCTTGGCAGAAAGATTTTTGAATATAGAACCTGAAGAAGTAATAGAGATGGAAGCAAGTTTTGATATAGAAGAAAAGAATTGCTGAGCCAGTCCTACTGGATAAGCAAGGAGGCAAAGGGTTTGTTAGAAAGGGTTTTTATGACTTGGAGCAAAGGATAAACCCACCTGAAACAAGATGTTTTTACCAAGCAGAAAGAGAGCACAGGCAAACAAGCCTGCCAATGTGGCAAGTAGAAAAAAGGTCTCAGAATTTTCCACTGCAAGAAAACTGAAAAACAACTTCTAGCTTAAACTGTAATGTACTGACTGTTAGTGACAGAACAGTAACATGAATATGGTAATTATAGTAGTTATTATAGGCTATAGGTAAAAGTTAAGGTATAGATTGGTTCTGCTGTATTAAGATGCTCAGCAAAGAAAAGAATATAATGCATTTGTAGCCAAAATTAGAGTCTTCAGGCTTGTCTGGAGTTGACAGCTGTAGGCACAGGCTCTGTTGCCCACAGCCTTGGACTGCTGTAACTCCTGGATGTAATAAACTGCACTTTGAAGAGCTGCCTGGAGTCCTGCATCTCTCATTTGAGCTTTTACAGTGGCGCCCAACGTGGGGCACCATTAGTAAGAGCCTGAATGAGGGATGTGGGTCTGCAGGCCTGCCTGCAGCTGGAGCTGACAGCTGCATGCACAGACTCTGCCACCCACAACCTGGACTGCTGTAACATCTTGGATACAATAAATTCCATTTTGAAGTGCTGCCTGGAGTCCTGCATCTCTCATTTAAGCTTTTACAGTGGCACCCAACGTGGGGCACCATTAGTAAGAGCCTGAATGAGGGATGCAGGACTCCAGGCCAGCCTGCAGCTGGAGCTGACAGCTGTGGGCGCAGGCACCCACAACCCTGGACTGCTGTAACATCCTAGATGTAATAGACTCCATTTTGAACAGCCGCCTGGAGTCCCACATCCCTCATTTCGGTTCTTACTCTACTGAAATCAGTAGAATAATGCCCAGCACCTGGACTCTGTGTCAATCCATCATGAAGCAGGGGAGTTTGAATCGTTCCAGAGGGTCACAGAGACCTGACCAAGACCTTGCTGACTTCATCCCTGGGACCACCGACCCAATTCTAGACCATTGACCCAATTCAAGAGAAGAACTGTACATTCGTAAAGGACTAATAACCTCATCTTAATACAAAGGGGGATGGGAGGTGCTGGGGTTGTGCACATGTATTAATTTGGGAAATCAATAGAAGGCAAAAATCCTTGTGGGGTGTGGTCACACATTTTGGGGACAACCTCCTTGCTGCCAGCCAGTGTAATAAACACACCACTTTCTACCTTTGACTAATTAGAGAGTCTTTGTCTGTGATTTTTGGTTTTAATGATTCAGTATCCCCATTCCTCTGTTTAGCCCAGAAATAATTTTTGCACCTTTAAGATTGGTTCTGAGGGCCAAGGTGGGGAAGAAGAATTGTTCAGTTTGTTTTCAGACACTGCACTCACTCCTCTACATCTCTGCTCCTGGACTGTGCTGTCTGCAGGTGGACAGACAGCAGGACAGAGCTCTCCTTTGCCTTTAGTTAGTTTTTAGCTAGCTGAGGCAAAGAAGTTCCCTGGACTGTGGTTTTTTCTTTTCTTTGGAGCTGTTTAAATCTGCTCTGGACTGAACACCCAGAGGAGCACCAGCAGCTCCACCAGTGGCCCACTGGGCTGGGCCTGGGATGTGGCATTTCCAGTGCCAGAGGGACTGATAAGAGACTGAGTGAGCTGAGCTACAGCCCACAGAGGGACTTTCTGAGTCTGTCATCTCTTTTGGAGCAGTCAGAGGTTTATTGTTTGATATTGTTCATTCTTTGTGTGCTGGTTAATGCTTTGCCTGTTAAATAAATTTGTTTTTCCACTTTTTTCCAAGGAAATATTTTCCTGAACTGAATGTGGGAGGGGCCACTTAAATCTGCTTTCTAGAGGAAGCCCCTTTGGAGGTTCTCTCCTAGATTTGTCCTAAACCAGGACAGAGCCCATCCAAGGCACGTCTCAGGAGCCTGGATTTGCTCGTGGCTGAAGGATCTCAACTCAAAGCATGAATCCCAAATGGATATGGAATTTCCTTGGCATCCTGCTTGTTGTGCGCACAACAACTCTGAACAGGTTTGGGATGAAGGGACACAATTCCCACCCCTATCTCTCATGGGACAACCAGAACAATGTCCCCCTTAGCTCCTGGAAGCCCTTGGAGCAGGAGATGTCCAGCCAGGCTCCCTCCCACCCCCTCCATGCCCCATCCCATGGGAACTCCTTACTGGTGTACAGGAGGCTGATGGGTGGGAAGGAGGGCAGGTTTTGTCCTCGGGGGGTTTTCTTCTCCTCGAACCCACAGGGGAGGCCGCTCAGGAAGTCCTTGCGCTGCTTGTTGAGGCCCAGCCACAGGTAGATCTCCATCTTGGCCTGGACTGTCCAGCCAGCAGGGCCAAAGCCCCTCTTCCCGGGGAGCTGTGCACAGGGAATGGAAGAGTTCACATGGATATCGGGAATATGGACAGACAGACCCCTCTTGGAGCACCCAACCTCTTTGGGGCATTGTGCTGCTGTTCCTTAAACCTAGCTTTGGGATCATGACAGTGCTCTGGCTCAGGCATTGTCCTCTTCCCACCATGGCTTCCTTTTCCTGAGTGTCTTAGGTTGGAAATGCAAGGTGTGGCTGGGGATGTGTATTCTATTTTCCATTTGTGAGAGGTGGGGCTGTTATGCTCTGTTCATTGGGCAATTTTCTTTATCTCTTCCACAACCACTCCTCCCTCCAGGAGGTCTCTTCTGTTCATGGGCCATTCATTATTCATTATCTTCTGTTAATGGGCCAGTGAGTGTCCCTGCATGGCTGATAAAATTCCATCACCCTATTGGGAGACGCTCCACCCAGGGGGAGGAGCCAAGCATTCCTACCTGGATACAATCTGACTTTTGGAACATCACAGCAGCCTTTGCCCACTGCATTCCCAGAGGAGCAGCTTTCTTCTCCCCTGCATTCCCAGAGGGAGACCAGGCCCATCTCCAGCAGCCCTGGAGCTGCAGAGGAAAACTCCCCCCTTGTGCAGGATCCCTGCTGCAGCAGAACCACAGCTGGCACTGCAAGAGGGCTGAGCCACCATGGCATGGGACTGTGCCACCACCCTGACACACAGGGGGTCAGGGCCTATTCTGACTCTGTCAGTGTTGTTTTGTATTATTTTATTTTATTTTATTTTATTTTATTTTATTTTATTTTATTTTATTTTATTTTATTTTATTTTATTTTATTTTATTTTATTTTATTCCTTAATAAAGAATTGTTATTCCTGCCCCCATATCTTTGCCTGAGAGCCCTTTAATTTCAAAATTACAATAATTCAGAGGTAGGGGGTTTGCCCTCTCTATTTTCAGAGGAGGCCCCTGCCTTCCTTGGCAGACATCCTTCTTTTCAAACCATGACACTAAGCCAGAAATTCTCCGGATTTCCAGCTGGATCAAACACCTCCCTCTTTCCAAACATTTCCCACTTACCAGGACTGGGTAAGTCCAGTGCTTCATTTTCCCTAGGAGCTGATTTCCACCCCTACCAGCAGAGTATGGATCGCATTTCTCCAGTATTCAAACCCCATAAAAAAGGGATGCAACACTCTCATCCTCATCTCCTAAATTCCCTCCTCTTGGCTGCAGTTTCCCTGGGCCAGTGGGATCCTCACCTTGAGGAAAACCGTCTTCACTTTAGCGCAGTCCTTGCCCATCTCCTCATCCACGATGGAGTACAGGATGTCCTTGGAAGGGATGCGGGCGTAGGCGATGCGCTTGTTGTTGCTCATCATCCAGATGAAAACGTCGGGAATTGTGTGCTGGGGCTGGGAATGCCACAGGAGAGCCCCATCAGTGCCCCAGCTCCGACCACTGAGGCACTGGTAGGGCTGGAGAGCTGCTGGAGGCAAATCCAATAGATTTCATAGAAGGTGGATGTGTCTGTGGCCACTCTGGGGGCACTGGAATTGTTTGGAGATTCCCACTCCAAAAAGACTGCTCAGAGCTAAGCCCATCAGGAAAGGAACTGGGATTTACTGTTGCTGTAAGGTAGAAAAATTATAAAAGAAAGGCCTCATAAATTCAGGCCTGCTTTGTTAGATCTAACTTTGTCAAGCTAGCACTTCGCAAGTTCCCATGTGAAAACAATCCTGGTGTGAAAGTTCGTTAACATAACAATCAATTCCTGGGTGAAAAACAAGATTCCAACAGCAACAAATTCCTGGTGGCACCTGCATAAACATTAAATCTATCCCATGAAAATCGATGAAGAAAATATGTAAATAATTTAAGAATAATAATTTAAGAATAATAATTTCAATAAATTAAGAGATTTGATGGACAAGTAAAATATCTTTTACTAACCAATAAAGTAATTGGCAAAAAAAGCTCCTAAAAAATTGGACTCACAATCGAGGTCTGTAAAACTGTATAAATATGAGTTACGTGAATAATGAATTGGCTTTTTCTGATTTTTTTTGGCATGAAGAAAATAGAGTCTTGTGGTTGGGACTGGGTATTAGAGATGATAGTTTGTGTTTAGATTTAGGTGTTTATTGTTTTTTTATTAATGTTATAGTTTCACAGCTATGAGTTATGTAGTTTTTTATTAGTAAGGTATAAAATGGCTACGTATTTTTTGTTATAAGGTCTTTTAAGGTTAAACTATTTAATTAAGCAATGATACCTAAATTATTTTCTCTTTTAATCTAATAACTGATCACACAAAGTCTGTAATGTGGACTTTTCTGTTTAATTACAAAATACCACTTAAACTCATGAAGAATAAGGAAGAAAAAGGTAAAGAAGAGCAATTTGTTTTTGTCTTAAAACCTCCATATTGCTTTATATTTATCATTATATTCTAAACCCCATTCTAATATAATTTGTCATTATATTCTAAGTTTTTCATCTTGTGATATTACACACTTCTAACTCCTCACCCACAATCCCAGTGCTATCAATTTATTTTGGAAGTCTTCTTCACAGCCTCGGGTTAAATGCAATGTTCTTTTGTGGGTCTGTGCTTTTCAGCACAGAAAGTTTAAAATTCTTAGTATTTAGGGTTTCAACAGAGTTTCGTGTGATTTATTCCGATAATTTATGTTGGTTATAAGTTTTAAAAGATACAAATTTGTGCATAGAAGACTGAAGGTTTTTGTTCTCTCCTCCTTCAGTGGACCTGGGATGGGAAGGGCAGCGGCCATTCCTTATCCCTTTGTAGGGAAGAGGTTCCCAGTCTGGACTGGGCCCCTCACTCCTCACATCTGGGCTGGGTCAGGACCAAGGAAGGCCTGGCTGAAACCAGGGATGGAGCTGGGAGCTTTCCATGAGAAACGGAAGCAGGAGGTGGAACAGCTGCAGCACCAGGGAGGGACAAGGACCCCCTGTGAGCCAGTCCTAAACTGGAAAAATGTCATGGGAACATTCTGGAGCCTAAAGGGGCTCCAGGAGAGCTGCAGAGGGACTGGGGACAAGGCATGGAGGGACAAGACACAGGGAATTGCTCCCATTGCCAGAGGGCAGGGATGGATGGGATATTGGGAATGAGGAATTGTGCCCTGGCAGGGTGGGGAGAGGCAGGGCAGGGCTGGAATTCCCACAGAAGCTGTGGCTGCCCCTGGATCCCTGGCAGTGTCCAAGGACAGGTAGGACACTGGGGCTTGGAGCACCGTGGGACAGTGGAAGGTGCTGGGGTTGGATCTGGATGGGATTTCAAATCCCTTCCCATCCAGTCTAGGATTTGCTATGTCACCTTCCAATTCTTGATTTCCCAGGGATTCACAGGATCTCTTCACAGCTGGGGCTGACTGAAACATCTCCAGCTCTGCTGCAGGAGGACCCAGCTCTGTTCCTGCCTGGGAAACCCTTGAATTTCTTTTACATTTGGTCATTCCCACCCAGGAGTGCACAGGGATCATAGGGCAGCTCATGGACTTGGAATGGCTCCTTGCAGAGGGAGCTCTGCTGCCCTTGGAGGTCTCCATCCGTCCATCCATCCGTCCGTCCATCCGTCCGTCCATCCATTCCATATCATTTTTCCATCCATTCCATCCCCCATCCATCCATCCATCCATCCATCCATCCATCCATCCATCCATCCATCCGTCCGTCCGTCCATCCGTCCATCCGTCCGTCCCTCCATTCCATATCATTTTTCCATCCATTCCATCCCCCATCCATCCAATCCATCTCATCCCAGATTTCTATCTCCACAAGCTGCCCCAGCCAGAGCCACCTCTGCTCGTGAGGGACCCACCTCGTCCGCCAGGAACCGCAGCTTCTGCAGGAAGTTCTGCACCAGCTTCAGTTTGTCCTTCATGGTGTTCCTCTTGACCTGGGAGCGCAGGGTCGTGGCCTGCTGGGCCATGTTCTCCTGTGGACAGAGCCAGGACATCAGGACACAGCTCGGACCGAGGAAAGGCACATCAATCCCACCACGTCAGGATGGACACCTTCAGAAACCCTTTTGTTGACCTTGGCGTGGCAGAGCCCCTGAGACGGCAGAGACAGCCCAGGAGAAGGTGACACCACAAAGGTGTCACCTGAGCTTGGAGAACTTTGGGGTGGCTTCAAGAAGGTATCTCTCCTCCTGGAGGAGCTCTCCTCTGTGGGGTTCCCAAAATCATCCCAAACCTCTTTCTCTAGGGCAGCTCTGAAAGGACTCCCAAAATCACCCCCAAACCTCTGTCCATGGAGGAGCTCTGCTCCATGGGGTTCTCAAAATCACCCCAAATTTCCATTTGTGGGGGAGCTGTGCTCTGAAAGGGTTCCCAAAATCACCCCCAAACCTCTGTCTCTGGGGGAGCTGTGCTTTGGGGGGTTCCCAAAATCACCCCAAATCTCTGTCTCTAGGGCAGCTCTGCTTTTTGGGGTTTACAAAAGTCACCTCAAACCTCTGTCCCTGGAGCAGCTCTATTTTTTGGGGTTCCCAAAATCACACCTAAACCTCTGTCCCTGGAGCAGGTCCACTCTTAAAGGGCTCCCAAAATCACCCCCAAACCTCTGTCCCTGGGGCATCTGTGCTTTTTGGGGTTCCCAAAATCACCCCAAACCTCGGTCCATGGGGCAGCTCTGCAGGAGTTCCCAAAATCACCCCCAAGCCTCTGTCCCTGAAGCAGCTCTGCTCTGTGGGGTTCCCAAAATCACCCCAAGCCTCTGTCCCTGAGGCAGCTCTGCTCTGTGGGGTCCCCAAATTTCCCTTTCCAGCTCTGTGCTCCCAAATTTCTTTCCAGAGTCTGTTGGAGTGGAGCCGGCAGAGGCAGAGGTGACACCTGGGACTTTGCTGAGACCCAAGTGGCCTTTGGGTTCAGAATTAAATCCCAAACCCTTGACCCACTAGGACTGGAAACCAACATGTCCATGGACCTAATTCCAGCATCTTCTCAGGAATCTTCCTCTGCTTTTCCCAAAGCTTCCCTGAACAACCCATACCAGGATCTGCCCAGCCTGCCAGGGAACAATTCTTAATTCCCAGTATCCCTCTGGCAGTGGGAGCCATTCCCTGTGTCCTGTCCCTCCATCCATTGTCCCCAGTCCCTCCCAGCTCTCCTGGAGACCCTTCAGGGATTGGATCCCACTCACCAGCTCCCTCATGCAGGATTTGAGCCTCTCCCGGTCCAGTCTGGTGCGGGACGAGTGATGCTGGTCCTTGTCAGCCAAGGTCAGGAATCGCCTGTGGGAAAACGGAATTCCCATAGGAATCCTTCCCAGGGTTCCCTCCCACCCCACCAGCCTGAACACATTCCTGGAAAACGCTCAAATTCCCACCAATCTCCAACAAAACTGTGGACGAGGGGCTAGTATACACAGTGGACTCAGGAAGGGACAGTCGGTGTCATTAGGTGTCACCAGGTGCCACCCAGAATTCCCAAAATTTCCAGAATTCACAGAATGACCAGGTTGGAAGAGACCTTCAAGACCATCAAGTCCAACCCAGCCCCAATTCAACCCATCTCAACTAAACCCTGGGATGCAGTGCCACATCCAGGCTTTGTTAAACACACCCAGGGATGGGGACTCCACCAGCTCCTTGATCCCCAGGAATTCCAAAAATTCCCAAAATTCCCAGAATTTCCACAATTCACAGAATCACTGGGTTGAAAGAGACTTTCAAGATCATCAAGTCCAACCCATTCCCAACACCTCAACTCAACCCTGGCACCCAGTGCCACATCCAGGTTTTGTTAAACACACCCAGGGATGGGGACTACACCACTTCCCTGGGCAGAACATTCCAGAACTTCATCACCCTTTCTGTAAAGAACTTTTTCCTAATATCCAGCCTAAATTTCCCTGGGTGTAGCTCAAGGCTGTGTCCTCTGGTTCTCTCAGTTCCTGGAGAAAGAGCCCAACCCCACCTGAGCACAGCCGCCTTTCAGGCAACCAGCCTGTTAAGACCACAGGACTGAGGTGTCTCCCTCTGCTTTGGGGTGTTTGGGGTGCAAGATGGAAGCACCAAAAGATCCAGCATGATGCCAGTGTCAGGGAATGTCATTGTCCTATCATCCCCAGGACAGGGCATGGTGAGGTGACATCCCCCTGGGAGCAGGGACCTGCACGGTGTCACCTTCCCACGTGTCACTCACAGGCAGCCGCTGCTGAGCTCCTCCAGGACCCCGCGGAGCCGGCGCTCCGGGTGCGGCTTCTCCGTCTTGATCATCTCCTGCACGTCGTTGAGACCCTCTTCCTGCGGCACCAACAGGGACAGTGTGAGGGACAGGGGGCTGGGAACCGCCTGGGATCACCTGGAGTCATCTGGGTGGGCTGGGAATCACCTGGGAATCATCTGGGATTACCTGAGCTGGGAACAATCTGGGGATCACCTGGGCTGGGAATACCTGGGATCACCAGAGCTGGACTGGTGATCACCTGGGTTCTTCTGGGATCACCTAGGTTCATCTAGGATCACCTGGGCTGGGCTGGAAATACCTGGGATCACCTGGGAATCACATGGGATCACCTGGGATCACCTGGGGATGACCTGGGATCACCTGGGCTGGGAACTACCTGAGATCACCTGGGATCACCTGGGCTGTGCTGGGCATCACCTGGGATCATCTGGGATTACCTGGGCTGGGAACCACCTGTGGATCATCTGGGCTGGGCATCACCTGGGATCACCTGGATGGGCTGGGCATCACCTGGGATCATCTGGGATTACCTGGGCTGGGCTGAGCTGGGAACCACCTGGCCTCCCCACCCTCACAGGGAAGAATTCCATGCCAATATCCTGCCCAAATCTCCCCTTTCCCAGTTTGTACCCATTCCCTGTGTCCTGTCCTTCCATGTTTGTCCCCAATCCCTCTCCAGCTCTCCTGGAGCTCCTTTAGGCTCTGGAAGAGGCTCTGAGCTCTCCCTTCTCTGGCTCTGCCACATGAGTGCTTCACCCCTCCAGCCCAGGTGACACAGCCTCCCCACCCCTGCTCCCTTTTGTGGGGACATCTGGATCTGACCCTCAGAATTCTCAAGGAGCTGCTGGAATTTGATGATTCCTCACTGGGAATGTTCCTCTTATCAAGCACTGTCTACCCCTGCTTTGCTTTTCCCTGGCTGTGGCTGTGCCTGGTGCTAGCCCCGTGTCCCAGCAGTGTCCCCCTGTCCCTCCACCCCTTCCTGTCCACCCCTGTCCACCCCTGACCAGCTTGTCCGCAATCTTGTCCATGATGTTGGCATTGTAGAGCCGGCGCCGCTGGTCCTGCCACCAGCTCCGGATGTAGATGCAGGGCTTCTTCTCCAGGTAGGGCAGGTAGAAGTAATTCCTGCAAGAGGAGGCAGGAGAGACACTCCGTGAGGGTGACAATCCTGGCCTGGAGCAGCCCCCATTCCACCCCTCAGCCAGGAGGCAATGCAGTGGTTGGAAGGGGGATATGGGGGATCAAGAGTGGGAAGGAGGCGGCCTCAGCTGCATCCTGAAGAGCAGAGGCTCCATTTTTCCCGAGGCCATTCCCAATCCCAGGCCCAGGATGGATGGGTACACTCCCAGGGTCTTCCCCATCCATACTGGGAGTGTCTAAGGCCGGGTTGAATGGGATTTAGAGCAATCTGGGATGTGGCAGCAGCTTTCTGGTCATAGAGAGCAGCAGACAAATTTCCCAGGCATGGTTCTGGGAAAAGGCTGTGAGAAGATTAGAGAAAAGAATGGTAAACAATTCTTATCTTAACCTGCTGCATATGGTGTTGGTGAAATGTGGAATGTGTTATGAAGATTTGTTTACCAAAGGGTGGTTTCTTAATTAGCCAATGGTGACGGTGTTTAGATTGAAGGACTAATCAAGTCGTGCTTTGGACTAGGAATCACCTGGGACCACCTGGGTGTATGGTAACTGTCCATTAAAACAATAAGTTCCTTAATAAAGATTAATGGAACCAAGGCTCCATTTTTCCTGAGGCCATTCCCAAAGCCAGCCCCAGGATGGATGCGTGCAGTGCCCAAGGGCTTCCCCATCCATCCTGGGAGTGTCCAAGGTTGGGTTGGACAGGGTTTGGAGCAATCTGGGATGTGGCAGCAGCTCTGTGGCCACAGAGAGCAACAGATGACTTTCCCAGGCATTGTTCTGTGAGGAAACATGAAGAAAGATCAGAACATGAAGATCAGAGAAAAGAATGATAAACCATCCTTATCTTAACCTGCTGCACCTGGAGTTGTGAACATAGGGAATATTTTATGGAGATATGTTTACCAAAGTGTAAACACCAGTTAATTAGCCACTGGTGATGGTGTTTTAATTAAAGGACCAGTCAAGTCCAGCTTTGGACAAGGAATCACCTGGGATCGCCTGGGTGCATCGTAACTGTCTATAAAAGAAATGAGTTTCTTAATAAAGATTAATGGAATGGAGGCTCTGTTTTTCCCAAGGCCATCCTGGGAGGAAGGGGAATCCTGCTGCACCCGCCCCATCCATCCTGGCAGTGTCCAAGGTCGGTTTGGATGGGGTTTGGAGCATTCTAGGATGTGGCAGCAAATCTCTGGCCACAGAGAACAACAGACGGCATTCCCAGGCATTGTTCTGTGAGGAAACATGAGGAAAGGCTGCGAGAAGATCAGAGAAAAGAATGAGAAAATATTCTTATCTTAACTTGCTGCACCTGGTGTTGGTGAACATGTGGAATGTGTTATGGAGATTTGTTTATCAAAAGGTCATTTCTTAATTAGCCAATGGTGATGGTGTTTAGATTGAAGGACAAATCAGGTCCAGCTGGATCATAACTGTCTATAAAAGCAATGGGTTTCTTAATAAAGATTAATCTGTAATCATGGAGTCTATGCTAATTATTACCCGACCAGGTAATACTGAGACAGTGGGATGTGTTGGGGCTGGAACTGGACAACCTTTAAGATCCCTTTCCACCCAAACCATCCTGGGATTCTGGAACCTCCCAATTGCTCCAAGCCCTGCCCAACCTGTCCTTGGAAGAGCCGAAGGAAGGGTGATCCACACTTTTGGAATGCTGGCCGTGAGCCAGGATCCAGCACCTAGAAAGGGGAATCCTGCTCTGCTGCACCTGGGCAAGGGGAACCCTGCTGCACCTGGAAAGGGGAATCCTGCCGCTCCTGGGATCACCAGGAGTCACATCCAGCTCCAGCCCTTCCCGGCTGTTCCCACCAGATGTCAGCAGAGCCCCTTGGTTGAGCAGGGTGGGGGACAGCTGCCAGAGGATGGAGATTTTTGGATAAACAGGGTGGGAGAGGCCCCCAAAAAATTGGAACTTCTATTGTCCCCTTGGGATTCAGCTGGAGAAGGAGGTGAGGAACAGAGGAGGGAATTCCAGGGGGATTTATCTGTGCTGGATATTGATAAAAGCAAGGGAAGGAATTCCAGGGGGATTTATCTGTGCTGGATATTGATGGAAACAAAGGAGGCAATTCCAGGGGGATTTATCTGTGCTGGATATTCGTGGAAACAAGGGAGGGAATTCCAGGGGGATTTATCTGTGCTGGATATTCGTGGAAACAAGGGAGGGAATTCCAGGGGGATTTATCTGTGCTGGATATTCGTGGAAACAAGGGAGGGAATTCCAGGGGGATTTATCTGTGCTGGATATTCGTGGAAACAAGGGAGGGAATTCCAGGAAGACTTTTCTGTGATGGATATTCAGGGAAACACAAAAGGGAGGGAATGCCAGGGGATTTAACTGGATATTGATTGAAACAGGGAGGGAATTCCAGGTGGATCTTTCAGTGCTGGATATTCATGGAAACAGGGAGGGAACTCCAGGGGGATTTATTTGTGCTGGATATTGATTAAAGTGAAGGAGGGAATTCCAGGAGAATTTTTCCATGCTGGATATTCATGGAAACAAGAGAAGGAATTCCAGGGAGATCTGTCCTGGATATTGATAAAAACAAGGGAAGGAATTCCTGGGGATTTATCTGTGCTGGGTGTTCATGGAAATAGGGAGGGAATTCCAGGGAGACAGCTATCTTTACTGGATATTTTTTTTCCCAATTGATTTAATCAGACAGTGAATTCAATTAGCACAAATCTGCTGCTAAAACTTGATAAAAATCCACTTTAATTAAATCTCATAATCTTAAATCCAATTATCTTTCTTGGAATGCAAATCCAGACCTCCCCGGGCACATCTCAGGCAGAAGGTTTAAGCCTTTTTATCCCAATTTTCTGCCCAATGCATTTGTAGATTTTTCCAGCAGTTTTTCCATCTGGGATCTCAACACTGCCGAGGCCACCACTGACCCATGTCCCTAAAACAGGAAAGTCCCCAGGAGCCACACAAAGTGGACACACTGACCCAGTGCTCAGGTGGGCACACTGACATGTCTGTGACCAGTGGGACACACAGATCACACAAATCTAGGTGGACACACTGACCAGTCTGTGCCCAGGTGGACACACAGACCTGTCCAAGCCCAGGTGGACACACTGACCTGTCTGAGACCAGGCAGACACGCTGACCACACAAGTCCATGGGGACACACTGACCCATCCATGCCTAGGGGGACACACTGACCACACAAATCCATGAGGACACACTGACCAGTCCATGTCCAGGTGGAGACACTGACCCAGCGCCCAGGCGGACACGCTGACCTGTCTGTGACCATGTGGACACACTAACCACACAAATCCAGTTGGACACACTGACCTGTCCATGCCCAGGTGGACACACTGACCACACAAATCCAGCTGGACACACTGTTCATGCCCAGGTGGACACACTGACCAGTCTGTGCCCAGGTGGACACACTGACCTGTCCATGCCCAGGTGGACACACTGACCAGTCTGTGACCAGATGGACACACTGACCTGTTTGTGCCCAGGTGGACACACTGACAACACAAATCCAGGTGGACACACCGACCAGTGCCCAGGTGGACACACTGACCACACAAATCCAGGTGGACATGCTGACCTGTCCACACCCAGGTGGACACACTGATCCAGTACCCAGGTGGACACACTGACCTGTCTGTGATCAGGGGCTTCATGGGCGGGGATGAAGAAACAGAAACCAGCTCTCCATCCTCGCCAACTTCATCATCACTGGAATTCTGGAGCAGCTCCGACTCCTCCTCGTCCCCATCCCCTCCGTCTTTCTTCCTCCTCAGGAGGGGTTTGCTGGAGCCATCCACCTGGTTGCCATAGTTACCTCGAGGAGAAAAAAAAAAAAAAAAAAAGAAAAAAAAAAGTGTACTTGATTCACAGGGTTTTAACTCCCAGCTCTGGGATTGAATTCAGGTTAGCAAAAGTTTTCTCTGCTGAAGTCCAGAGAACGTTGGAGTTTGACTTTCTGGAACCACATCCAGGAGCTGGAAATTAGGGAGAGGTGTCTGTGCCCTGCTCCTGCCCCCTCTCAATCCCCTGGGAATCCCCTGGCATCTTTGGAGGGCGAAACCAGGATGGAAGAGAGGGATCAGCTCTACTGGGCAGAGCCCACCAGGCACAAAATGGGATCCCACATCCCTCATGCCCACGAAGGAGCCATTCCCTGCTCCCCAAACCTGCTCTAGCAGGGGTTGGAATGGAAAATCAGGATTAAACCCCACCCCCAGCTTTGGATTCTGATTTTCACCACCATCACAACTCTCCCCAATAAAACAACCAACCTATGGTGACCTCAAAGTTAATGGGTTTGTCCCCAATCTTCCTGTCAATCATGGTGGCCTCCAGGAAGGCTCCGAAGAGGAAGAATTCCTCCATCTTCCCACTGCAGTTCTGAAGGAGAAAAGAGATCCCAGGGCTGAGGGTCGGGGTCAGAGGGAGAGACACATCCATCCCTCAGGATGCCATTTCCAAAGGGATGGGGAGGATTTTGTCTCCCATCTCCTGGCTCATTGTAAAGAGTCTTTAATTGAAGATTTAATATCTTTTTATTAAAGATAACCTTGAGCTGGAATACAAGCCTTGGTTCAATTAATTGATCAAACCACAAAAATCCAGGTGCCTGGATGCTCCCATGGAATTGGAATGGTTCTGTTTCCAGGTGGTTTCATTCCCCTGGGCTGGGAAATAAAGGAGATTGGCTTCTTGGTTTCTGATTGAAATCTTGGTTTCTGATTGAAACCCATCCGGATAAGAGTGAGATAACTGGAATTAGGGGATGACTCACTGCCCATGAGTAATTCCCACTTGGGGAAACATCCCATAGCTCAGGAGATGATAGAAATCATGGAATGGTTTGGGTGGGAAGGGACCTTAGAGATCATCCAGTTTCATGGGCAAGGTCACCTTCCTCTATCACAGGGTACTCCAAGCCCTGTCCAACCTGGCCTGGGACACTTCCAGGGGTGGATCAGCCACAGCTCCTCTGGGAAAGCTGTGCCAATGACAAACAATGTCACTGACATTCCCAGTGCTCCTAAGAGAAGTGAGCGCTGGAATGAGCCTAAAACCTGAAATCTGGCAAGATTTACTTCTGTTGGTCTGTGAGATCCAGAACAGGATCTCACACTTGAAATCACAAAATTCACAAAATTCCCAGAATTCACAGAATCACTGCGTTGGAAGAGACCTTCAAAATTATTGAGTCCAACCCAGCCCCAACACCTCAACTCAACCCTGGCACCCAGTGCCACATCCAGGTTTTGTTAAACACACCCAGAGATGGGGACTCCACCAGAACATTCCAGAACTTTATCACCCTTGCTCTAAAAATAATTTTTTCTGATATCCAGCCAAAATTTCCCTTAGTGCAGCTCAAGGCTATGTCCTCTGGTTCTGTCAGTTCCTGGAGAAAGAGCCCAGCCCCACCTGTGCACAGCCACCCTTCAGGGGGTGTAGGGAGTGATGTGGGCACCCCTGTGTCTCCTTTTCTCCACCTCCAGCTCCCTCAGTGGTTCCTCACAGGGTTTGTGTTTCCAGCCCCTCTCCAGACTCGTTGCCTCCTCTGGACACATTCAAGGATCTCAAGAATCTCTTGGGAACGTCCTTCCCAAACTGAGGGGCCAGAACTGGGCACAGCACTCGAGGTGTGCCCTCAACAGTGCTGAGTACAGGGGCAGAATGACCTCCCTGCTCCTGCTGGCAACACCATTCCCGATCCACAAAAATCCTAAATTCATGAGACCAAAGGCAACAATCCAATATTCCATAAACCCCAAACTGCCCCCAGGATCCTGTGGGGTCATGGGGACACCTGTGGGGTCACAGGGGACTTACATCAGCCACAGCCGTGGCCTGTTCCACCTGGACCTCAGTGGAGCTGTTGATCTCGGGGTTGGTGGTGTCCAGGATCTCCACGGCCAGGCCCAGCAGGAGCCGGGCGCGGAAGGAGACACCCTCGCCCAGGCCCTCGTTGAGCTCCTGGTGCTCGTCCATGAGGGTGTAGTTCCGCGTGGAGCCATACATGTTCACCCAGGCGGGGCCAAAGGTGGGCAGGAAACCTGAGGGGGTGGGAAGGGGATGGAGAGGGAAAAGGGAATGTCTTGGCAGCTGTGGTTGGCATCACTTTCCTGGTCTCTGTGTGGTGACACAGACTGGGATGTGTTCTTGTGTGTCCATGGATGTGTGGTTGCCATCATCCATGGAGACAGTTTTCAGGGAATCCCAGGATGATTTGGGTTGGGAAAGAGCTCCCAGCTCATCGAGTCCAACCTGTGCCTGATCCCCACCTTGTCCCTAGCCCAGAACACTGAGTGCCACATCCAAAAATTCCTTGGTCACCTCTAGGGATGAACATTCCAAACCCTCCCTGGGCAGCTCCTGCCAAGGCCTGACCACCCTTTCCATGGGGAAATTCCTCCTGGTGTCCAACCTGGCACAACCAGGGTGAGTGGAAAGATTTAAGTCTTTCACCTCAATCTCCTGCCAAATGCATTTGCAGGAGATTTTTCTGGCAGTTTTTCCACCCGATCCCAGCACTGCCAAGGCCTCCACTAACCCATGTCCCCCAAAAGGATGTTGCCACATCCAAATGGCTTTTAAATCCCTGCAGGGATGGAAACTCCCCCCGTGCCAGGGATCAAAAGCCATTTCCAGGAAGGAATTTTCCAGATATCTAACCTGAACCTGCCCTGGCCCAGCCTGAGGCCATTTCCCCTTGTCCTGTCCCTGTTCCCTGGGAGCAGAGCCCGACCCCCCCTGGCTGTTCCCTCCTGCCAGGGAGTTGTGCAGAGCCACAACGTCCCCCCTGAGCCTCCTGAATTTTTTGGGGAAAATTTGCAGTCAAGGCAGTGGTGGGAACTGGGCAGGTCTTTGGCAATTCCCCATTTTGAGGTTTGAGGAAGAAGAACCCCCCATTAGTCCCTTTCCAGTCCCACATCTGGTTTCCCATCTTTGCCCACAAATGCTCATCCCTCCGTGGAAATTTTGGAAAAGCAAATTGTTCTGGGGTGTCTTTGCTTTCAGGTACTTGCTGAAGGTTTGTGACAAATCTTGGTTTTCAGGGCATTGGCCCAGGAACCTCTCATATTTGAGGACCTCAAGATCTCTCCTGATGAGCACCCAGGAATTCCAGGGGCGGGAAGGAACCTGGAAAACTTCGGGATCTCTGCTAAAGGAATGCCCCTGTAGCTTTTATGCCCCCCACTTCAACTTTACCTTTGTCCCCCTCGTTGGAGACCTTCCTCAGGTCGATGAAATGGGTCCCGATGGCCACGTCGTTGACCTTGTCTGAGTCCCGGATCTGGATCTTGATCCGCTTGCACAGCGGGGGAAACATCTCTGTGAAGATGATTTGCTCATTCCAGAGGGGCTCATAGCTGCTCTTCTGTATGGATGTCTTTCCCTGGGAATCGAGAGGAGACGGATATCAGACAAGGGTTGAGTAAGAGATGAGAGATGTGGGACTCCAGGCAACTCTTCAAAACGCAGTTTATTGTATCCAAAGTGTCACAGCAGTCCAGGGTTGTGGGGATGTTGGGACCCTGGATGCTGAGAATTTTGAATTTTCTGTGCTGAAAGGCACAGACCCAAAGAGAGCACTGCATTTGACCTGGAGATGTGGAGAAGCCTTCCAAAACTGATTATAGCACCAGGATTACAGATGTGGAGTTGGTTAGAGGTTTGTGATATCACAGGATGAAAAAACTTAGATTTGGGGTTTTAGTATATGGTGATACATGGGAGTCAAGATGGAGAATTTTGGGTGTGGGTTAGATGTCTTTTTTGCACCTTCTTCTTCTACCACATATCTGGGTGGTTTTCTCTAATTAGATTAAAGATGTCCGCATTTTGGGTTTTGGGTGATCATAATTGGGTTAGAAGCATAAATGATATAGATGTCAACTGTTTATTGGGTAACTGGGACTTAAATAACCTTGAACAGACACCATTTTAACTCACTTTTTAGGGAGAGCTCACATCTGGCGAGTTTGTAATAGATAAGGATAATAAACTTCAGAGTAAGACTTCAAAAACAACATCTCCTGAGTTTTAGTCACCCTGACCTTGGAGCAAGAAAGAGCCTGGAATTCCAACATGGGTGACAGAGCCATGCCTACAGCTGTCAGCTCCAGCTGCAGACAAGCCTGAAGACCCTTTAGTTTTGGTTACTTGCATTATATATTTTTCTTTGCTGAGCATTTTAATACATAATCAACCAATCAATACATTTACTATTACCTGCAACCTGTCATTACTATCATTACCATATTATGGTCAATAATATCCAGCCACATGAGTTAGAATGTTACATTTTAAGCTTAAAGTTGTTTTTCTTGCAGTGGAAAATTCTTAGATCTTTTTTATACTTGCCACATTGGCATGTTGCTTGTCTCTGGAATCTTTCTGCTCTGTAAAAACGTCGTTTTGTTTGCGGTCAGCTTATCCTTTGCTCTAAGTAATAAAATCTCTTTCCAACTCGACTTAATCTTTGCTGTCTTAGGTGTCAAGCAAGACTGGCTCAGCAGTCCTCAATTTACACATCTGTTGTTCTTTTATATCAAAACTTGCTTCCATCTCTATTCTACTCTCAGCTTCTACATTCACAGATCTTCTGCCAAGCACAAATATCTGTGAAAGTTTCTTGTCAAACTTTCATCCTTCCCAACAGGTTGGATCTCACAAACATCATCCCTCAACACCAGAGCTGCTCCCTTCCACTCACTGTGCCCTCTTCTGAGAAAGGAATTCTCCTCCTCAACTGGAGAGGGCACAAATCCATCTCGGAGAGCAAAAACAAGGTGACACCATGCCCACCTCGATGCATCAGGTGAAACCATGCCCCTCTCAACAGGCCAGGTGATACCACGCCCATCTTGATGTACCAGGTGACACCACACCCATCTTGGTGTATCAGATGACACCACACCCATCTCAATGTGCCAGGTGACATCATGCCCATCTAGATGTGCCAGGTGACATCACGCCCACCTCAATGTATCAAGTCATACCATGTCCAGGTTGATGCACCAAGTGACACCATGCCTATTTGGATATGCCAGGTGACACCACACCCCTCTCGATGTGCTGGTGACACCACGCCCATCTCAGCCAAGGTGACACCACACCCATCTTAACATATCAGGTGACACCATGTCCATCCTGACCTTCAAGGACAACTGAGACAATCTATGGCCACCTGCTGGCTTCACCTACTGTGGTCACCCTGGCACCTCCCCGCTCACCTTCTGCCCTGCGAAGGCCACCTGCACGTAGGGGTCCACCAGGTCCTTGTTCTCGCCGATGAGCGCCTTCTTGACGTTGGCCATGATGCTGGTGTTCATGCGCGGCAGCCCCTCAGCGCGGTAGATCTTGATGTAGAACCGAGCCCACTGGCGCTCCGGAGGGACCCCATCAGGGAGCAGGAGGTTCCTGGAATGTGGAATGTCAGGATGGGGTTGGGAACAGCTGCTGGGGTGGGATGGTCAGTGAATCCCATCCCAGTTGGATGGGACAACCTCCATCCAACCTTTGTGGTTCCATAAAAGACCAGAGAGGAGCTGCTCCATTTTCTGAGCACTGACTCCTTCCGCTTCCACTCCATTCCACGGAAATGGAATGAATGGGATTTTGGAAGAGTTGCTTTTTCCTTATCAAGGGGATGTTGGAGGATTATTTTGGGGATGAAATTAATTCCATCCATTGTTTTGGGGTTTTTTTGGATATGTGGCTTTCTTCCTCTGCAGATGGGAGTGAACAAAATATTTCTAGGGAAATTCTAGGAATTGCTGGAGTTGTCCATGGCTGGTGGAAGGTGTCCCTGCCCATGGCAGGAGGGTTGGAACAAGGTCATCTTGAAGATCCCTTCCAAAAACAAACCATTCCAGGATTTTAGGAATGAGTAGGAGAATCACTACAGCATGGAATGAAGCCCAGAGTTCTGGAGGTGGTTCCTCAAACCCCAGCAAGTCAGGAGAGCTGTACTGCTGGTTTCTGACTGTTAATGGCTGGACTCAATCTCAGAGGTCTTCCCCAACCTAAACCATCCCTGGATTACATGTGGGGAGAGCCTCAGAGGCAGATTTGAAACAGAAATATTCATTCAGGTTTGAAATGTAGATAAATCTGGAAGAGTTTTGGGGCTGGAATCAAGCTTTAAAGCTCCTGATTTTTATTCCATGAAAAAGTTTTGGGACTGGAATCAAGCCTTTAAGCTTCTAATTTTTGTTCCATGACATTTGAGATGTTCTGGATAGTCCAAGATCCCTGTCCACACACACAGCCTGGGAAACCTCGTCCAGACTTCTCTGCTCTGCCTTGGGGTGTGAGATCCCATCCCATTATCCCATCTCATCCCATTTTCCACCCATCAGGAACATCAGGGGACATCAGGCTGCTTGACACCAGGCTGGTGCTGCTGGAGAGTTCAACCACCAGCAGATGGTGTGACCCCACAGGAAGGACAACTCTGTGCTTGAGATTACCTGGAATTGCACCAGGACCATGCATTCCCTCCCAGAAAACCACCAGATTGGTCCCTCTCCCTTTCATGGCTCAGGGTTTGCCACCAGGTTTGGATCCTGTGATCCCACCCAAGGGAAGGAGAGGTGGAAAGGATTCCTGAGGGAGCCGGGAATAAGCAGATCCTGGCAGATCCCTACCCTTCAATGTCATCCTCCTCTGTCTCATTGGCCTTGTGCGGGGTCTTGATGTTGTCACCTTTGCCCACCACGGCGATGTCACACTTGAGGTAGCCCTTGAGACCGGCCGTGAGGTCCTCAGGGTCAGACAGGATGGCCCATTTATGGTAGAATTGGTGCTCTGCAACCCAGAGGACAAGAGAGAGACCTTTGTCACCACCAGACACAGCCAACGCCACCAGGACACGGCATTCCATGGAGTGGGACCTGCCCTGTGTGTGAGGGATCCAAAAAAACACCTGGAAAATCCACTGGGAAGGGGTGTCTGGTGTTGGAGATGGAGAAACAACGGGATAAGCTGGATGAGGGTGGAGTCTCAAGTCCCCACCCTGGAGGGGTTTAGAGCCGTGTGGATGTGGCACTTGGGGACATGGGGAAGTGATGGTGGCCCTGGCAGCATTGGGGATGGTTGGACTCGATGGTCAGCAGCTCTAATCAACCTCTCCCTCCTTTCCAGGCTTGGGTGAAATGTGGGGCAGGATCCAGCCCTGGACATTACTGTCTGGAATGTTCACGTCCTGTCTGGGAATGTCACCCAGGGCTTCTTCCTGGGCAGGGCAGGGATGGACACCAGAACAGCCAGGAGGGATCTCAGGGAGATCTGGTTGTCAGGGTCAGGGAGATCTGGGAATCTGTCTTGGTAGAGCTGCAGAAGGGAAGGATCCAGGGAGAACTCAGAGCACCCTCAAGGGCCTCAAGGGGCTCCAGGAGAGCTGGAATTTGGGAAAGGACTGGAGGGAGCGAGGGAATGGCTTCCAGTGGGAAAGGGGAGCTTGGGATTGTGGGATCTTGGGAAGGGATTCCTGGCTGGGCTGGAATTCCCAGAGAATCCCTGGATCCCTGGCAGCATCCAAGGCCAGGCTGGACACTGGGGCTTGGATCCACCTGGGACAGTGAAAGGTGTCCCTGTTCATGGCAGGGGTGGAATTAAATTATCTTAAAGTCCCATCACACCCAAACCATCCTGTGATTCCAGGATGGAATCCCTCCAGGATGGAGATCCTTCTCCAAAGGTGATTCTCCATCCTGTGATTCCAGGATGGAATCCCTCCAGGATGGAGATCCTTCTCCAAAGGTGCCAAGAGCTCTTCCCTGACCTATGAGTGACTCCAGGAGACTTTTTATATCTTGGATATTTACACCTAATCATTTTCAATCAATTTCCAATCATTTAATACTTGGAAAGCATTTTCCAAGAAATCCAGCCCCTGCCTCACTCCTTTGCCAGGAATTTTACTCCACTGAGCAGATGCATGTGCCTGGGAATCGTTACAAACGACATTCACGTACCAGGCTGGGTGTAAACGGTCCCAACATCCATCTTGAAGGATCCCACCAATGTCCCGCTCCTCAGGAGGTTTTTGGAGTGGATCACCTGGAAATCAAGAGGGGAAAACCACTCAGGAATTCCCCCAGGACCTGGGAGGCACAAAGCCATTCCAGAGGTTTCCAGGGTGGGATGGGAAAGGAGCTGACGACTTTTCCTTCGAGGATTCGAGGACACCAAAAGGCCCCGTGGGGTTGGCAGGTCCTGATTAGTGGAATTGACAGGAAGTTTGCATTTGGAATGAACAAAAAATGCAAAGAAATTAATCTTTGGAGGAAGATCCCTTTTCCAGCCACAGCAGGAAACACTGGGATATTTAACTGGGGTAAGAGCCTTTAAAATGCTCAGAATTTGAGGAAAAATGGGAGAAATTGTGCAGCCAGTCTGTGCACCAGGATGGATATGGATGACCCTAATTAATGTGCCCTAATTGGGCAGGGAATCTGGAAGTCTTATCCATCACCTTCCTGGTTTTGGGTGGGCTGAAATCTCAACTTTCCTCTCAGCATTCCAAATCCTGGATTTCCACAACAGCTCTGATATCCCAGGAATTTCCCTGGCTCTGGAAGGTCTTCCTTCTCCACAAGAATAAATAAATAAATTCCAAGGTTTGGTTCTAATAAATAAATTCCAAGGTTTGGTTCTAATAAATAAATTCCAAGGTTTGGATCTCTGGAATACCAGAGATCAGCCCACAAAGGGACACAGGGAATGCAGGAGATGTGTGTAGCCAGGAATGAGGGTTGGAACAGAAATGCAGACTGGGGGTCTGCAGAAGAGAATTCCTGTTGGGAATCTCACATCAAGGACCTTAAATCCATCCCAAAAATGGATGGTTTGCTTCCAAAGCCCTCCCAAAAAGGACAAGGATATCGGGGTCACTTACGGAGAGCTTGATGATCTTGTCGAACATGACATCAGGGGGGACATGGAAATCGAAGACAAAATACTGGAAGGGAAAATGGAATGGTGAGAGGTGGGATCCATCGGGATTGAGAACCCCCTGGAGAAGTTGTGGCTGCCCAGGGGTACCCATGGCCCAGCAGGGATGGATCCCTCTGATCCCAACACTGAGCATGGGACCACATGGATCACTGATCCCCCCACCGAGTGTGGGGAGCCAATGGAAGCTCAGATTTCTGGGAAAACCTGGGAATCCTTGATCACAAAATTCCAGAGGGCAAGGGGTTTGTTTCTCCTCGTGGTTTGAGATTTCTCCTTATTCCAGCAAGAATTTAACCCCCAAAAACCCCGCAGATAAAAAATAAATCACAGGATCGAGGGTGGAGTAAACCAGAGGGGTAGGGAGCAGCACCAGGGCCAGACCCACCTCATTGTAGTAAGGGCAATTGGTGGATTCCTTCATGGACGTGTATTTCTTCTCCTCCCCCACCTCCACACACACCACGGGGTCCATGTTGAGCCCCACCAGCTGCCTGGCCTCGATGATGGTGATGCTGACCTGGGCAGAGGAATTCCCAAATTTCCACATCCCGGGAGCAGCTCCAGGCTGCCTTCACCCACCCCCCCACCTCTGACCAAGGGGAATTCCCAGTGCAATGGGGTCTGCTGGTCCCACTGGGATACAGGTGAGGAGGGGCTGGCAATGGTGTGGGAAGCAGGAGATCCCAGGAATCCCAGTTGTTCCAGCCCCATGGTGAGGGTGCTCCACTCAACGTGGAAAATCCAATGGATTTAACCCGAGCTGTGGGATCGGAGAGACCGATCCCATTGCTTCACTTCTACTGGAAAATCCAATGGATTTAATCCAAGCTGTGGGATCAGAGAGACTGATCCCATTGGCTTCACTTCTCCTGGAAAACACAACGGGATTTAACATGAGCTGTGGGATCAGAGAGATCAATCCCATTGGCTTCACTTCTGCTGGAAAATCCAACGGATTCAACCAAGCTGTGGGATCAGAGAAACCAATCCCATTGGCTTCACTTCTGCTGAAAAATCCAACAGATTCAACCAAGCTGTGGGATCAGAGAAGCCGATTCCACTGGCTTCACTTCCATTGGAAAATTGAATGCATTTAACTCAAGCTGTGGGATCAGAGAGACCGATCCCATTGGCTTCATTTCTGCTGGAAAACACAATGGGATCATGGATTGGTTGGAATTGGGAGGGAGCTTAAAGCTCAATCCATTCCACTCCTTGCCAGGGGCAGGAACACATTTTGCTATCCCAGGCTGCTCCAAGGAGAAATTCCAGAGACAACCTCAAAAAGAGCTTAATTTGGGTTTAATTTGGGCTCTCTGGGTTTTACACGTCAGACAAAAAACCCAGTCAATGGCTTAATCCTGAGTTTATGGCTCCACCAGTGAAATTCCAGCTCTTGGGATGCCCTGGATCCAATCCCAGTGAGTTGAGACCCACCAGGAACTCAGTCCCTGCAAACGGTGTCCCCAAGCCCAGGTTGTGACCCTGAGGGCCATACCCAGGTGTCACCTACCTGGTAATCCATGGGTCTCCCAGCACTCGGCTCCATCCTGATGTCGGGCTTGGACCTTGGGAGAGGGAGAAGAAACCCTTGGTCAAACCACAGGTGGAATTCATGGAATCATGGGATGGTTTGGGTTGGGAGGCACCTCGAAGATCATCCAGAGCCTGACACCACCAATCCAAGCCCTGTCCAACCTGGCCTGGGACACTTCCAGAGATGGGGCAGCCACAGTTTCTCGGGGAATTCCATCCCAGTTCTTCTCAGGGAACAATTCCTAACTCCCAGTATCCCATCCATCCCTGCCCTCTGGCAGTGGAAAGCCATTCCCTCTGTCCTGTCCCTCCAGGTTCATGTCCAAGGTCCCTTTCACTACAAGGGCAGGGCCACCCTCAATGCTCCTCCAACACTGAGAGCTGGGAGGCTCCACAGAACTTTGGTGATCGCTGCTGTGGGTCAGATATTCCAGAAAAACATCCCACTGGTTCTGTGGGACAATGATTTCCAACATTCCCTGTGTCAGGGATCACTCATTTTTTGGGGTGTCCATCCTCACCTCCTGCTGGCACAATCCCAACCCCAGATCTCACCTTTTGTTGGAGACATTGGTGGTGACAGCGGTGACAGAGGCCAGGGAGATGGTGTCTGGCTCCAGGCCTGCTCCGTATCTCATGGCCTTTCTATCCAGGTCTTCTGTTTCCAGAACAGCCGGATCATCTGCGGGAAGGGGACAAAGGAATGGCTCCGGTTTTCATTTCCACCGGTGAATAATTAAAGGCTGGGAGAAGGGAAACCAATCCATCCCCTCGGCTGGCAGCACAAAAACAATGGGGACCAGGTCGGGTCTCGGGCAACCTGCTCGGAAGAGGGGTTATCAAAGAGATGACATGGAATTCCATCCGGGCAGAATTCCTGTGGAGGGTCTTAAGGAAGAAAAATAAGGAATAATGACAGCACCCCGAATTTAGGGGGTGAAAAAGCATTTGAGGAAGATCTGAGGAGCACATGAGTTGGTGCAAAGACAACCCATTCCCTGGTTTTGAGGAGAGAGGGGTGAAAAAAAATGGGAGAAATGGGTCATTCCAAAAAGGAAAATCTACTGCAGATCCCCTTGACACGTCCCCATGCCTGGGTTTCTATTGGAAGAAGTTGCTGGAATGTTCCTTTCCTGAGGGAAAGGGGGTCCTTGACTCAGCCAGGAGATTAAGACTGAGCCAGGAGCTGGGAATTACTGTCTCCAGCTCTGGGATCCTTGGCATGGCATGATCATGGAGCTGCTGGAGTTGGTCCAGAGGAGACCACGGAGCTGCTCCAGGGCTGGAGTCCCTCAGCCATGGAACCAGGCTGGGAGACCTGGGAATGTCCAGCTGGAGAAGGGAAGGATCCAGGGAGACCCCAAAGCCCCTTGCAGGGCCTAGAGGGGCTCCAGGAGAGCTGGAGAGCAACTGGGGACAAGGCCTGGAAGGACAGGACACAGGTAATGGCTCCCACTGGGAAAGGGGAGCTTGGAGTGGGATCTTGGGAAGGAATTCCTGGCTGGGAGGGTGGGGAGGGGCTGGGCTGGAATTCCCAGAGGAGCTGTGGCTGCTCCATCCCTGGAAGCGTCCAAGGACAGGTTAGAGCTGATCTAAGCTGGAGAAGAGTCTGGATGGGAGGGAATCACCCATGGAATGTTGGGAATGCCGGCTTGGCCAGCAGGCAGCGTGTCCAGGACATCCACCCATCCCTTATCCAGTGGCCAAGGGTTGGGATCACCACCATCCCAGCCCAGGGACACCTGGAGGTTCCTGGGAAAGGTGGGACCAGGAGCCTCCCAGCCCTGCAGCGCTGCCCACACCACACAGTGAGCATTCCATGACCATGGATAAATCCAGCCTGTGGAGATGCTTCCATGGGACCAACAGCTCTGTTCATTTGCATCCTGGGTGTTTTCCCATGGTCCTGCTGGAATCTTTAATCACAAAGGGAACATGCAGGTTCTGGGAAGAGCATCCAGGCTTCCATGCCAGCATCCCAGGCAAAATTCCCTTTTCCTAGCCTGAAACCTGGCTGGGAAATGGGGGAAGTTTTCCCAGAACCACAGCCCAAACTTTTTCCAAGGCTTTTCTCTGCCTGTAAACGCACATTCCTGCTTTTCTTTGCTGTGGAAAACTGATCCTTGGCTCTGAATGGAAACAGCCATGAATTTCCAATCGCTGCCCTCTCCTGCCTTTCCAGAGGTGTCCAATTCCAGCCCCACCTCCATGTAGAGCCCAGGGAACAGAACAGGCAGCCCTTCCTCTCCCACCGCTGCAATTCCAGGAATCCGCCGTCATTCCATGACTGTACCTTGTTTCCGATGCTCATCCTTGGACGGACGTGTCTTTCCAAGCTTCATGGCTGAAAAAACTCCTTTGCCAGCTCTGGATGAAGAGAGGGAGAATAAAAATTCCCGTTAATTTCTGTATTTTTTATGTTTTCTAGGATGTGGGAACAGGAGGAGGATTTTTCCAAAAGGGAAAGAGGAAATATCAGCTGAAAAACAGAGCAGGAAATATTGCAGAGTGTCAGAATAGAGAGTGGAATTCACTGCCCTGGAATCTTGGATCCCATTTTTTATCTGGGAATGCCTCAGCTTGGGATAACCCCCTGCTGGGGGTCCCAGTTGTGTTCCTACTCCTCATCTCTCCCGACCAGTCCATGGAATTTCTTTCCAAGACACCAGAAAATGAAACTACTAAAAATGAAACACCCCGAAATTCAAACACCCTGAAAATTCAGACAGCCAAAAATTCAAATACCGCAAAATTCAAACACCCCAAAATTCAGGTACTCAAAAATTCAGATACTCAAAAATTCCAACACCCCAAAGCTCAGACATCCCAAAATTTAGACATCCCAAAATTCTGGCACCCCAAAATGCAGACACACCAAAATTCAGACACCACACCCCAAAATTCAGACACCCCAACACTTCCCCCACCCATGAAAAAGGAATGTTTTTAATTGGAGAATTCCCATCACTGGAAAGGGAGGAACATTTGCAGGTTTGCTGGAGATGTTCTTGGAAGTAACAGGGGACCTCCAGCCAGGATCACACCTCCAGCCTGGACCTCACCTCCAAGAAGAACCTCATCTCCAGCTGGGACCTCATCTCCAGCCTAGGACCTCATCTCCAGCCTAGGACCTCATCTCCAGCCTGGGACCTCATCTCCAGCCTGGGACCTCATCTCCAGCCTGGGACCTCACTTCAAGATCAACCTGACCTCCAACCTGGACCTCCCTTCCCACTGGGACCTCAACTCCTGCCTTGACCTCACCTCAGAACTGGACCTTTCCTCACCTACGGCCTGACCCAGACCTCATGTCCAGGATGGAGCTTTCATCACCTTCAGTCTGGAGTTCACCTCCAGCTGGGAACTCACCTCACCTCCAGCCTGGACACCTCACCTCCAAACTGGTATCCCAAGCTGGGATCCACTTCCAGCTAGAACAAAAAGTCACGTCCAACCTGGACTTTTCCTCACCTCCAACCCAAGCCTAATCTCCAGCCTGGACCTCACCTGCAGCCTGGATCTACCTCCCACCAGGACCTCACCTCCAGCCAGGACCTCACCTCCAGCCAGGACCTCACCTCCAGGCTGGCACCCACTTTCAGCCAGGACAAAAAGTCACCTCCAACCTGGACTTTTCCTCACTTTCAATCAAAATCTAATCTCCATCCAGGACCACATCTCCAGCCTGGACCTCACCTGGCTTCCAGGCCAGGGGATCCAGAGTTCCTGGATTCTGCAGGACTGGGATGTCGTTCCAAAAGGAAACCATAGGGACCCTGTGGGATTTCCCAGTCCCACCTCTGGATGGAGCCGAAGGGTCACGTTTTAACCTTGGGAATTTTTTCACTAGGAAAAATCCCTGGAATTGAGTCCTGGTTGGAAATCACCTCCAGAAGTCTCCAGGCCACAGAGAGAGCCAGAGAAAGCAGGAAGAAAGTTAAGGAGAGTGGGAAAATAACATATCTGAGGGAGGGGATAAGGTTGGGATAAGATTCAGTATTTAAATATGGGACTAAAGCAGCGCTCAGGCCTATGGAAGCTGTGATTTATTCCCAGGATGCTCCATTTTTTCCATGGATTGGAGGAGAAAAGTTAAAGATGAGGATTCCATATCTGTGATTCCACCAGGAAGCACCCAGCAGATGGGACCCTTTGGAGATGTTTTCAAACTGATTTATTTATTTAATGAGGAAATGTTGGAATCATGGCTCAGGCTCTGGAATTCTGCTCCCAGATCATTCTCTGCCCTTCCAGCCAAACCTCCCGGTTGGTTGGATTACATTCCTTTATTTTCCATGAAATTCTCAAAAATTGAGAGAAAAAAAAAATCCCTCTAGTCCCAGAGCTTCCATTTGTTAAATGGATTGGATAAAATTAATCCAATTTTTATCAAGTCCATTTAACAAATGGATTTGATAAAATCACTGTCCTGGGAATTTCTGAGGTTTCTTTGGAAGGAAAACCAAAGTGAGGAGCAGCTGGTGATGGACTCAGCATGGAAAATTCCATCAGGGTCCTCTCTCAGCTGCCAAATCCACGGAAAAAAAGGGTTTGGATCCCTCAGATGTTCCTGACAGTAAAATGATGATGGTGGATTTGGGGTGATGCGTGGAAAAAAACTGGGATTAATCATCTTATCCAAGGTGTGGAAAAACCACACCTGGGAATGGTAAAAATTTGGGACATCCACAGGGTGAGGTGGATCGGAGGGAAAAATCCAGAAAATAAAAATATAGAATAGAGGTCCAGGTGCTGTGTCCGTGCCCAGCAGGGAATGGAATTTTGGGAAGGGAATAAAAGGGTTTGGTGCTGGGGAAAGGTGAAAAAGGAAAGAAAAAAGAGGGAAAGAGGAAAAAAAAGGGAAAAAGAAGAGAGGGGGAGAAGGGTTAAAATGAAAAAGGTAAAATAAAGAAAATTGGGAAAAGTAACAAAAAAGAAAAAAGGGGAAAAGGGGAAGTAAAGAAAAGAGGAGGAAAGGAAAAAGGACAAAAAGGTAAAATGAGAAATGAGAAAAGGAAAAAGAAAGGAGGAAAATTTAAAAATGGAGGGGAAAATAGGGAAGAAAAGAAACAGGGAAAAAAGGGGGGGAACTGTGAAGGAAAAATGGGGAGGCAAAAATGGAGGGGAAAAACAGAGGAAAAATTGGGGTGGGGGAATGAGGGGGGGGAATAGAAAAGAAAAAGGGAAAATCACAGAAAAATTTAGGAAAAAACCCTAGGAGGAATAAGCAGGGGGAAAAAAAGAAAAAGATGGGGGAAAAAAATAGAGGGAAAATAAAATGGGAGGGAGAGGGGGAAAACCTGAGGGAACAGCAGGAAGAAAGTGGAAAAAAGAAAAGGAAAAATACTCAGAAAAATTTGGGAAAGAAAATCCAGGAGGTATCAACAGAGGGAAAAAAGGGGGGAAAAATAGATGAAAGAAAAAACTTTGGGAAAGAAAACTGTTGGGATAAAAAAACCTGCCAAGGATAAAGCAGGAAAAAAAACTCCAAACAAACAGGAGAAAGCACCAGGGGAAAAAAGGGCAGGAAAAAGGGAGGGAAAAAAAAAAAAAAAAAAAACAGGAAAAATGGAAGGGAAAAGGAATAAGAGGAAATAAAAAGAGACAAAGAAATAAATTCTGAAGCAGTGAGTTTTTTGGTGGGTTTTGTAGAGTTCTGAGGGTTTTGGTGGATTTTGGCAGCACTTAGCAGGTGCTGGGAAGAACGGAAGGAGCAGGATGAGGATGAAGACGAAGCCATCCCAAAAGTTCCGGAGCAGCATCCCAGTGCCTCATCCCAATCCCCAACCCTTTCCCGATCCCCACCCGTCCCTTTCCCAAGCTGGGCGAGCCCTGCCCAATCCCAAACACCTCCCCCTTCCCATCCCAGCTTCTACCTTCACCCAGCCCTGCAGGAGAAGGTTCTGGAATATCCGAGGTGGGAACGGCGGAGCCTCTATCGTGGGACATCCATCCCAGCGCCGGAGGGGACGGAGCAGGGATGGGGGATCCCTCCGAGTCTCCTCAGTGGGCACAGTGGGGTTTTTGTGGGATCTTCCCAATGCTCCCGCCACGCTCCCGACGGCGCCGGTGGGACGCCGGGGCTGGCGGAGAGCTGACACCGTCTCCGCATGAATATTCCATGAGGATCCGCGCACCTGCGGAACCTGAGCTGCCGCCATGGCACCGAGAGCCCTCCTGGGCCATCACCCGCCCTTCTCCCGCTATCCTGAAGAACCCAGGCTCTGGAAAAGCTGCTGCTGCCCCATCACAACACATCCCACCTGTGTTCCAGCAAGTTTGGAGTGTGAAGAACTTCCAAGAAAGTTTAAATCTATGTCAGACACCAGAGATTCCAGCCAGCCTCTTCCCGTGGATTTTCTGGGGTCTAATATGAGATTGGGATTGAGCATGGATCATCGCCACTTCCACAAGCCTGCTTCTTTTGTCCTTCAGGATTTCGCCAATGGGGTTCTCCACAATCCGCAGGGATTCTGGAGCCACAGCAGGGAGCTGGGAGCAGCCTCTGTCCTGGACAGCTTCCAGTTAAAGATCCCATTACTGGTGAATTATCCATTGATAAAAGGACATTTTAATCACTGCCCTTCACTGGGAGATGGAAGAATTTCCAAGGAAGCTTAAATCCATGTTAGATGCCAGAGATTCCAGCCAGTCTCTTCCCATGGATTGTCTGGGGTCTAAAATGGGATTGGGATTAAGTATGGATCATCTCCAGTTCCACAAACCCTCCTGCTGCTCCTCTTGGCTTTGTCCTTTAGGATTTCACATTGTGCGGATCTCCAAAATCCACAGGGATTCTGGAGCCACAGCAGGGATTTGGGAGCAGCCTCTGTCCTGGACAGCTTCCAGTTAAAGATCCCATTACTGGTGAATTATCCATGGATAAAAGGACATTTTAATCACTGCCCTTCACTGGGAGATGGAAGAATTTCCAAGGAAGCTTAAATCCATGTTAGATGCCAGAGATTCCAGCCAGTCTCTTCCCATGGATTGTCTGGGGTCTAAAATGGGATTGGGATTAAGCATGGATCATCTCCAGTTCCACAAACCCTCCTGCTACTCCCCTTGGCTTTGTCCTTTGGGATTTTGCCTTGTGGAGATATCCAGAATCCACAGGGATTCTGGAGCCACAGCAGAAAGCTGGGAGCAGCCTCTGTCCTGGCCAGCTTCCAGTTAAAGATCCCATTACTGCTGAATTATCCATGGATAAAAGACATTTTAATCACTGCATTTTACTGGGAGTTGGAAGAACTTCCAAGAAAGTTTAAATCCATGTTAGACACCAGCCAGCCTCTTCCCATGTATTTTCTGGGGTCTAATATGGGATTGAACCAGGATCATCTTCTTGTGGGGATCTCCAGATTGCACATGGATTCTGAAGCCACAGTAGGGAGCTGGGAGCAGCCTCTGTCCTGGCCAGCTTCCAGTTGAAGATGCCATTAATGGTGAATTTTCCATGGATAAAAGGACATTTTAATCACTGTCTTTTACTGGCAGTTGGAAGAACATCCAAGGAAGTTTAAATCCATGTTAGACACCAGAGATTCCAGCCAGCCTCTTCCCATGGATTTTCTGGGCTCTAATATGGGATTGGGATTGAGCATGGATCATCTCCAGTTCCACAAACCCTCCTGCTGCTCCTCTTGGCTTTGCTCTTTGGGATTCCATCTTGTGGGGATCTCCAGAATCCACAGGGATTCTGGAGCCACAGCAGGGAGCTGGGAGCAGCCTCTGTCCTGGACAGTTTCCAGTTAAAGATCCCATTACTGGTGAATTATCCATGGATAAAAGGACATTTTAATCACTGCATTTTACTGGAGGCTGGGAGCAGGGAACAGAATTCCCATGGCTCATTTCCTTGTGGGAATTCCACCTGCCAGGAGTTCTTCCAGAGGACAGATCCCACTGCTGGGTCCATCCTACACCCTTAGGAAGATCCCAACCCTCAATCCCTTTGTGCCTCTTCCCAGAGGAAGGACCAGAGCTGGGAGATCTCTTCCCATTTTCCTTGACTCTGCTTCAGGACATTTCCCTCCTTCTCCACCTCCTGCTTCATCCCATTATTTGGGAGGATCCATCCATGGGATGTGCCATGAATTGATCCCAAAACCACAAAACAAGGAATAGGAACCAGGAGAGGTCTCTCAGATGGGGAAGTCCCCCAGGGATGATTCCAGGATCATTCCCTGCAGCTGAGTTTAAATTTGAGCCAGAGGATCAGGGTTTTGGGGGAACATCCTGCTCTGCCATCCATGAAAATTGTTGGGGATGAAAGAAAGGAAGGAGCTGAAGAAACCTGGCAGCCTAATGTGGGCACAGGAGCTGTCGGGTCATGGAATTCCCAAGTGGAAAGGGACCAAATGGGATCCTGGATCCAAATCCTGCCCAGGACACCCCAGCAATCCCACCCTGTCCCTGTCCCATTGCTCCTGGAGCTCTGGGAATGTCACCATTCCCTGGGGAGCTGTTCCAGAGCCCAGCCAGCTCTGGGGGAAGAACCTTTTCCTGATTTTTCCTGAAATCCAAAGAAAAGCTGGATCTAAGTCCTGTCTGCACCCAGACTTTTCCTGTCCTGTCCATGTCCAGCCTGGGAATCTCCCTCCATCCGATCCCTATGGATCCCTCAAGGTCTCTCAGTTCCCTTCAGGCACTGCCATACTCCAAAGATTTTGCTGGATAAATTTTCCTTGTTTTTTTTTGATAAATATTCCCCGAGGCCACACATTCAAGAAAACCAAGTTTTTCCAGGGTGGATAGGTCTGGCTTTAGAGGAAGGCAGAGCACAGCAACTGGATCAGCTGGGAAAAGTGGGAATGAAGAGGAGGAGGAGCAGGAAGAGCAAACCACCTGGATCAGCTGGAAAAGTGGGAATGAAGAGGAGGAGGAGGAGGAGTAGGGAGAGCAAACCACCTGGATCAGCTGGGAAAAGTCGGAATGAAGAGGAGGAGGAGCAGGAAGAGCAAACCAAGTGGATCAGCTGGAAAAGTGGGAATGAAGAGGAGGAGGAGCAGGGAGATCAGACCTACTTGTTCTCCTTGGTCTTCTCCTTGCCTTTGCTGGAGCCGGTGGTGGAATATTGAGGGAATAAAAGGCAAACAAACTTCAGTGACTGAGGAATCAGGGAATCATGGAATGCTTTGGGTGGGAAGGGACCTTTAAAATCCATAACCCCACCCCTGCTGTGGTGGGTACAACTTCCACTATCCCAACGTGCTCCAAACCCCAATGTCCAGCCTGGCTTTGGACACTCCCAGGGATCCAGGGGCAGCCACAGCTTCTCTGGGAAATCCATCCCAGCCCCTCCCCACCCTCACAGGAAAGAATTCCTTCCCAATATCCCGTCCAAACTTCCTCTCTCAGCTTAAAATTTAGGTGGGAAATGTCCCTGCATGGCTTAGAAGATCCCAACTCCCAGCAGCGGAGCTGGAAGTGAGGGAAATTCCCTGGATTTTTGTTTGGGGCTGTCAATGCAGGACAAGTGGGATTCCTGGATTTTATTCCTGGGTCTGGGAAGCTGTTTTCTTCTCCAGTCTTTCTCTCCTATTTATTTTCCTCTCTGTTTTCCTCTTGGATCCCACTTCTCTCCATTTTTCCTCCCTGGACCTGCCTCCCTCTATTCCTCCCTACTCTCCTCCCTGTTTTCTTCCAGGGTCCTGTTCCCTGTTTTCCTCCCTGTATCCTTCTCCCTGTCTTCCTTCTCTTTTTCTTCCCCAGTCCTGTTCCCCGTTTTCCTCTTGGATCCCACTTCTCTCCATTTTCCTCCCTGGACCGGCATCCCTATTTTCCTCTCTTGTTTTCCACCCCGGTCCTGCTCCCCTTTTTTTCTCCCTGTTTTCCTTTCTGTTTTCCCCCATATTCCTCCTGGGTCTTGTTCCCTGTTTTCCTCCCTATTTTTCTCCCCGTTTTTCTCCCCAGTCCTTCTTCCCTATTTATTTTCCTCCCTACATTCCTTCCTTGTCCTTCTCCTCTGTTTTCCTCCTTAATTTCCTCCGTTTTCTTCCCAGGTCCTGCTTCCCTCTTTTCCTCCCCTGTACTTCTTCTCTATTTATTTTCTTCCCTATTTATTTTCCTCCCTGTTTTCTTCCCGACTCCTGCTTCCCTATTTTCCTCCCCAGTCCTTCTTCTCTATTTATTTTCCTCCCTGTTTTTCTCCCCGGTCCTTCATTCCTATTTATTTTCCTCCCTGATTTCCTTCCCGCTCCTGCTTCTCTCCCCGTTTCCCTCCCCTCCTTATCTCTCCCCCGTTCATCGCCCTCATTGTCCTGCAGCAATCGGGGAGGAGAAAGCAATTAAGCAGCTCAGGAAGTAATTAAGGAGCCTGGAGTTAATTACACTGGCTCCTCCGCCCGGTTGGGGACAGGAGACAAGGGACAGATTTCAGAACCTGAAATTCCAACTCCTTGTGCCCGAGCTGCTGAAAAACCATCCAGGAAAAAAATTAAATAGTGAAGTGTTGCTGGATTTTGGGTTTTGGGAGAATTCCAAAGGAATTCAAAATAAAACGGGGCATGGGAGGGAAACGGGGAAGAGCAGCACGGGCAGGGATCAACCTGCTCTGATCCAAGAATTCCTGTTTTTTCCCTGTCCCGACTCCTGCCGTGGGACCAGAAAAGGGAAAGTGATTCCCCTGCCAGCTGAGCTCCTCCTGGGAGCACCGAGCCCCAGCTCAGCATTGCCAGGAGAGGAATTCAATCATTCCAGGCTTTCTCCTGGAGCTCAGGGATCTGGTCCAGGTCCTGCTGGACACACACTGGAGATGGGATTCAAGGCAGGGATCACATCCCGCTGATCTCACTGGGCAGGATCCAGGATCCTTCCCTCCTTCCACATCTTCTCTGGGAATTCCTGCTCAGCCCCTTCCCACCCTCACAGCCAGGAATTCCTTCCCAATATCCCACCCCAGGCTTCCCTTTCCCAGTGGGAAGATTTCCCTGTGTCCTGGCCCTGTAATTCCTGGTATCACCATGTGAGATACGGTGCAGAGGGAGCACAGGATGAGGCTGAGCTGGATCCCAAATCCTGGGTTTATGCTGGGACCAGCACCTGTCTGTAGGATGTGGGATGGTCTGGAATGGAAGTAATCCCTCAAAATCCCAGATCCAACCCCAAAATCTGGGATCCTTCCCTCCTTCCCTTCCCCATCCAAACTGCCCTGGGTGGGGGTCAGAGGGGCTGGAATGTTCCCTGCAGTCAAGATGGGATCCATCCAAGGGTGGGAAGAGAGGCTGGGATGTCGCACCCCTGGTTGGGCAGAGGGGCTGGAATGTCCCATCCCTGAGGATCCATCCCTGGGTGGGCAGGGGGCCTGGAATGTCCAAACCCTGAGGATCCATCCCTGGGTGACCAGAGGGTCTGGGATATCACGTCCCTGGATGGCAGAGGGTCGGGAATGTCCCATCCCTAGGTGGACACAGTGCCTGGGATATTCCATCCCTGGGTGGGAAGGAGTGCTGGGATATCCCATCCCTGGGATCCATCCCTGGATGGGAAGAGGGTCTGGAATGTTCCCTGAAGTCAGGATGAGATCCACCCTGGAGTGGGCAAAGTTGGGAATGTCCAATTCTTGGGTGGGCAAAGAGTTGGGAATGTCTCATCCCTGGGTGGGCAGAGGGTCTGGGATATCCTGTCCCTGGGATCCATCCCTGGGTGGGCAGAGGGGCTGGAATGTTCCCTAGAGTCAGGATGTGATCTGTCCCTGGGTGGGCAGAGGGTCTGGGATGTTCCCTGGAGTCAGGATAGGATCCATCCCTGGGTGGGAAGAGTGTTGGGAATATCCCATCCCTGGTTGCTCAGAGGGTCTGGGATATCCCATCCCTGAGGATGCATCCCTGGGTGGGCAGATGTTCTGGGATCTCCTATCCCTGAGGATCCATCCCTGGGTGGGCAGATGTTCTGGGATCTCCTATCCCTGAGGATCCATCCCTGGGTGGACAGAGGGGCTGGAATGTTCCCTGGAGTCAGGATGAGATCCATCCTGGGGTGGAAAGAAGGGCTGAATGTCCCATCCCTGGGATTCATCCCTGGTTGGGCAGATGTTCTGGAATGTCCAATCCCTGAGAATCCATCCCTGGGTGGGCAGAGAAGCTGAAATGTTGCATCCCTGGGGTCCATCCCTGGTGTGGAAGAGGGTCAGGAATGTCCCTTCCCTGGGTGAGCAGAGGGTCTGGCATAACCTGTCCGTGAGGATCCATCCCTGGGTGGGAAGAGGGGCTGGAATGTTCCCTGGAGTCAGGATGGGATCCATCCCTGGGTGGGCAGAGGTTCTGGGATGTCCCATTCCTGAGGATCCACCCCTGCGTGGGAAGAGGGGCTGGGATCTCCTATCTCTGAGTGGGCAGAGGGTGGGGAATGTCCCATCCCTGGGTGGGTCAAAGGGCTGGAGTGTTCCCTGGAGTCAGGATGGGATCCATCCCTGGGTGCGAAGTCCCTGAGGATCCATCCCTGGGTGGGCAGAGGGTCTGGGACATCTCATCCCTGGGTGGAAAAGGGGTCTGGAATGTTCCCTGAAGTCAGGATGGAATCCATCCCTGGGTGGGAAGAGGTTCTGGGATATTCCAATCCCTGAGGATTCATCCCTGGCAGAGGGTCTGGGATATCCCATCCCTGGGATCCATCCTTGGGAAAGAGGCCAGGGAAGTGCAGATCCTGTGCCCTTTCCCTCTTCCTGCAGAGAAATCATGCCCTGGGTGGGGGATGCAGGAACATGGCGCATTCCAAGTGCATCCCTCTTTTTCCTCTGTTTCCCTCCTCCTCCTCCAAGTGTTTCCCTGCATCTCTTTCCTCTCCTGATTCCTGCATCCACTGCATTCCTGGCACTCGGATCAGGGTATACAAGTGGGTGTCTGCACTTCCTGAAGGATCCAGGATCCTTTCCCAAGGTCCTGGTGGAGCAGCCAATGCCAAATTCCCCTCTCTGCCTCCTTTCCTTTTCCCAGGGCCCTTCCAGTCCAACTCTCCTGACAAAGGTGACCACAGACAGTCCCAGCCTGGGCACAGGTGGAAAATTTCCATTTTATCCCTCAAACAACTCAGTTGGGAGCACTTTTCTTGGCAAAATGGACTCATGGTCCTGCCCTGCTGCTGTTCCTAGGGGATTCTGCTGCTGGGGGATGGAGCCTGGAGCCAGAGGGTGCCCTGGGAATCAGGGATCAGGGAATTGGGATACCTGAACGGCAACGCCAGGTGTTTTTTCTCTTTCCCTCTGGCCTTGGCTCTGCAATCCAAAGGAGCGATTCCATGAGTTGTGATCCAGGGATGGGCTCTGATCCACCTTCTCCCCCAAAAACTTATTCACATGCACAGAGCAAACCAACAAAGGCAATCCAGGAGGGTCCCGGACGGAGAGATCCCTGTGCCCGGGATTGCCAAGGATCCCAGGGAACGGGAACAGGGATAGGACAGCACCGGTAGAGATGGGATCAGGGATGGAGGGATGGATGGATGGAATGGGTGAAGGGATGGATAGATGGATCCATGAATGGAGGGATGGATGGATGGATGGATGGATGGATGGATGGATGGATGGATGGATGGATGGATGGAATGGGTGAAGGGATGGATAGATGGATCCATGGATGGAGGGATGGATGGATGGATGGATGGATGGATGGATGGATGGATGGATGGATCCATGAACGGAGGGATGGATGGATGGATGGATGGATGGATGGATGGATGGATGGAATGGGTGAAGGGATGGATAGATGGATCCATGGATGGAGGGATGGATGGATGGATGGATGGATGGATGGATGGATGGATGGATGGATCCATGAACGGAGGGATGGATGGATGGATGGATGGATGGATGGATGGATGGATGGATGGACCCATGGATAGGTTTGTGCATGGATGGATGGAATGGGTGAAGGGAGCGATGGATCCATGGATGGATTGATGGAAGAAGGGAAGGGAAGGGAAGGGAAGGGAAGGGAAGGGAAGGGAAGGGAAGGGAAGGGAAGGGAAGGGAAGGGAAGGGAAGGGAAGGGAAGGGAAGGGAAGGGAAGGGAAGGGAAGGGAAGGGAAGGGAAGGGAAGGGAAGGGAAGGGAAGGGTCCATGCATTGCTTAGAATACAGACAAACATGACTCTGGGAGCCCCTTCAGCAGTGCCTGACTGGAAGGAGATTTGTCCCTGCTGGGATTAGGAAGGACAGAGGGAATCCTGGGGTGGGTAATCCCAGAAAAGGCCCTTTCCCTGGATCCAAACACCATGCAGGGACTCCTCCCCTCCATGCACACACCATTCCCAAAGGAAAGCAGGGACACCATGTCCCGTACCTGGGATCTTCCGGGTCTTCGCTGTTGGGAGGAGACGGAGCCAGGAGGAGGAAGGTGAGGAATTAATGAACATTCCCAACTAGACACAGCCCATGGGAGTGGGAGCAGGACAGGGGGAGGGGCTGATCACCAAATCCCAGGAATAGTTTGTGTCCCATCCCATTCCAATCCTAAGACCTTCCACTATCCCAGGGTGCTCCAACCTGGCCTTGGACACTTCCAGGGATCCAGAGGCAGCCACAGCTTCTCTGGGAATTCCTGCCTAGCCCCTTCCCACCCTCACAGCCAGGAATTCCTTCCCAATATCCCACCCCAAGCTTCCCTTTCCCAGTGGGAAGCCTTTCCCTGTGTCCTGGCTCTGTAATCCCTGGTATCCCCATATGGGATACGGTGCAGAGGGAGCACAGGATGAGGCTGACCTGGATCCCAAATCCTGGGTTTATGCCAGGACCAGCACCTGTTTGTAGGATGTGGGGGCCTGGGATGGACTGGAATGGAAGCAAACCCCCAAAATCCCAGATCCCACCCCAAAATCTGGGATCCCTCCCACCAGGACATTTTGGTACCTTGCCACTGCCTTGTATCCATCGTTAAACTTAATCCTGGGTGAGGCAGAGGAGAGAAAGAGAGGAAAAAAAAAATCCAATCAAATCCCAACATCAGAATTCCTGAGGGAGCAGGGACAGCCCTTCCCAGGAGGGTGGGGCTGTGTCCAAGCTCTGGGTGCTCCAGGGAAGGAATTCCAGCTGTGCATCCAGCCCAGGGTGTTCCACTTCCCCTATTCCCAGGAAAAATCCTTGGAAAAACCTGGCTGGAGGCCAGATCTGCACTTCTATCATTATCCATTTCTTCTGCTCCATCTGGGAATCTCCACCAGGACAGGCTGGGGGCAATTTACATTCCCAGAATCCAGGAAAAATCTCCAGGTTCTGAAAGCTCTGCCCTGGGACCCACAGCAGAACCTGCTCCATTGGTTTGAACATTTTCCTGATTTTCAGGATCCTCCAAATGCAATATTTTCCCAAGGAATTTAATGGCACATTAAATGATTAACATAACTAAATTAAATTTAATGAAGGAGTTGGGGAAAAAAATGGAAAACCTTGACTGGGACTTTTTATTCCCAGGATGGAAAAGACCCTAAACTTCCTGTTCATCCTGGTGGTGGCACTGTAACATCCCAAAGATCTGTGCCCAAATTTCACATGGATTTGGGGATTTTGGACCATTCTTACCTCTTTGGACACGGATTAATTCCCCACTATCCCAAATTCCAGCCATTCCCAGCCATTCCATGTCCCCAAGTGCCACATCCACATGGGAACGGGAATGAGGATTTTCATCCCAAGTTCTCCCAGGCCTGGCACAGATCCCAGCTTTGGAGCAGGTGCCAGAGGGATAATTAGCAACAGGCAGTCGGACAAGGCTCGGATCCGCCAGGGACACAGAAGAAAAGCTTCCATCAATAATTCACCGGGAGCAGATTCCTTTCGGCTCCCAGCCCTGTCCTGGCCATGAATATTTCAAGGACAGCCCCTATCGGGTGGTGCTTCCCGGGATCTCACTTTCCAGGGGGTTGGGAGCTGGGCTCAGACGGGTTTTGGCAATTCCTGAACTACCTCTGGAAGTGTTCATTCCTCTTGATTTTTCCTGGGAATCTCAGGGTGAGTCTAAATTGGTGAATAAATCATGGGATTGTAAAATTTCATAATGGTTTGGGTAGGAAAGGGTTTTAAAGCTCATCCTATTCCATGGGCAGGGACAACTCCCACTATCCCAGGCTGCTCCAATCTCTTGGACATTCCCAGGGATCCAGGGGCAGCCACAGCTTCTCTGTGAATTCCATCCCAGCCCCTCCCCACCCTCACAGGGAGGAGTTCCTTCCCAATATCCAATTTTTGCTCTTATTTTCTGCTTTCCTCATTGGAAGTCAAGTCTAGCTTTTTGAAGGATTCTGTCCTGGTTCTAATATCCTCCCGGGATTTTTTTTTTAAATCCAGGCTGGATTTTTTATCTCTTTATATCCTCATTCTGGATCCTTCCCTGTGATTTTTTTTCATGGATTTGTTTGGTTAAAGTTCCCAAAGGATCAAGGATCCAAAGCCATTCCAGGGATGTGGCACATGGGAAGGCTCTGCCTCCCATTCCTGACTCCTTGATCCCTGGATTCTGTGTGGGATGATCAGATTCCAAACTTGGGATCCCCAGGGAAATACAAAAATGGAATTTAATACATCCATGTCTTGATGTGGATCCTGGATTTAAGGAATTTTCCTTGGAAAGCTGAACTTTGGAGGTGGATCAGCCCTGGAAGGGGAAGGGGGGGGATCTGCTGTGGGAATTTACCTGGAATGCTGATCTTCTTCCGCTTCATCTCCAAGGCTTGGGAATTTACAGGGAGAGAGGAAAAATTCCAGCTGTGATGTGAGGACAAAGGGCTCTTCCATTCTTTTCTAAACCAGGAAAAACTTGGGAACAGTCCGGCACAGCAAACCACTCCATGCATGGTTGGAATCCCAGGATCCCCTTCTTGTTGTGTCCACAGCATCTCGGTTTGTCCCAGACCAGATTTTGGGGATATTTGGCCAATATTCCACCTTTCCCAAGTAGTTCCCTCCTGCCTGACCTCCTTTTCCCACTCCTTCCTTTTCTTTGGGATGGATTTGCTCAAATCCCAAAGGAAAAGTGGGATTGGGTGGGTGCTGTATCCTGTGCCAGGATTCTTGGAAGGTGGAAAAAGGAATTCCCAGCCCTTGGAAAACCTTGGGAAGCTCTGCCATCATCCCAGTGATGGAAAGCTCTTCCCATCCCTTGGAAAGCTGCAGGATTGCTCCATGGGGCGGTCCTGATTGCACGGAAATTCCCCAATTATGGGAAATTCCCAAGCAAACAAGTCCACGTGGATCTACAGACACAGGAGGGTCACACGTTCCCTGGGAAAGAGGGGATAAAGGTGGAAAATTCCCTGTGTTCCCAAGGGATCAGCCTGGATCCAGCAGAGGCCTAGGAAAAGCTGGATCTGCTTGCCCTGGAATCGGCAGCTCCACAGGAGAATTCCCAAAATCCTTGATGTGGATGCTCCGTTCCATAGGAATGGAACAAGGCTGTCCTGGATCTGGCAGAGAGGGATTTTCGCTGCCAAAGTCCGGGATCTCCAGGATATCTGTGGGATATCCATGCCCAAATCCCAGGGGATTTTTTGGGTAGAAAAGGGGCTCCAAGCTGGGAATGGGGTGGGAGAAAGGCAGAACATGGAAGGGAATGCCTGGGATAGTGGGATAGGTCATTGGAAAAGATGAAAGTTAAAGCAGGTCCCCGTGGCCTGGAATGGATTTTGGATAAGGGATGGAATGCCAGGAAAAGGGGAAAAGGGTTTAAGCCGCAAAGGGATGAATTTGGGGATGGGATTTTGGGAAGGAATTCTACCCTGGGAGGGTGGGGAGTGGGTGGGATGGAATTCCCCGAGAAGCTGTGGCTGCCCCTGGATCCCTGGGAGTATCCAAGGCCAGGTTGGAGCAGCCTGGGATAGTGGGAAGTGTCGGGTTTGGAAAGGGATGAGCTTTAAGGATCCTTTCCCACCCAGAATATTCCATGGTTCCACAATTCCCTGTCTCCAGGACTGTGGCCCATGGTCCCTGAGGCTGCTCCTGTGATATTCCAGGGACAGGGAATTCCATGCCCTGTGTGTCCCACTTTTCCTTGTGTATCCTGCTTCCCTTTTCCTCCCTATCCCTGTGCACAAACCTTCCATCCATGTGGAAAACAGGAAATCCAGAGGGATCCCCGGGCTGGAGGAAGGGCAGTGGGAATGGGATTGGGAATGAGGAAGGCTGAGATAGGCCCCAAAAGGAGCCCTTCCCATCCCACTGAATTTCCTGTCAGGTCTGGAAACACCAGAATTCCTATTTTTATTCTTATGATCCAAGTTTTTCCCAGATGTGGGATCTGTAAGTGATGGAGAAGGAAGGGCCTTCCAAAGGGGCCGGGACATTTTTGCTCCTGAAGGAATTTTAACCAAAGCCCATCCTTGGATTCCAAAAGAATGGTTCACATCCTTTTGAATGTGAACCATTTTTGGATCCTTCCCAAAAGCTGGAATGTGGAACCTCTTGCCTTTCCTTTCTTTTATTCCTTTTTTTTTTTTTTTTTTTTTTTGATTCCTGGTAAGTTCCAGATGTGTTTGCTAAAACCCAAGCCAGATATTCCTTGGAGCAAAATCCTCCAGGAATTCTCAATGAAAACAGGGATAATGCCCCATGGATGATCCCCAGAGGTGCCGAGACCTGGGAATTGTTTGGGATGGGGGATAACCTTTCCCATCCCAGGAAATTCCCTGTATTTCCAGTATTCCCTGCACCATCCCCATCCTGCTGCTTGTATGGGTGCCTCTTTACCTAAAACTAGAGGTTTTATCTCTAAAAACCTCATTGAAAAGGCTTGGCTTTGGGAATCTCCCTCTCCCAAATTCGTCCTCGTATCCCTGACTTCCATGAGGAAGGGCTGAGGGAATTCCTGCCCCTCCCAGCCAGAATTGATCCAGGCTGACTTGGAGTGCTGGAATGGATGATCCAGGATGATCCTGGACTCTGCCCTAAGATCCAATGGAATCCATGGGCCAGCCAGGGAAAAGGCAGGGTGGGATAATGGGATGCGATAATGGGATAATGGGATGGGATCCATGGAATGGGACAAAGGGATAATGGGATGGGAAATTGGGATGGGATGGAGATGGGAGGGGATGGGAAATTGGGATGGGATGGGGTGGGGTGGGGTGGGGATTGGATAGGGATTGGATTGGATTGGATTGGATTGGATTGGATTGGATTGGATGGGATGGGATGCATTGGATGGGATGGGATAATGAGATAATGGGATAATAGGATAATGGGATAATGGGATGGGGATGGGATAATGGGACGGGATGGGACAGTGGGATAATAAGATAATGGGATGGGATAACAGGATGGAATGAGATGGGGATGGGATAATGGGATGGGATGGGATGGGATGGGATGGGATGGGATGGGATGGGATGGGATGGGATGGGGATGGGGATGGGATGATGGGAAGATGGGATGGGATCCATGGAACGAGATCCATGGGATGGGGATGGGGATGGAGATGGGATGGGATGGGATCCATAGGACGGGATGGGATCCATGAGATGGGATGGGACAATGGGATAATGGAATGGGATGGGACAATGGGATGATGGGATGGGATCCATGGGATGGGATGGGAAATTGGGATGGGATGGGATCCATTGGATAGGATGGGATAGTGGGATAATAGGATAATGGGAAGGGCTGTGGCTGGGGCTGGAGGTGGGATGGGATGGGGATGGAGATGGGATGGGATCCATGGGATGGGTTAGGGTGGGATATTTTCCATTGGCAGGGACCCACAGGGATCACCTGGTCCAACTCTGCCCTATCCAAAGCAGATCCAGTGTTAAATCCTGTTATTATGAGCCCCTCCACATCCTTCCAACCATCCCTCATCCCACAGGAATCCAGGAGCTTTTCCCAAAATGCTCCTTCCTGTGGCTGAGCTCCTCCTGGGACGATCCTTGGGATTTTACCTGAAATTCCCTTTCTTTGGCTCCTTCCCAAACTCTTTTGTCACGCCGAGAAAAGCCACAGCAAACAAACTTCCATGCACATGCAGGGAGCTCATTCCCATGGGAATGGTTGATCCCGGGATCTGGGGACAGGACATGGAGACAGAAAGGCACAGCAGTGTCCCAATATCCCGATCTCCATCCAGGATCCCATTCCAGGGCTGCTTTTCTGGCTGTTCCACCACTTCTCCTCCCCACCAGCAGCCCAGGAATGGGAATTCAGGGTCAATTCCCGTGGGAGATCCATCGGGGAAAGGCACTGAGCAGCTACAGCACTGCGGAGCCTCTCCCTACCTCATGTCCAGGGACCCCTGGCTCAGGGAATCCCCCTCTCCCAGGAGCTCATCCTCGCTGTGGAAATACATCTCGTCCTCTTCCATCCTGGTGGGAACGCCGTGAACATCAACCCTGTCCTTCCCAGGATTCAGGATTCCCAAATCATGGAATCACTGAGCCATTTGGGTTGGAAAAGTGCTCTACCATCCCCAGCACTGCCCAGGCCAGCCCTGATCCATGTCCCCAGGTGCCACATCCACAGGGATTTGAAACCCCACCAGGGATGGGGGCTCCAGCCCTTCCCTGTGCCAGGGATGGGCAGCATTTTCCAGGAAGGAATTGTTCCCAAAATCCAACCTGAACCCCCCATCCAGGACACGACTCTGCACATCCCACGCTCGGCAAACGCCACAACTCTTCCTAAAATGGGGCAGCCACAGCTCCTCTGGGAATTCCAGCCCAGCCCTTCCCTACCCTCCCAGCTGGGAATTCCTTCCCAACATCCCACAATCCCAAGTTCCCCTTTCCCACTGGAAGCCATTCCCTGGTTCCTGGCCTTCCATCCTTTTTCCCAAATTCCAGCTCTCCTGGAGCTCCTTGAGGCTTGGGAAGGGGCTCTGAGCTCTCCTCAGATCCCTAATTTTTCTGCTTTAATCCCACAGAGCTGCATCCCACAGGATTCACCTGATGAGAAACTGGGAAAACCCGTCCTGGAGCCATCCCAGCAGCATCCTTGAATTCCCTGGAATACTCCAATTCCCTGGAATCCTCAAATTCCCTGGAATCCTCAAATCCCAGACTGGTTTGGGTGGGAAGTAACCTTAAATCCCATCCAGTCCCACCCCTGCCAGGGTCAGGGACAACTTGCACTATCCCAGGGTGCTCCAAACCTCATCCAACCTTTCTTTGGACACTTCCATGAGGAATGGAGCATCCATCCCTGCATCCCAAAATTCCAGTGGCACAGTCAGGACTTGGATATCCCATCCCAGCCAGACTGACCTCCTGTCCTGGGTTGTAAAATGTGATTTGGGTGTGTATTCTATTTTCCATCTGTCAGAGGTGGGGCAGTTCTCTTCTGTTCATTGGGCAGTTTTCTTTATCTCTCCCACAATCAACCTTCCCTCCAGGAGATCTCTGCTGTTAATGAGCCATTAATTATTAATTATCTTCTGTTCATGGGCCAGTGAGTGTCACTGATAAAATTCCATCATCTCATTGGGAGATGCTCCACCCAGGGGGAGGAGCCAAACATTCCCACCTGGATACAATCTGACACTGGGAACACCACTGTTATAGACGTGTTTTGTGAAAATTCCTTTTGCCAGGATTTTTTTCTCCTGAAAAGCTGAGAGGCCTCAGAAACTAAATGTAAACAATGGTTATCTGCTGCTGTGGAATGCAACAGGTGCATTTGTGATTGGTCTCATGTGGTTGTTTTTAATTAATGACCAATCACTGGTCCAGCTGCATCGGGACTCTGAGCAGTCACAAGATTTTATCATTCATTTTTTCCTTGCTAGGCTTCTGATGAAATCTTTTCTCTATTCTTTTAGTGTAGTTTTAACATATAATTTTCTTTTAATATAATATATAGGATAAAATAATAAATCAACCTTCTGAAACATAGAGTCAATATTCTCATCTTTTCCTCATCCTGGGGAGGGATATCACCACACACCAGAGCATCCTCTGCCCACTGCATTCCCAGAGGAGCAGCTTCCTTCTCCACTGCATTCCAGAGGAATTCCAGGCCCATCTCCAGCAGCCCTGGAGCTGCAGAGGAAAACTCCCCACCTTGTGCAGGATCCCTGCTGCAGCAGAACCACAGCTGGCACTGCAGGAGGGCTGAGCCACCATGGCATGGGGCTGTGCCACCACTCTGACACACAGGGGGGCAGGGCACGTTCTGACTATGCCAGTGTTGTTTTTATTTGTTTGTACTATTATGTTCATATTTTTAATTTTCCCTAATAAAGAACTGTCATTCCTATTCCCATATCTTTCCCTGGGAGCCCCTTAATTTCAAAATTATAATAATTCAGAGGGAGTGGTTTTACATTTTCCATTTCAGGGGAGGCTCCTGCCTTCCTTAGCACCCTTTTCAAACCAAGACCCCTCTTCTTCCAGCTGTGCCATTCCCGGCTCCCTGCCCGACATCCCCCTGTTCAATCCATCACCACATTCCCGCTCAGCCTCGTCCTGGCTCACTGAGCTGGGAAACAAAACCATGCCAAGTTTCCAATTTGCTTTAAAATTCCCTGGATTCAGCCCAGTTCCCACAGTTAATGAACTGCCTTGGAGGGATGTGAGCAATTAGAGGGATATTCCCTCTGTTTCCCATTTTTTCCTTTTTTTGGCCACAATAAAGTCATAATCCCAGATGGAATGTGATCCAAAATGGGACAACCCTGAGGGGGGGAAATGGGATGGAAAGAACAGCTGATTCCAAGGCTCTGTTTGGCTTCCCAGCTCCAGGCTGGGCTCCTGTGTGGATTTAGGGATTTGGCAGCACTGGGGGAATGTTTGGACTCGGTGCTCTCAGAGGGATTTTCCAGCCTGAAGTTTTCTGGTATTCCATGATTTGGGAATGCAGGGATTGTCCTCCTTTATCCATCCCCGTGGAAGAGGTGGATCTGTGAGGAGCAGACAGGAAATGTGGTGTTCCCGAGGGAGACGTGGGCGACACCAGGGCCCAGCTCTGCCTTCACTGTCCCCCTCTCCCACTTCCAGAGCCTTCCTTCCACCTCCATCTCATTCTTGAAGCATTCCAGCAACTTCAGGGTTTTGATGTCTCCCTTATTTCCAAATGCTCCCTTTCCCAATGTATTCAAGAGCTCCCAGAGTGGGGACCCACGGACAAAGCCACCCTGGACAGCACAGTTCCAAAAACTGTGGAAAGTTGCCTGAAAATTCTGTGATTCTGTGAAAATGTACCTTGGCAATCCATGAATCCCCTTGTGGCTGCAAATTCTGAATTTACAGAATCCCAGGATCTGGAAAATCCCTTCAGGGTCATCGAGCCCCAGCTGTGCCCGATCCCCACCTTGTCACCAGCCCAGAGCACTGAGTGCCACATCCAGGAATTCCTTGGACACCTCTAGGGATGGGGACTCCACCACCATCTAAGGATCGTGCCCTGAGTATCCATAGCCTCATGGAGAACTGGTTCCAGCTTGGATTCCATCCCAATGGAGTCACCTGCAGCATTCCCAGTCAATCCCATTGGGCTGGGATTGCAACTGCTTCCAGCAGCTTTGTGTCATTCAGTCCCTGGGATTGTTCCCATCCAGGAGCAGATCCCAGGAGCCCACAAAGACACCCAAGGAAAGCTATGGATCCCTAAATGAATGGAAAACCGGAATTCCCTTGGAAGAACTGGAGGTGTCCCACCTGCCACCGTGGGTTTCCTCAGGAATTCCCAGCAGGAATCACCTGGTGAGGGATTCCACTTATTCCACTTATCCACTTATATCCACTTACCCAACATCTGCCCTGGGGCCACCTCAGTCCTGGGAGCACCATGTGCTCCATGGACACCGGGGATTCCACCTGGACCTAAATCCCACCAGTGAGGCCTGACCCAGAGCCAGACCCTCCATCCCCTCAGGATCAGGATGGAATGACACTTGCTCTCCAAGTGCTTCAGTCCTGGAAGTCCAGCTCTCTCCAGGTATGGTGGAGCACCAGGAGCTGCTGGAGGCCACCTGGATCCCACTCTCACCTATTGGATCCACTTCACTGGTAGATCCATGGAGTTGTTCCATGGCTACACCAGTGAGCCCTGACACCCATCCAGACTTTTTATCCTGTTGAGATCAGGATGGAATGATGCTTCCTGTCCGTGTGCTACAATCGTGGAACTTCAGCTATCTCCAGGCGTGGTGGAGCACCAGGACCTGCTGGAGGCCACCCTCACCTGAAGCCATTCCATGGATCCACCAGTGAGCCCTGACCCCCATCCAGACCTTTGATCCTCTCAGGATCAGGATGGAATGACACTTTCTGTCCAAGTGCTACAATCCTGGAATTTCAGCTCTGTCCCCGAGCACCAGGACCTGCTGGAGGCCACCTGCCATCCCACCCTCACCTGGAGCTGTTCCATGGATCCACCCATGAGCCCTGATCCCCATCCAGACCTTTGATCTCCTTGAGATCTGCATGAAATGACACTTCCTGTCCAAGTGCTACAACCCTGGAAGTTCAGCTCTGTCCCTGAGCACCAGGACCTGCCGGAGGCCACCTGGATCCCACCCTCATCTGGAGCTGTTCCATGGATCAACCAGTGAGCCCTGAACCCCATCCAGACCCTTCATCCCTTCAAGATCTGCATGGAATGATGCTTCTTGTGCAAATGCTACAATCCTGGAAGTTCAGCTCTGTCCTGGAATACTAGCACCTGCTGGAGGCCACCTGGATCCCATGCTCACCTGGAGCTGTTCCATGGATCCACCAGTGAGCCCTGACCCCCATCCAGACCTTTCATCCCCTCAAGACCTTCATGGAATTACACCTTCTGTCCACATGCTACAATCCTTGAAGTTCAGCTCTATCCTGGAGCACCAGAACCTGCTGGAGCCCACCTGAATACCATGCTCACCTGGAGTTGTTCCATGGATCCACCCATGAGCCCTGATCCCCATCCAGACCTTTGATCTCCTTGAGATCTGCATGAAATGACACTTCATTCCAAGTGCTACAATCCTGGAAGTTCAGCTCTGTTCCCGAGCACCAGGACCTGCTGGAGGCCACCTGGATCCCACCCTCATCTGGAGCTGTTCCATGGATCGACCAGTGAGCCCTGAACCCCATCCAGACCCTTCATCCCCTCAAGACCTTCATGGAATTAAACCTTCTGTCCATGTGCTACAATCCTGGAAGTTCAGCTCTATCCTGGAGCACCAGAACCTGCTGGAGGCCACCTGAATCCTATGCTCACCTGGAGATGTTCCATGGATCCTCTGAGGGCAGGAGATGCCCCTTGGAGCAGCGCTGGGATGACGCCACCCTTTCCCAACAATCCAAGCCCTCCCAATCCCCCCACAATCCCACATCCAGGATCTCTGTGTCCCGTTACCTCCTGAAGCTCCTCTCCGTGGATTGCTGGTTGGATTTCCCAGGAGAGACGTCGGAGCTGTGCCGGTGGCCGGACAGGAGGCTGTCGGTCTCCAGGGAATACCTCCCGTCCCCCTCCGAGTGCACGCTGGGCGTCTCCAGGAATTCCTTGTCATTCCAGGTGCCCACTGTCCCGTCCAGAGCCTGGTAGCGGATTTCTATGGAGATGCTGGTCTGGAAGACAGGGAGACACCATCAGCACCCTGAGGAATATTCCAGGAAATCCAAAAAGCAGGAAGAACATTGGCTGTTGAGTGTTTTAGCTTTGCTGATCCTAAAGTTTCATTGTTCCTGGATGACAATTCTTTGCTTCTTTTCTTCTCCCACGGTCGGGATTAAATTGTGAGATGGAATTTCTTGTTGGGACTCAGGTGTTTATCTTATCTATGTTCTTATCTGTTCTTATCTATCCTATCTCACAAACCATGAGTTCTGCAACACTTCACCAAACCAAAAATGGAGCCCCATCTCTCTCTCTCTCTGTGCAAGGTCTTGTAAGGATAAACTGTTCAATTAAGAAGTTACACCTAAATTATTTTTACTTTTTACCCAACAACCAACCGCCCGTGGCCTGAAATGCAGTTTTTTATCAAATTGCACAAAACCACCCAAACCCTTGGAGGAGAAGTTGAAGAAGGTTATGAAAAAGGTGAAAAAGAAGGTGAAGAAGAAGATGAAGTAAAAAGGTGATGAAGATGAAGAAAAAGAAGAAGGTGAAGATGAAAGTGAAGAAGAAAAAGGTGAAGTAAAAAGGTAAAGAAGAAGAAGAAGAAGGTGAAGGTGAAGGTGAAGGTGAAGAAGAAAAAGAAAAAGAAAAAAAAGAAAGGGGAAGAAGAAGGTGAAGAAGGAGAAGATGAAGAAGGTGAAGAAGAAGAAGGCAAAGAAGGTGGAGATGAAGAAGAAGAAGGTGAAGAAGATGAAGAGGGTAAAAAGAGGAAGGTGAAGAAAAAAGGAGGTGAAGAAGGTGATGAAGAAGGGGAAGAAGAAAAAGAAGGGGAAGAAGATGATGAAGAAGAAGGTGAAGAAGATGAAGAAGACAATGAAGTTGGTGAAGAAGAAGAAGATGCAGAAGAAGGTGATGAAGGACCAGCCACTACCCTAAAACCTCCACCTTGCCCCATATTCATTACCATACTCTAAAACCCCAAGCTCCAAGTTTTCCAGCCTGTGACATCACACAGTTCTACCCAACTCCACACCCACAATCCCAGTGCTCTCAATCAGTTCTGGAAGCTTCTCCACAGCCCCAGGTCAGATGCAGTGCTGTCCTTGGGGTCAGAGTGTGTCAGCACAGAAAGTCTGGAATTCCCAGCATCCAGGGTTCCAACATCGGGACACCTGGAGAGAAGCTTTGGGCTGGGGAGGGATCTGACCATGGTCCTGATTCACTGGAACTCCTGGTGCACCCCAGACCAGCGGCAGCAGAGCCGGGAGAAGGAAAAGCCCGGAGGAGCTGCAAACCCTGGGTGCAGCTGGAGGCAGCAGGAGCAGATGGAGCTGGTTCCTGGTGGAGCTGGTCCACCACTTTGTTGGGAATTCTAGCCTGGGATACTGCTAATCCATGGATTTGTGGTGCTTCATTCCATACTGGTCCTGTCTCCTGCCAGGACAAGGTTTTTAAGGAATGGGCGTCCCTGGGGAGCCTTGGGGAGCAGTTGGAGGCACCCTGGTGGAACTGCATTCCCTGGTCCACCACTTTGTTGGGAATTCTACCCTGGCATACTGCTACTCCATGGATTTGTGGCACTTCACTCCAGCCTGGTCCTATCTCCAGGTTGGGCACAGTTTTTTAGGAATGGGCATCTCAATCTTAGATTGGTTCTGGTTTGAGCCTCCCTGTCTGGCCATGACCAGCCCAGGTGGGGCTTGGGGACACAAAGGGACCTCTCATGGCCGTGTCCAAGCTTCATCTCAAGCTTCTCATGGATCACAGAATCCTGAAATGGTTTGGGTGGGAAAGGACCTTGAAACTCCTTCCATTTCCATTCCACCTTCCAGGGTGCTCCAACCCCAATGTCCAACCTGGCCTTGGAGACTCCCAGGGATCCAGGGGCAGCCACAGCTTCTCTGGGAATTCCAGCCCCACCAGGAATTCCTTCCCAAAATCCCACATCCAATCTCTGATCTAAACCTCCTTGGATGAACCAGCTCCAAGAAAGTTCCTCTCCCTTTTCCATGTGGCCATTCCCAACTTACTCCAGGTTGCAGCAAATTTGAGTTTGGAGCTTTCAAGTATTTTTCTCACTAAAATCTTTCTTTTTTTCTCCCTAAAGTCGTTCCTTTTCTTCTCCTTATTTCCCTTTTTTATCCCTAAAATATTTACCTTTTTTTCCCTAAAATCTTTCCCTTTTTTCCCTCTAAAACCTTTCCTTTATTTCTTCCTAAAATATTTCCTTTTTCCTCTCAAAAATCTTTCCCTTTTTCTCCCTAAAATAGTTCCTTTTCTTCTCCCTATTTTCCTTTTTTCTCCCTAAAATATTTCCTTTTTTTTCTCCCTAAAATCTTTCTTTTCTTTTTCTCCCTAAAATATTTCCTTTTTTTCTCCGTACAATCTTTCCTTTTTTCTCCCTAAAATATTTAAAATATTTCCCTTTTTCTCTCTAAAATCTTTTCCTTTTCCCCCTAAAATCTTTCCTTCTCTCTCCCTGAAATCTTCCCCCTTTTTCTCCCTAAAACATTTCCTTTTTTCTCCCTCAAATCTTTCCTTTTTCTCCGTAAAGTATTTCATTTTTCCTCCCTAAAATATTTCCCCTTTTCTTCCTAAAATCTTTCCCTTTTCTCTCTAAAATCTTTCCTTTTTCTCCTTCAAATCTCTCCTTTTTTTCTCCCCAAAATATTTCCTTTTTTCTACCGAAAATCTTTCCCTGCATTCCAAATGGAATCAAATCCATGAGATTTCATCCCACTGCCTTTGCTCTCGTGGTCAAAATCTTTCTAAAAGCTCAGATTTGGACAAAGCAATTTGGGGGGAAAAAAAGAGAAAAGCCAAAAAGCAATTCCCAGTTCATTCTCCTGGAAAATGCCTCTTTTGAAAACCCATCATCTGCTGACAAGATTAAAGTACAAGGAAAAAAAACACTTTTCCACCTCCACTCTGCTTCCATGGAGAAATTATCTGTTATTTTGGGTTCAAAACCAACTGATTTTAGTAAAAAAAAAAAAAAAAGAAAAAAAAAAAAGAAAAATGAAAGAAAAACAAAATGTTAAAAAATGGGGAGTGGGGAAATTTCTTACAGAAATCCTCCTTTTTCCATGTTTTGCAGCCTTCCCCCCTGGTCCAAACAAGGGGATGTTGGAAAGTTGGAAAATCCAAGATTTGGGAAAAGAACAACAATTCCAGAGGGATTCTGTGCATCCCGCACATGACAGCTGAAGGGTGACTCAGTCCCAGCTGGGAATGGAGATCTGGGGGAAGGTTTTGATCGATTTATATTATTTTTTTTTTTTTTTGCAAAATCTGAATTTGAGTCAATCACACCTAATTTCCCCCCCCCCAAAGCTATTAGAGAACATAAAAAAAAAAAAAAAAAACAAACCCACCAAAAAACAAAAAACAACAAAATGAAAAACAGGGATCAAAGTTGGAATATTCAGGGTTTTTTTACATTTTCAGACATTTTGGGGTTAAAATCTCCTTTTCCAGCTGGATTTAGGAGTTAAAAACTCCTTTCAAGGCAGGAAAAATTAAGGATATAAGAAAGTGAAAGATCTGTGGGATGAGTGGGATCACACCTTGGAAGGGCAATTAGGAGGATGTGGGTTGGAATTAGGAGAAATTCCAGTTGGAAACAATGGAATGGAAAAGAAAATCAAGGAGAAAAATTCCTGCAGAGCTGGGAGGAGTTGATCTTTCCCTGGGGATTTTAAATTGATTTTTAATGGATTTTTTTTCCTGCTGTTGAGAGAAAAAAAATAATTCTGAGCCATCCTGGCTTTTCTGTTGTAGGAGAATGGACACAGCCGGAATTTTGCTCCTGGCTCCGGTGTTCCCAGAGCTTTTAATCTCCTGGAGAAGGCAATAAAGCCAGGAGGGAGGGTGGGAGCTGCCAGGGATGGTTCTCAGCCAGCCCAGAAAAAAGAAAAACAATTTCCAAATTTTGTTTTGAGTTCCATTATGGAAAAATGAGGCTGTTCCCAGAAATTGCCTCGGGATGGGTGGGAAAGGATCGTTAATCTCATCCCATTCAAATCCCAAAATGTCCCACCATCCCAGGGTGATCCAAACTCTCCTTGGACACTGCCAGGGATTCTCTGGGAATTCCAGCCCAGCCAGGAATCCCTTCCCAAGATCCCACCATCCCAAGCTCCCCTTTCCCACTGGAAGCCATTCCCTGCCTCCTGCCCCTCCAGCCCTTGCCCAAATCCCAGCTCTCCTGGAGCCCCTTTGGGATGGGGAAGCAGCTCCAAGGATTCCCTGGATCCTCCCCTGATCCAGCTGCACATTCCCAGCTCTCCCAGCCCTGGAGCAGCTCCGTGCTCGCCTCTGGACTCTGACTGTTTTCCCAAACCCTTGGATCACACGGAAAATCCCTGTGGCACCTCCTCACCTAGAATTCCACAATTTCCACACCCCTCTGGGAAAACCAGGATGAGAACCACCCCCTCCCCGGGTCTGGGAGCCCCGAGCCCCCATCCCGAAGGGAAAATCTCCCCCTTTTTGGAAAAATCTTTCCCTTTCTGGGGCAGCCGCCGCTTCCCTCGCTGCATTCCCACCTCCCGGGAGCCGTTTCCCATGGAAACAGAGTTTAGGAACTTGCTTGGAAACGCTGCAATTTCTGATCCTGATATCCAACCCCGGGGGTTCCATTAAAAATCAGCCTCCCCCCTTCCTTTTCCCGGGAAGCCGCCGCCTCATCCAGCACCAAGGACAGGGACGGGTGAGGGGAATTCTTGGAATTGTCAGGGAGGAGAGCAGGATTTCATTAAGTGGCTTCTCCTGGGGGGGATGGATGGAGCGGAACCAATAAAAACCGGGGATGCAGTCCTGAGGAGGGAGGGGAAGTGCAAGGAGTGCAGATGTGCTTGGGAAAAATAATTCCAGCTGCTCGCTGGTTTATTGGGAATTTGCCTGATGAAAATCATTCTCCAAAGGAGGAAAATGCCAGATTTTTAGGATTTTTCGGTGTCACAAAGGGCAGAGAGGGAAATCAATGGATGGAAGTTGAATCATCCCAAATTTCTGGTGGCAAAGTAATTCCTGATGGCCTCCTGGCCTGGCCAGGGCTTGGGATGGGATCCTGGAATCCCAGACAGATTTGGGTGGGAAAGGACCTTAAATCCAATCTCATTTCAGCCCTGACAATTCCCACTGCCCCATCCAGCCTGGCCTTGGACATTCCCAGGGATCCAGGGGTGGCCACAGCTTCTCTGGGAATTCCAGCCCAGCTCCTTCCCACCCTCCCAGCCAGGAATTCCTTCCCAATATTCCCCCTATCCCTGCTCTCAGCCAGAGGATGGAACTGGATGAGCTTTAAGGTCCATTTCAACCCAAACCATTCCATGATTCCTTGATAAATGACACTCAGGATCCATCCAGAGGGATTTTTATGGAATTTGGGATGGAAAATGGAGGAAGGAGGAAGGGAGACCCTTCCTGGAGTTCTGAGATTCTGAGTGAACCCCCTTGTTCCCAAAATTCCTTCTCAGAGAGGAGTTGGGATGGGGATGGATCCAATCCCAGACTGGAATTGTGCAGCTGGATCAGGGAAGGATCCAGGGAATCCTTGCAGCCGCTTCCCCATCCCAAAGGGGCTCCAGGAGAGCTGGAATTTAGGCAAGGGCTGGAGGGGCAGGAGGCAGGGAATGGCTTCCAGTGGGAAAGGGGAGCTTGGGATGGTGGGATTTGGGAAGGGATTCCTGGCTGGGCTGGAATTCCCAGAGAATCCCTGGATCCCTGGCAGTGTCCAAGGCCAGGTTTGATCACCCTGGGACGGTGGGAGGTGTTGCGGTTGGAATGGGATGGGATTTAAAGTCCCTTCCCATCCAAACCCATCTGGAATTCCCTGATTCCACCCTGCACTCTGCTTCTCCCTGTCCATGCTCGGATCAAACCAGGTCCATTCCTGCTTTTCCCCCACCCCAACTTCCCACGCTTTTCCAATCCGAGTTTCTCTGTGCACCCTCTGGACATTCCCGGCCGCCTCATCCCTTCAGAGCAGGAGTAACAGGATCAAGGCAAGGAACACCAATATCCCTGATCCCACAGGTTCAGCGGAGACACAGACACACGGATCTGGAAATGATGGGAATGTTGGCCTCGGTGACCCACCTGGATGGAGGAATTGTTGTCATCGATGAGCGTGTCCGTCACCTCCAGCTGCCCTTCCGCCACCACCTTCTGCAGGACCATCCGGAACGTCCCGATGAGCCTGCGGAGCAAAGGACAGGGAATGCCGGGAGTTCTCACCCACCAGGACCGGGTTTTCACGGGAAAAGGGATTTGCTTCCTGTTTTCCTTGGGAGGAGGAGGGAGAGGTGAGATCCCAGACTGAGGCTCAGTGGAGGTGATGGAAAAAAGGAGAAGCTGAGAGAGGAACCATTCCAAGGGAATAGGAAAGAAGGAGATTTGGGAACCATCACTCTTAAATTCCTGGGATGCCACTGAGGGATCCCAAAGACTTTTCCATATGGAATTTCCATAGTGGACGAACACCTTCAATTGTGTGATATCCCTAAATTTCCATGCTGGTGATTCAAACAAGGAGCAGGGATTGCTCCTCATCCATCTGCACCACGTCATGGAATCATGGAATGCTTTGGGTGGGAATGGACCTTGGAGCTCATCCCAATTCCTTCCACCATCCCAGGCGGCTCCAAACTCCAATGATGTGAAGGAATTTTTCCCAATATCCAACCTGTTGCCACTCAATCCTGTCCCTGTTCCCTGGGAGAAGATCCCAATCTCCTCTGGCTCCTCCCAGGGAGTTGTGCAGAGCCACAAGGTCCCCCCTGAGCCTCCTTTTCTCCAGGCTGAGCCCCTTCCCAGCTCCCTCAGCCTCTCCTGGGGCTCCATTCCCTTCCCAGCTCCCTCAGCCTCTCCTGGGGCTCCATTCCCTTCCCAGCTCCGTTCCCTTCCCTGGACACGCTCCAGCCCCTCCAAGTCCCTGCAGGATTTCCACCTCCATCCCTCATTTTCCACATTCCAAGCACAGATCCACCCCTGCAGAGCTCTGTCTCCAAGGTGCCCCGCAGGATATTGAACAGGAAAATCTTTCCTTTGTTTGCTCCTGAATTCCCAGCCCAGAAGAAATAATGCATCCCGTGGAAACGTCCTTCTTCTTCCCCAAGATGAGGAAAAAGCTGCTGCATCCACCTGGATTCCAGGGTTTGGAAAACAACATTATTCCCTTTCTGCCAGAGCAGCAGCACTTTTGTTTTTGAAAGCATTCCTTGGGTTTATTTCGTGGAATATCCTGAGATGGAAGGCTCCCACAAAGATCATCCAGGCCAATTCCAGCTTTTCCTCAGGACTGGAGCCTTCAGGGCCCAGATTCCTGCAGCTCTCCCTGTTTTTTTAACCTGTTTGGAATCCAGAACATTCCCTGCTCCTCTTGGATCCAGGTGGATCCAGGGGCTTTTGGCTCCCAGGTGCTCAATGCTTGGAGAGCGCTGAGGAAGGAAAAGGGAAATTCCTCCTGGGATATTTCCCCTGCAGAGCTGCTCCAGATCCAGGATCCAACACTGGGATCTGGAGCTGCGGGTACGAGTCCAAAGGAGGCCCTGGAGCTGCTCCAGGGACTGGGAAGAGCTGGGAATGACCACCTGGAGAAGGGAAGGATCCAGGGAGAACCCAGAGCCCCTTGCAGGGCCTCAAGGGGATCCAGGAGAGCTGCAGAGGGACTTGGGGACAAGGCATGGAAGGACAGACACAGGGAATGGCTCCCAGTGAGAAAAGGGAGCTTGGGATTGTGGGATCTTGGGAAGGAATTTCTGGCTGGGCTGGAATTCCCAGAGAATCCCTGCATCCCTGGCAGTGTCCAAGGACAGGTTGGAACAGGCTTGGAGCACCCTGGGATAGCGGAAGGTGTCAGGGTTGAAACGGGACAATCCTTAAGGTCCCTTCCATCCCATGAATCCCTGACAAAACCACGTAATTCAGAGCCATTCCAAGCCCTGTAGCAGAGGGAAGGGGACAGGTGGGACCTTGGGAAGGAATTCCTGGCTGGGCTGGAATTCCCAGAGAATCCCAGAGAATCCCTGGCAGTGTCCAAGGCCAAGTTGGACAGAGCTTCGAGCACCCTGGGACAGTGGAAGGTGTCAAAGCTGGAATGAGACAATCCTTAAGGTCCTTTCCCACCCAAAGCATTCCATGAATCCCTGACAAAACCAGAGCCATTCCAAGCCCTGCAGCAGAGGGCAAGGACAGATGGGACCTTGGGAAAGAATTCCTGGCTGTGGAGGTGGCACAGGTTCCCCAGAGAAGCTCCTGTCCTTCCTGGGATCCTTCCCAAGCCGCTTCCCCCGGCAGGATCCGAGCAAGACGGAATTAAAAATTCAGGACCTGTCTGAGCCGCCGTTCAATTCCGAATGTTCCATAATTCATCAGGGCCCTGCTCCCTCCCTTCCCTGCCGTTTCTGCTGATGGAAAAAAGGGAAATTTTCTGGGTCATCCGTAATTTTATCAGCCCTGAGGAGCAGCTCCGGTTTCCAACTCCAGCCAGGCTGGTTCAGCACCTGGAGCTCGCTCAAATCCTGGGATCAGGGAGTCCAGGATGCTCCGAACCCCAGGACACACCAGGATTTGCCCTCATGGTGTATCCCAGCTTCCAGGGATGCCTCTCCTGTATCCCTGGGGCGACACCAGGGACACTGGGGGGTTGGTGAATCCCATTAATCCGGTCAGGCTTTGCAAGCACTGAAGTTTTCCAAGGGCCAGAATTTCAGGTGTCTGTGCCAGGGCATCCTCCAGCCCAGGAAATCCCATTTTTCTGCCTCTGCTCCCTTGGCCTTTGGATGCTGCTTGATCCATGGGCAAGGAGTGTTCCTGAAGCCAGGGAGAGGCTCTTTTTTTGGGAATGACATCTCCATCCATGGATCCATGGATCCATACCTCCATCCATTTATGGATCCACGAATCCATTTATGCATCCATGGATCCATCCATAGATCCCTCCATCCATGAATTCGTCCCACCATCCATCCATGGATCCATCCCATCATCCATCCATCCATCCATCCATCCATCCATCCATCCAGTCATGGATCCATGGATCCGTCTATTCATCCATGGATCCACCCCTCCATCCATCCATCCATCCAGTCATGGATCCATCCATGGATCCCTCCCTCCATCCATGAATCCATTCCACCATCCATCCATGGATCCATCCCATCCTCCATCCATCCATCCATCCATCCATCCATCCATCCATCCATCCATCCATCCATTCATGGATTCATGGATCCATCTATTCATCCATGGATCCATTCATCTATCCATCCATCCATGGATCCATCCCTCCATGGATCCACCCTTCCATCCATCCATTCATGGATCCATCCATCCATCCATCCATCCATCCATCCATCCATCCATCCATCCACCCATCCATCCCTGGGAACTGATTCAAGCCAAACCCTGGGACCTCCATCCCAGTTTGTTCCCCACTTCCAGAAACCCCTGGAAAGGTGGGATAAGCAAAGCAGAGGGATTCCACACCTTTTGTCCCCTTTTCCAGGGAATTATCCTGCTGAACCCTCATGGAATTGCCCACGGCCAGGTTGGATGGGGCTTGGAGCACCCTGGGATGGTGGAAGGTGCCCATTCCAATTTGGAACCTGCAGCTGTTCCGTGGATTTCCAAAAATCCTGATTAATCACAGTCAATCCAACACCTGCAATCCTGATTAATTCCAGCTCCTTCCTCTTGCAGCTCCCACCTGGAGTTTTCTCTGGAGCCTTTTTTCCCCTCTCCAGCCAAATTGCAGCTTCATCTGGAATTGTCTCAGACCATGGAATTAGAGTTTCTAAAATCACTTCCCTCCTAATTATCCCCTTCCCACCACTTTGCAGGAGCCTGTAATTACTCCAGGTTCATTTTTTCCTGGAATACCTGGAGAAATGTGGGACACTCCAGCTGCTCCACCTCAGCAGCCTGCTGGCACTAAAAGTTGCTCCAGCCAAGATTTTTCCCCCCTTTTCCTTCAGGAATCTCTTGCAGAAATTCCCAATAAATAGAAATTAGTTTTTCTTCAGAAGGTGAGTAAAGTTTGTTCCCCCTTTTTCTTTGGGAAACTCTTGCAGAAATTCCCAATAAACAGAAATTATTTTTTGTTTGGAAGGCGAGTGGATAATGAGTGAAGTCAGACCTGGGTATGAAAATATCCTGACAGGAAATTTAATTTGGGATGAGATTTTCAGTTTGGGTGTGCTCAGGGTTCTGCTCCGTGTTTGGATCAGTGTTGCTCCAAGTTTGGATCCAGAAATGAAAAATTCCACAAAATCCAACACGGTTGGAGCTGAAGGGGTCACACCCAAGGGGCTCCAGGCAGGGATTGGGCACCGAGAATTCCACCCTGGAATCCCGGAATGCTTTGGGTGGGAAGGACCTGAAAGCTGATCCCACTCCAACCCTGAGCTTCTGCAATCCCAGATTGCTCCAAGCCCCATCCAATGTTTTTTTGGCACTTCCAGGGATGGGACAGCTTCCCTGGGAATTCCATCCCACATCCTCACAGTCAGGAATTCCATCCCAAAATCCCATGTAACTGCTCCGTGTGGGGAGGGCAGTCGGACAACAGGGAACCCTCCAGCTCCGGAGTTAATTTTTTCCATTCTCCTGCTCCAGCAGGAAATCATTTTCCCTGGATGATTTTCTGGACAATTTTCCATGGATGATTTTCTGGGTAATTTTCCATGGAAAAATTTTATGGATAATTTTCCACGGATGATTTTTCTGGATAATTTTATGTGGATTATTTTTTTCCAGATAATTTCCCACTGATTCTTTTCCCAGATAATTTTCTGCAGATGATTTTCTGGATAATTTTCCATGGATTATTTTTCTGGATTATTTTCCACATATTATTTTTCCAGATAATTCTCATATTATTTCTGGATAATTTTCCATGGATGATTTTTTTCAGATAATTTCCCACTGATTATTTTTGTGGATAATTTTCCGTGGATTATTTTTCTGGAAAATTTTCCAAGTATTATTTTTCCAGATAAATTTTTGCAGATGATTTTCCAGGTTTATTTTCCACTGATTATTTTTACAGATTATTTCCTACTGACTATTTTTCTGGATAATTTTCTGCAGATGATTTTTCTGGAAAATTTTCCACATATTATTTTCTGGATATTTTTCCACAGATTATTTTTGTGGATAATTTTCTGCAGATGATTTTCTGGAAATTTTTCCACTGATTATTTTTCCAGTTAATTTTCCACGGATGATTTTCCAGATAATTTTCCACAGATTATTTTCCCAGATAATTTTCCACAGATGAAACAAGGATCCCTCCGGAGACACAAAGGACTCGAGCTGTGCCAGGATCTCCATGGCTGGAGAAGAACAAAGGACGGGGCCAAGCTCTGTTTCCATCCCGGACACTCCAGGGATGGATTTAACCCTTCGGAATCCGGATCTTTGTGTCCCTGTCAGGTAACAGAGCAGCTCCCACCTTTTCTCTGTGGGATGGGTTTTCCATAGGAAAATTATCTCTGCTCTGGATTTGGAATGTGGATTTGGGCCTTTGGCTCCAAAAGAAAACAGGGACAAGGAGGGGACAGAACCCCCCCAGAGAAAAAGCTCCTGGGTTTTGTGCACATTCCTTAAGGATTGGGATCTCTGCCTGGTGTTATCCCTGCATTCTGCACAAGGAAAACCTGCTCAGAAAGGCTCAAAAGTCCCAAAAGTTTGGGAATGGGACCACAGGCTCCATAGCCACTGGATCACGGCTGCCTCTTGGATCCATCCCTGGTTGTGTCTCTGCTTTTTTCACTGGATATTCCCCTTGCCTGGGTGTGATTCCCATTCCCACATCCCTCAGGAGTGTCCTGTGGTGGCTTTTTCTGCTCAAATCCCAAAAAATTTGGGATTTCAAATTTCCTCCATCCAGCCTCTCCCAGGGCACAGAACCATGGGAGAACATCCCAGGGACTTTCTCCCATCCCAGAGTGGTTCTGAAGGTCTCCCAGGAGAACAGAAGACCACGGAAAACACCTGAATTCCAGCAGGATCCCGGTATTCCCACCCAGGTCATCCGTCCTCACACCAGGATTTTCCAGGAGGGGTTTTGATGGATTATTCCGTGCCATGGGAATCTCCTGGGTGTTATTCAGGATGTGGAGGCCCCACAATTTTTCATCCTTCCCCCTTGTGGAGATTTTCCAGTGGGAATTTCCACCTGGGAATGACCCAGGGGCAGGATGTGGCTCCTGGATGCTTTGGATGTGTCCTGGAAAGATTCCCAGCCCGGAAATTCCCAATCCAGGAGCTGGGGGCAGGATTTTTGGGATGCTGTTGCCCATCTCGGGGGGTTAGGAGCTTCTCCCTCGTCCCTTTTCCTTGGATACTCAGCACCCTGGGAATGCTCTCGGGGACCCTCCGGAGCCGGGATGAACCCACCAGGATCCAGAGGCACCTGGATGAGCCCAGACCGGGATCACATTCCCGGGAATTGTCTGCTGGTGACAGCCACAGGCACAGGGAACAAAGGGAGCCGCCGGGACGTGACTCCCTGCTCATTCCGGAGGGTCTGGATCAGGCCCTGGATCAGGTATCCCGCCTTTTTCCAGGCCTTTGATCAATGGCCTTCATCAGCGGCTCGTGAATTATTCATGGAGCGCCCGGATCAGCTTTCCCAAGCCTCTCCCTCCTCCTCCTCCTCCTCCAGCGGATTTGGAGCTCCAGCTCTGCCTCTGTTTTATGGGAATTCCTATTCCAGACATTCCTTCCTGGAGAGGTGTCCCCAATCCTCTCCCTCCTCCCTCTTCCAACTCATTTCTGGGCAAGGAGGATGGGCTGGAATTACAGACCACGGGAATTCTTTTCCTGCATTTTTACCAGCATTCCCAGAGGGTTGTTCCCAAAATTCTCCCTCCTCTCCCCCAACTGATTTGGAGGATGGGCTGGAGTTCCAGCACTGCCCTGTTTTAATGGAATTTCTCTTCCCATTTATTCCTTGCATTCCTGAAGGGATGTCCCCAAAAATATCATGACCTCATCCGACTTAATCCTGGATAAGGAAACGGGCTCGGATTCCGACACTTCCTCAGTTTTGTGGGATTTCCTATTCCAAATATACCCAGCATTCCTGAAGGGACATTCCCAACTCTCTCCCACCTCTCCACTCTCCTTCTCCTCCAATTTATCCCTGGAAAAGGAGGAATTGCTGGAGTTCTAGCACTGCTTTGTCTTAATGCAATTTCCTATTCCATATATTCCCAGCATTTCTGGAGGGATGTTCCCAGCACCAGCTCCTCTCTTCTCCTCCCCCCCTCCCACCTGGGAATCCCTTCTCAAGGTCCCACCATCCCCAGCTCCCCTTTCCCACTGGAAGCCATTCCCTGCCTCCTGCCCCTCCAGCCCTTGCCCAAATCCCAGCTTTCCTTTCCCTCTGGAAAAGGCTCCAAGGATTCCCTCGATCCTTCCCTCATCCAGCTGCACATTCCCAACTCTCCCAGCCTGGGATCCAAACCCATCCTGATTCTTCCTTGAGGAATTTCAAGATCCAGGGGCTTCACTGTGAATTCAGGACTCCAGGAAGGCTCTCCCTTCTCTTTTCTATCCCTGAATTCCACAAAAATCCCTCAGAATGAATTCTGAGTGTCTTGGATCTCAGAATCCTGGAATGACTTAAATGGGAACCATGGACCTCAAATCCCATCCCAGGGACACTTCCCATGATCCCAGGGTGCTCCAAACCCACCCTTGGACACTGCCAGGGATTCTCTGGGAATTCCAGCCCAGCCAGGAATTCCTCTCCAAGATCCCACCATCCCAAGCTCCCCTTTCCCACTGGAAGCCATTCCCTGCCTCCTGCCCCTCCAGCCCTTGCCCAGATTCCAGCTCTCCTGGAGCCCCTTTGGGATGGGGAAGCGGCTCCAAGGATTCCCTGGATCCTTCCCTGATCCAGGTGTCCACAAGGGCCCTTAAATCCCATCCAATCCAAGCTCAATCCTTCCCACTATCCCAGGTGGTTCCAAGCCTCATCCAACCTTTCCTTGGACACTTCCAGGGATGGGGCAGCCCCAATTTCCCCGGACACAATCAACCCAACACCCGCAGGAATTGGAAAATCCAGGAAAACAACATTCCAGCATCAACTTCCGCCTGGACAATCCACCCCAAAAATTCCAATTTTCTTCAAAACAGGAAAATTTCATGGAAACAATCAGCACAACTTGGGAAAAATTCTGTGCTGAGCACCGCAGAATTCCTGGGGTGGATTCCTCACCCCCGGCACTGGAAATTCCCAGGAAATTGGGAATTCCCTCCTGCCTCCAAAGGGAGGCGGAGCTGCCTCTTCCTGCGGGATGAGATCCATGTGGGCCGTGCGAAGGAGGGACTCACCTGTTGGTGAAGACTTTGCTGTAGTTGAACACTTGGATCTCCAGGATCTCATTCCCGTCGATGTTGGTCGCCACCGGCCAGCGGAAAGTCTGGGAAAAGGAGGAGAGGGATGAGCTGGGAGCTTTTGGGAAAAGGAAGAGATGGACAAGCAAAGATTGGCTGGGAAAAGGAGGAGAGGGATGAGCTGGGAGCTTTTGGGAAAAGGAAGAGATGGACAAGCAAAGATTGGCTGGGAAAAGGAGGAGAGGGATGAGCTGGGAGCTTTTGGGAAAAGGAAGAGATGGACAAGCAAAGACTGGCTGGGAAAAGGAGGAGAGGGATGAACTGGGAGCTTTTTGGGAGAAAGAGGAGATGGATGAGCCAGGATCAGCTGGGAAAAGGAGAGGGGTGAGCCAGGAGAGTTTTGGGAATAGGAGGAGAGGGATGAGCAAAGGTTCATTGGGAAAAGGGGGAGAGGGAAAAGGGGAGGGAAGAGACAGGAGTTTTTTGGGAAAAGAAGGAGAGGGATGAGCGAAAATTGGTTGGGAAAAAGAGGAGAGGGATGAGCCAAGAGCATTTTGGGAAAGTGAAGAGAGGGATGAGCCAGAAGGGTTTGGGGGAAAAGGAGGAGAGGGCTGAGCCAGGATCAGGTGGGAAAAGGAGAGGAAAGAGCCAGGATCAGCTGGGAAGAGGAGGAGAGGGATGAGCCAGAATAGTTTTGGGAAAAGGAGAGGAAAGAGCCAGGAGGATTTTGGGAAAAGGAAGACATGGATTAGCCAAGAGGATTTTGTGAAAAGGAAAAGATGGATGAGCAAAGATCAGCCGGGAAAAGGAGGAGATGGATGGGCCAGCACCAGCTGAGAAAAGAAGTGGGAAAAGCCAGGAGAGTTTTGGGAAAAGGAGGAGAGGGAAGAGCCAGGATCAGTTGGGAAAAGGAGAGAGGAACCAGGAGAGTTCAGAAAAAGAAGGACTAGGATGATCCAGGATTTTTTTTGGGAAAAGGAGGACAGGGATGAACCAAGAGTGCTCCAGGGAGCAGCAGTGGAGGGGATGGAGAAAAGCCTCTTTTCCCAGGAAAAAGGCAGCTTTTGCCAGGAAAAGTGATTGTTTCACAGGGATGTCACTAAGGATGTGCCCAGGGCCAACTATTCCATGGACTCACATGTGGAAAATATGAGTACAGACATTGGATGAGGATGGGAATATGGACCCAGGCCGGGAGAGCTGGGAATGTGCAGCTGGATCAGGGAAGGATCCAGGGAATCCTTGGAGCCGCTTCCCCATCCCAAAGGGGCTCCAGGAGAGCTGGGATTTGGGCAAGGGCTGGAGGGGCAGGAGGCAGGGAATGGCTTCCAGTGGGAAAGGGGAGCTTGGGATGGTGGGATCTTGGGAAGGGATTCCTGGCTGGGCTGGAATTCCCAGAGAATCCCTGGGTCCCTGGAAGTCTCCAAGGAAAGGCTGAAGCACCCTGGGACAGTGGGAGCTGTCACAGTTGGAACAGGATGATCCTTAATTTCCCTCCCCTCCCAAACCATTCCATGATTCCACAAAATATGATCCCTTTCCTTTTTTTTTTTTGTTTTTTGCTTCCCAAGGCAAATCCCTCTGTCAGCCCAACCCTCTGGATTCACGGATTTCCAAACCCCCACAACTTCCAAATCCCCCCTTCCCATGCCACTCCTGGTGCACCCCGGGTTGGGAACGTGCCAGAGGCAGCGGATCCGGGATCCAGGATCCCTCCCAGGAGCAGCAGAGCAGGATTGAAAACCACGGGAAGAGAATTTGCTCATCCAGCAGATTCCCAGGAAGGAACTGGCACCTCCTCAGCACTTCCCGAGCTATTTATTCCCGGGTTTAATTGGTCTGCAGAGTCAAGGAAGCAAAGGGAAAATTACTGGGATATAAAGGGAAATGGGAAATGGCGCCAACGGATCCTGCAGCAGGATTTATCCCGAGCTCCCAATGTGGGGATGGAATTTCTCCTTGGTTTTTTCCCAAATGTTTTGATGCTCCAGGGATTGGATCCCGTGGTCAAATCACCCAGAAATCCCAAGGTTATGGAATCAAGGAGTTGGAAAAATCCTTGGAGATCACTGAATCCAAGAATTCCCAGCGCTGCTGGGGCCACCCTTGGTCCATCTCCCCACATCCATGTGGATTGAAATCCCTCTGGGAATTCCACCACTGGACAGCCCTTTCCAGGAAGGAATTCTGCAGGGATGCCAAATCTCTCTGGCCTGAGGAGTTGTCCTATTCCCACTTTTCAGGGCTCTGCACCAGGAGATTTCCCAGAGAGAGGAGGGGAAAAATGGGAATTTTCCCAGCCAGATTCCCTTGTCCCTGTCCAACCTCCATCCAAAAGGTGCTGGATGTGCTTTGGGATCCACCAAATCCCAGGAAATCAACTCTAAATCCAAGGAAAGACAGAGGAAGTGGCAGCAATTGTGGGGGGTGACGTCCAGGGATTCACTAAATTCTGGGATCGCATTTGCCAAAGGAAAAGGGGGAAAATAATCTGGAAAAGTTGTGGCTGGAGCCACAGGTTGATCCCAGGGTTTTCCAAGTGCTGGGAAAAAAAACCAATGGGAAACTGGGAAGGTCCTGGCACAGAATTCCCAGAAAAGTCGTGGCTGCCCCTGGATTTCTGGAAGTGTCCAAGGCCAGGCTGGACAGGGCTTGAAATACCCTGGGATCAGGAAAAGTGTCCCTGTCCCTGGAATGGGATG